>NW_023270829.1:103977-142904 GCF_011800145.1 Mirounga leonina | reverse complement strand
AAAAAAATACTGAAATATTTAGAGCAAGCATTAGAATTTTTTTTTTTTTTTTTTTTAGAGTGAACAACTATTATGATGTCATCAAATTGGAAAGTGTTGCAAAGGGCAGAAAACACACTTTTGGCTGAATGTACAGGGAATGCTGATGGTATTCATTAAGCATGAAATAGTAAGAGGAACAAAATTTCCATCTCCGTCCCCTCCCTTATGAAATATCTTCTGTGTTTTCATCGCTCCTTTTGAAGTCAATATATGATCTTTGCTTTAATCCATTTTTAAAACTTCCTTTGAAGTCAGTGGGAGCTTGTGCCTGGAAGAGAGGAAAGTGGCTGAGGATTGGGTGCCTGCTGGGGAAGAGGGACCAGCCTAATCATCACCAAAAAAGAGTATTTATCGATTGCCCTCCTGTACATGGTCTGTTAGGCTCCATAACAATGTGATTTTTAAAATGGTTTGATTCATTTTCCAGTATTATAAAGATATTAAGGTGACCCAGACCAGTTTCTTTTTTTTAGGACGGTGTTTTCATTTAACATGATTGGAGAAAAATGAATATTTATAAATGAAAATAATTCTTTTATCTTGATACTCTCACAAATGCTATTTTACCTAAGTGAATTTTCCAGTTAACAAAACTAATAATTATCTAATAGAGTAATTCCTTCAAGGACAATTGAAGAGTGAAGGATTATTTTCTCCTGTATGAAATTACTTCAAACTGCTTACCTTTTTTTTTTTCCTTTTCCTCCTACCATTAAATACTTTGGAGCAAGATAGGGAAGTAATTGATTAGTCATTCTTCCTGTCTCTTCCTTGCTGCTTCCCGTTGTCCTCTGTGATGCAGATCACGTGTTCTGTTTCTATTCTGCTCTCTTATTTTACACATAGTTACTTGAGGAAGACTGGGGAGGCCTGAGGTAGGTTTATGCCTTTCCTAAAGGGGCAAAGACTGCCCTTTTTCTCATGTCCTTGTTCTCTCCCCTCATCTTGTCCTGTTCCTCACTTCCCGTGTCTCCTCTCCTCAGCCTGCTTCTTTTCTTTTCCCCTGTGGCCCCCTCTGATAATGCCAGCCCCTCCTAGGAGCAGAGGGCGCCCGCATCGATGACTTGGGTGCAGGCTTGAGCTCTGCATCTCTGATTGGATCTTGACCTAGACGTCTCTCTGGGCCTCAGACTCAACACCTCAAAGCTGAGTTCAGCAGCCCGCGCCAAGATTTTTATTTTTAATCTCTGTGAGTGGCATCTAGTGGTATCTAGTCTGAAAATCTGTGAATTGCCCTAGACAATGTGTCCTCCTTGTCACTCCACCTTTAATCATTTAACAAATCCTGTCATGTCCACCTAGGAAATCCATGATCTGCCTACCTTCTTCACTCCTCTCTGCCACCATCTGGTCTAGTCCTTATCACATCTTGCTGATGACTACAGCTGCCTCCTTGCTGGTCGCTTCCTTGTACAAACTTGTCTTCACACTGTTGCAAGTTATCTTCCTAGAATTTGATGCTGACCACATCATTCTTAGACTTAAGAACCTCCCCCGTTTGCCTCAGCTGAGCATCTAAAGCCTTTTATAATCTGAGCTGCCTCTCCAGCTCCTTTTCTATGCAGTAAATCCATCGCTCCTGCCACTGAAAATGCTGCTTGATTCACTTGGCAAATGTCTATGTATCCTTCCAGATTAGGTGGAGTGTCTTTTCCGTGAAGGCTTCCTTACTGTCTTCAGGCAGTCACCTGCCCCTTGTCTGGGTCCCACCCTCTGTTCTTTCCTCACTTACAGTGCTTGGCGGGGTGACCTGCAATGATCTCTTTTTATGTTTGTCTCCTGCACGAGAATGAATGTCCCTGGAGGGTGCAGTTTATAGTTTATTTCTCTCTCCAGCTGCATCCCAATGCCTGCCTGACATCAGGTACAGATCAGTAAACATCTGGTGAAGGAATGAAGGAATGAAGATTTTGAGAAGTCTTTTTCACTTACATTTGGGCTTGAAGTTGTTTTATGTTATTGAAAATGCTGGTTCAGACATTAAAATAATAAAACATTAAAAAAAATTTTTTTTTAATTCTTATGTTAATCCCCATACATTACATCATTAGTTTTAGATGAAGTGTTCCATGATTCATTGTTTGTGCACAACACCCAGTGCTCCATGCAGAATGTGCCCTCCTCAATACCCACCACCAGGCTAACCCATCCTCCCACCCCCCTCCCCTCTAGAACCCTCGGTTTGTTTTTCAGAGTCCATTGTCTCTCATGGTTCGTCTACCCCTCCGATTTCCCCCGCTTCATTCTTTCCCTCCCGCTACCTTCTTCTTCTTCTTCTTTTTTTTTTCTTAACATATATTGCATTATTTGTTTCAGAGGTACAGATCTGAGATTCAACAGTCTCGCGCAATTCACCGCGCTTACCAGAGCACATACCCTCCCCAGTGTAAAAATAATAAAACATTTTAACAGATTCTCCCTTCAAGAAGCATGCAGTTAGAAAAGGTATACAATTTTTTTTCACTTATAAGGAAAAACAGTGCCTGCAAACCGAGGATGATCGAGCAGGAGGACAGAAAGTTCTGGTCCTTAGTGATGTCCTCAAACCCTTGCATCACCTCCAGAATCATCTGCTGCTAGAGTTCTTGTTACACGAGAAAAGTAACTCCTGATCATTAAAACCACTTTTAGGGGGTACAGACAGCAGACATCTGCTTCAGACCCTCCACTTCTCAAGATTTCTGGGAGGATCTCAGTTAAGAGCCTCCTACAGAAGAGTTTTTCTTAGTGTTTTTGGCAGGACCTATAAATCAAACAAACAAATCTCCAAAGTTTTAGTTTAAAAAATAATAATAGGGTGGAAGAAACATGCATCCAAAAGTACCTAATCTATGATAGGAATGAGAAACCTTTTTTCTTTTAAAGAAATGTAGAAAATGTCAATGAGATACACTTACTTACAAAGAGAAACTTGGTTTTAATTTTAGTGATGTTTCTGGGCAATGATAGAGATAGGAAATTATCCATTTAACTAATTTAAAAATTGAGTGAGAGCATCTGGCTATATTCAATAAATATATATACAAAAAAAAGGTATGCTTCAGGTGCACCTAGGTGGCTCAGTCATTAAACGTCAGCCTTCGGCTCAGATCATGATCCCAGGGTCCTGAGATAGAGCCCCGCATTCCTGCTCCGCGGAAAGCCTGCCTCTCCCTCTCCCACTCCCCCTGCTTGTGTTCCCTCTCTCGCTGTGTCTCTCTCAGTCAAATAAAGAAATAAAATCTTTAAAAAATAAAATAAAAGTATGCTTCAGTTCCATTGGTTGAACAATTAAAGGAGGAGAAAAAAATAAGACCGATCTGGAGGCAGAGCAATGGGGGAAGTAGAAGGCAGAGCACAGTTTGCTTTAGAGGGAAGGCTGGGGAGGTAGAGCTTCATTGTCCCTCCCTCCTTTCTAACTTACCTTGTCTGGCCCAAACCATCCTCCAGTGGCATGTCTACCCAAGCGACTTCAAGTTCTTCTCTCAGTTTTTAATCAGTCTCCCTCCCCAGACTGTGCCCCCAGATCCTCACTTGTGCAGGGCCCAGAGTCCCATGAGCTGTGGGGTCTCATCTCTTCCCTTTCCCCAGATGGGTGAAGCTCATACCTGCTCATCTGCAGCTCTATGGGGTCCTAACTAACCTTTGGTTTTTAACCCTCTGGACCTTAGTGTCTTTGTATGTGAAAAGAGGTTTCGTAATACACACCCCACAAGGCTGGAGTCACCCAGCAGGTCCTCCACAAACATTTATTTCCTTTCTCTCTGCTTTTTGCTGCTGTTCCAGTTGCCTCACTTCTGCTGATACCAACGCTCTCGAGTCCTCTCCCCAGCTAAGTCATTGGCTGGGAATTTGCTTCTGCAGTTCTGTGACACCAGGCTCTAGCCCAAGAGTCTACCCCTGTGTCTGAGGGTGGGGTTTCACGGGGAGGCTTTGAGGTGAGGACATCTTTGCACCTGCTGCAGAGTCAAACATCAAAGCTCGGGTCCTAGTTCCGTCATGTCCTTGCTTTGGACAGGTTGCATTTTCCTTTTGGTGGTCTCGTCTCCACTTCGGTAATTTGGGGATAATAATTATTTCGACTTCTAGGATTGTAGGAGGGATTAAATGAGCTACTTCATGAAAAGTGGTTAGTGTAACATCCAGCACATTGTTAGTGCTCAATAAAGGTTATAGATACCCCAGTTTAGAAAATCTGCTGACCAATGGCATGGTGTCCTCATCTCATGTCAGAAAAAAAGCATGGCAGGATTCAAGTGCTGGTTTCAGAGTGTGTCCAGAGCAGGCCCTTGATAGCTGCTTGCTGGGGTTCACTGCCTGTGGTGGAAGGGTCCGCTGGCTTTGCTTTGCTTGGGACGGAAGCTACCCCGACAGGGAAGGATGCAGTGACTTGGTTGCGGCTCCCTGAGAAGGGAGTGGTGGGGCGGCTGGAATGAGGAGAGTCCACAGGGTGCTGCTGCCCTCACCTGAGTGCTCTTGGTATCTCCGCTGGCCTCACGCTCTTGCCACCAGCGCAGAAATCACCACATGGCCCCAGAACGCCACAACCCCTGCTCAAAAAAATACTGCTTTAGAAAGATCATGTGCCACTCCGAGATAGAAATTTGAGATTCTACACAGGAGAGCAGGGTTTTACATTTTTCTTTTCTCAGTGAAGAGTAGGGAGAGAAGCTGAAGATAAAACTCCTTTCAAGGATCAGCAAAATATTTAGGTGTGCAGAAAAAAAGAATTATCCTAAACCAACTTTAAAAGGATATCTGTTATTGAACTGTTTGTCAAAAATACCAATATCTAGCATTCTGGCCACAGGAATGGAATGCTTTTTAATAGGAAACAAGAGTTTGTCTGTCTGAGTGTGTCAGTGTACATCGAGATACTATGTCATTTCTTTTTTTTAAAGATTTTATTTATTTATTTTGAGAGAGAGAGAATGAGAGAGAGCACATGAGAGGGGTTAGGGTCAGAGGGAGAAGCAGACTCCCTGCCGAGCAGGGAGCCCGATGTGGGACTCGATCCAGGGACTCCAGGATCATGACCTGAGCTGAAGGCAGTCGCTTAACCAACTGAGCCACCCAGGCGCCCTACTATGTCATTTCTTACTCTAGATTGAAAAAATGAATGAGTTATCTTTCAAGGGCCTGTATCATTTTCTAGAATGACTGTAGTTTCTGAAACCTATCATTTATCACATATTCTGAGGCAGTGACAGACTATCTGAATTTGGCCAGTCCCAGAAAATCCAGTATGCCTGCCTGGTGACAGTATAGAGTGGAGTTACATCATGTGTAATTACCATATGCAAATTCAACCCAGAGCATTTGGAAAGAAATTTAAATATTGTGACTCATTCTACATTCTTTTTTTTTTTTTTTTTAAAGATTTTATTTATTTATTTGACAGAGAGAGACACAGCGAGAGAGGGAACACAAGCAGGGGGAGGGGGAGAGGGAGAAGCAGGCTTCCCGCGGAGCAGGGAGCCCGATGTGGGGCTCGATCCCAGGACCCTGAGATCATGACCTGAGCCGAAGGCAAGGCAGACGCTTAACGACTGAGCCACCCAGGCGCCCTCATTCTACATTCTAATTCACTCAATAGGCCTCGGGCTGCTGGAGAACTCTCTTGAGATGGGAGACACGCTTTTCTTTTCCTCAGTTGATCTCAGCTCCCTCATTCCCCCCAGGGTGGAGCATCTCCCTGACCTAAGGGCGATTCTGGGTTAAACACCACTCCTGAATGCAAGCCAACTTTTTCATCTCTTGCATAACCCAAGAAAAAGAACTCTTCCAACCATGGAGAAAAACAGTGTTATTGAGTGGCCAAGTATCAGTCTGTAATGTGGTGCCTTCCTAATGGATTTTCAAGAATGATTTTCAAAATGAGTATCTTTTGCTGTATCTGCTGCCTTGAGAATTTGAGCTCTGCTGAAATGCAGCTCCTCACCCCACCACCAGTTGCCTGTCTCATTTGCCATTCTACACCTCCCCCACCTCATGTTCTCTTCCGTTACCATTGTGCATATAAGTGACCAGCGGTAGGCTGTAGAGGGGCTAGTTCATGACCAGCAAGTGGCCACCAGTACTGTGTTCAGTGCTGGAATTAGGAGCATCTGAATCGCAGCTAGCACCCTGCAAACTAAAGGCTTAGGTTTGGAGAATCGCTACGGAGGAGCAAAATCCCTTAACTTGTGACACCAGGCTCTAGCCCAGGAGGAATCTAGTCATTGTGTTCATTCTTGCTAGAATAAAGAGAGGAGGACTTTCTTTCTAGACTATGTTAATTCTCACAATACCCGAGCAATAGGTAGAGTCTCTACGGTACAGATTCTGTGTCTTGCATTGCCCTCATCTGCAGAGTATTTAGGATATTTTTAATACCTCTAGACAAATCCGCATGGGGAAGTGGGAAGGAAAACTGAGAAATTCTAAGGTTGTCACCTCATGTTTTGTTACTGTTGCTTAGTGATATGGGTAGCTGATAATGGCTACCTATAAGAAGTCATAGAATCATAGAATTTTGGGTAATGGAGAGAATCTCAACCCTACTTCTTGAATTTTAGAGGGGTGAAATGATTTGTTTGAGGTCAAATATGTGATAGAACTAGGAGCAGAACCTCTGTTTCCTGGCCCCAGGCTGGTGTTCCTTATGCTATTAACAATACCTCTGATGAACTGGTTTAATAGGAACTGGTTTAGCCTGTTTTGTGGTTGTATAACCCTACCCTTTAATGAGCTCCCTGAAAAGGGGAGAACAAAGTTCACATTATTCTTACTTGTTTGGGTTTTAGGGTGCATGATTGTCACTGGCAAAGTGCCACATGTGCCTAAACTTTAAAAACTTTTGCTTGTATATGCCAGGGGGTGGGGATGAGAATGGGTGGGTTAGGATGGGTGAAGGGGTATGGCTTATGCTAATAACGAGAGTCACAATTGCAAAAATGGATTCCACTTATAGTAATGGATGCTTATGGAATTAATGGGGGTTTAATGAATATTTCATGCTGTGGTTTATTTGGCATTAGTCAAGGAGTAAGTTTGAAATGAGAAATAGCTTTGGACTACTTTCTTGGAACTTCACCTGTAATGGGGCTCTCTAGGACTTCATCTTTGATAAGAAATCCCCTGTATCCTCCTGATACCCCTGAAAGAAGGGGGCCTGAGAAGCTGTGGGGCAAAAGCAGCCATTATGCAGATTGAAGACATTTACTTAAATGTTTACTCTGAATCAAGCTTTGAAGCCCAGGGGGTCAGGTCACATGACCATAGAAGGAAAGGAATTCTTCTTGAACTTTATCTTTTGATGGCATTGGTTTGAATGGAACTTCTATTTCGCTAAGATTATTATTATTCTTTTACCTGGTACTAGTGTCCTCTATCTTTTTATTTAGTTTTTATTTTTTTCATCAATCTCATACCATTTATTTATTTATTTTTTTATTAACATATCATGTATTATTTGTTTCAGGGGTACAGGTCTGTGATTCATCAGTCTTACACAATTCACAGCACTCACCATAGCACATACCCTCCCCAATGTCCATCACCAGCCACCATATCCCTCCCACCCCCCTCCACTCCAGCAACCCTCGGTTTGTTTCCTGAAATTAAGAGTCTCTTATGGTTTGTCTCCCTCTCTGGTTTCGTCTTGTTTCATTTTTCCCTCCCTTCCCCTATGATCCTCTGTCTTGTTTCTTAAATTCCTCATATCAGTGAGATCATATGATACTTGTCTTTCTCTGATTGACTTAGTTTGCTTAGCATAGTACCCTCTAGTTCCATCCATGTCAAATGGCAAGATTTATTTTTTGATGGCTGCATAATATTCCATGGTGTGTGTGTGTGTGTGTGTGTGTGTGTGTATACACATATATATACACCACATTTTCTTTATCCATTCATCTGTCAATGGACATCTGGACTCTTTCCATAGTTTGGCTATTGTGGACGTTGCTGTTATAGACATTGGGGTGCAGGTGCCCCTTCGGATCACTACATTTGTATCTGTGGGGTAAATACCCAGTAGAGCAATTGCTGGGTCATAGGGTAGCTCTATTTTCAACTTTTTGAGGAACCTCCATACTGTTTTCCAGAGTGGCTAAACCAGTTTCCATTCCCACCAACAGTGTAGGAGGGCTCCCCTTTCTCCACATCCCTGCCAACATCTGTCATTTCCTGAGTTGTTAATTTTAGCCATTCTGACTGGTGTGTGGTGGTATCTCATTGAGGTTTTGATTTGGATTTCCCTGATGCCGAGTGATGTTGAGCCCTTTTTCATGTGTCTGTTGGCCATTTGGAAGTCTTCTTTGCAGAAATGTCTGTTCATGTCTTCTGCCCATTTCTTGATTGGATTATTTGTTCTCTGGGTGTTGAGTTTGATAAGTTCTTTATAGATTTTTGGATACTAGCCCTTTATCTGATATGTCATTTGCAAATATCTTCTCCCATTCTGTTGGTTGTTTCTTGGTTTTGTTGACTGTTTCCTTTGCTGTGCAAGAGCTTTTTATTTTGATGAAGTCCTAATAGTTCATTTTTGCCTTTGCTTCCCTGGCCTTTGGGGATGTTTCTAGGAAGAAGTTGCTGTGGCTGAGGTCAAAGAGGTTGCTGCCTGTGTTCTCCTCAAGGATTTTGATGGATTCCTGTCTCACATTTAGGTCTTTCATCCATTTTGAGTGTATTTTTGTGTGTGGTATAAGGAAATGGTCCAGTTTCATTCTTCTGCATGTGGCTATCCAATTTTCCCAACACCATTTGTTGAAGAGACTGTCTTTTTTCCATTGGACATTCTTTCCTGCTTTGTTGAAGATTAGTTGACCATAGAGTTGAAGGTCCATTTCTGGGCTCTCTATTCTGTTCCATTACTCTATGTGTCTGTTTTTGTGCCAGCACCATACTGTCTTGATGACAGCTTTGTAATAGAGCTTGAAGTCCGGAATTGTGATGCCACCGGCTCTGCTTTTATTTTTCAATATTCCTCTGGCTATTCGGGGTCTTTTCTGGTTCCATACAAATTTTAGGATTATTTGTTCCATTTCTTTGAAAAAAGTTGATGGTATTTTGATAAGGATTGCATTCAATGTGTAGATTGCTCTAGGTAGCGTAGATGTTTTCACAATGTGGCCTCTATCTTTTTAAACATTGCATTTGCTGTAGTACAGAACATGTCACACCCAGCAGAGAGTAGATCTTATTTAGTACCAGTGTAGAAGGGGCTGCTTCTTTGCACTATGGGTCTAGGTTCTACAGTTGTTCTCTGGGACCAACTCTACCCAGATATCTTTCCTCAATGACACATGACCAGGCTCTTTACTGGGAACTTTGTGAAAGCAGCTAAGGGATTAAGTGCAAAGGACTTCAGATTGCTAACTGTTAATTTAAAGCAAATGACAAATAACATGAGGCATCATTCTCATATTCGATTTCCACTGCCTCCTGATTAGGAAGTTGGCACAACTCCTTGACTCAAGTATCACTGCTCTTGTCTTATTCAGATCTTCTTCTCTGATGTGTTGCTCTTGGGTCTATAGCTTTTCTGTCTCTGCATTGGAGAGTTTATTGCCTTCTTCCTAGGCTTTTATTACCAAGTGGGAAAAACTTGCAGGGTCTTTACCAGCAGTGGTTGGAAGTTTATATATATATGGTGTGTGTATGTGTTGTGTATATAGTGTGGGTGTATACATATATATATATACATACATATATATGCTCTAGGTATTTCTGTTCCTACAGGTTTCTGTACAAATATGTGAAAAATCTAGCTTATTAAGAGGTTTGCTTTCTTCCAAAGCATGTTCTTTGGAACCAGTTTCTCTCTGACCTTTGAGTAGGTGCGACAGAGGTTGTATGATCCACCTGGACTCTGTTTGGGAAGAAAGCAACTTCTCAATGGATTCTGATCTAAAGCCCCCTCCTCTACAAAGAAGTCACTGATTCTGTATGACACCCCTGGGCTACAGCCCACAAGTGTCCACATGGGGATTGCTCTTAACTCAATTCTGAGTGAGCTAAATCAGCATAAATTAGTATTCATGAGTAAATGACTTTGTCATGAATCTTATATGCAGATATATCTCAGCAAGTTTACTAGCTTTCTGATCGTTGGCTGTGCTGCTCTACTCATGCCGTCTGTGAGTGAGAAAAGAGAGACGGAGAGAGGGAGGAAGAGGTAGACAGAAGGAAAAGCATGGGGGTGGGCAGAATGAGGGCAAGGGGATGGGGGTAGGAGAGATTGAGAGAGACAGAGAATTTATCTGAAGGCTTCACCTTCTGCTGGATTACGTTAATTTCTGATTTGAGAATTGGCCCCATTATTCAACAGTGTCCCTGAAAATGAAGAGGATACATTTCAACTGCATTTTTAAAGACAGAAATATATATATACTAGACTTTAGGATATGCCACAGGAGGAATTTGGCTGTATTCCAGAATGTCATTAAAGAGCAGAAAATATCTCTAGAATTCTAGCACGAGAGCTGGAAAAGATCTCAATTTAGCTTTTCATTTCCCGGACTCAGGAACTGAAGTACAGTGATGCTAATAAGTGACTTTGCCAGAGCTCACCAGCTGATCAGTGGCAAAAAGGGATGGGACACAGTTCTTCTGCCTTATATTCTGTGGGTTTTCTACTGAACCCGGGACATGTGTGCATACATCACATATGCCAGAAAACTGACAATATCTGAGAGACTCCAGAAGAAAGGGCTTGGTTGAAATTGAGTTTGAAGGTGAAGGCAGGAGAGGCTGACCTGTTCTGCTGTGGGAACAAGGTTGAGGTAAAGATTTTGAGGAAGGTGGTTTCCTCAGGCCGTCTGTGATGGGGCAGGATGGGGTCCTAGTCCTGGAAGAGAATTCTGGTGAGAAGAGACACTGTCATCTGCAGCAATAGACCTTTAGTCTGGACTTTTGCTTGTGGTGACCAAAGGAATACGTTTATATGGCTGGTATCTTTCATATCTTGACTCATCTGGCTAAGAGAAGAGAGCGGGCAGGAGAGCACAAGGCATCTTGATGAAGGCAGTTGAGAATGAACTACAGAGAGAGGCAACGTTGGTAGTGTCTGAGATTTATCATATTGACTCTCCAGTCTTAATCTAGTGTTGGTCTTTTGCCTGTCAGCTGTGTGCAGATAAGTAGATCTTTAGGGCAAGTATATTTGTAGGGCAGCAGTTCCCATACAGACACCTTCATAGGGATGTTGTCATTGACTGACACTAACAAAAGTCTAATTTGCAAAGTAAAATTCACCCCGGTTTTAGACCTGAGAAAAACCCATTTAAATATTTGGGGAACTTCCTTCTTAGCGTCTGTCTGGGCATATTTACATGTGAATGCACACACATTTATTTTTATATGAATGTGATCACACTGTACATCTTATTTTGTAGTCTGCTTTAAGTTTTAAATCACTTTTATTGAATCCAAGAATTGAAGAGGCAGGTAGCAACTTAATCATACCTCCAACTTAAGCTTTTCTTTTTTAAAAAAAAATCAACTTTATTGAAGTATAATTTACCTAAATAAAATACACCTATTTTAAGTGTACAGTTCAATGAGTTTTGGAAAATATAAAGAACTCTTAACAATTCAGGAATAAGAAAAAAATTACCCAATAAAAATGGGCAAAAGATTTGAAAAGATTCTGTGAAAGAGGATATTTCTCCATTTGGTTCCATCAGTGTTTGCTTCTTGTATTTTGAAACTGTTAGGAGTTTGAAAATCTGTAGGATTGTTATATCCTTTTGATGAATTGACTCCTTTATTATTATCATATGTCCCTTTTACTCTTTGATGTTATTCCTTGTTCTGAAGTTCACTTTGTTTGATGTTGAAATAGATCCTTTAGATTTCTCATGGTATTTCCATTCTTTTAATTTTAACCTATCTTTGTCTCTGTATTTAAAGTGAATTTCTTGTAGACAGCATGAAGTTGGGTCTTAGTTTTTAATCCCTGCCTTTTATTTTATTTATTTATGTTTTTATTTATTTTATTTATTTATTTTTAAGATTTTTATTTTTTTATTCTAGAGAGACAGAGAGAAAGGACGAGAGGAGGGAGGGTCAGAGGGAGAAGCAGACTCCTTGCTGAGCAGGAGCCCTATGTGGGGCTCAGTCTCAGGACCCAGAGATCATGGAGATCATGATATGAGCCAATGGCAGACATTTAACTGACTGAGCCACCCAGATGCCCCTTCACTCTGACTACTTTTAAGATTATTCTTTAACTTTTTTTTTTTTTTTTTTGCAATTTGATTATGGTTTTCTTTGCTTTTATTCTGCTTAGAGGTATTGACTATCTGGGATTTGTAGGTGTATATTTTCTGTAAGAGAGAAAATTTTCTGTTACTGTTTTTGATTAGATGCCAGCCAGTGAGTTCTACGTTGTGTGTGTTGGATTTTGTCATATTTCTTTAAAGGTTTTCAAGCTTTCTCTAGAAGAAGTTAGATGGTTTGCAAACCATTTCAACGTTTTAGAGTTTTATTTATAAGCTATAGTACTGGTCTGGAGCAGTCTACTGTTACTTTATGGGTACAATTACTTTGTGGGTATTTTAGCCATACTATTAGGGTATGACTCTTCTGGAGTCTCTATGAATGCCCTATATATTGAAGGAAGTTTCTCTACTGTGCCTCGTGGGAATCAGAATGATTCCCTATTCTGTGTGAGCTTTAGGAATTGTTTAGCTTGCAACTCTCTTTAATTGTTATTTCCTAGGAAGTTGGCTGGCCTTGCAGGGTTTTATCCTGTGCATGCACAGATTATATTCAGCCAAAAACTCAAGGAGATTTCTACTCTTTTCTCGAGCTCTTTCTCTTTCTAGCTTCCTCTTTTCTGTATTCTTTCTTGTCAATTTAAGGTGCTGTGCCCTCTCCAAACTCCAGTTTCTGTCTCCTTAACTCAGTGAGACCACCAGCTCTTTTTGGGTTTCCTCTCCCTGCAGTATGGTCTGGAATATGACTCCAGGCAGAAATGTGGGCCTACTATAGTGTTGATTTCATTTAACTTCCTTTTTCCAGGAATCATAATCATGTTGCTGTCTATGGTCCAATGGCTAAAAACCAGGGCTTTGACCAGGTTTAAAGAGGTACCAAAGGCACAAAATTTAAGAGGCACTCACTCTCAGGCTCATGCAAGTGTACCATTGGCCTTTAAAAAGGAGTGCCTTCTTAAATTTTGCACCCTAAGCACCTGTCTGGCCTCACCTTGGTCCCAGCCCTGTTGAAAACAATTGTCATATATTTTATCCAGTTTTCTTATTGTTTATGGTGGGAAGGTAATTCTGGATTCTGCTAATCCCTCATTGCCCAAAGTGCAAGTCTCTTGTCATCTGCATATTTAACTCAACAATATGTCATAGACATTATTCTACATCAGAGAATTTAGATAATTTACTACCATATAAAATGATTGTTTTGTATTTCATTGTGTGGAATGGATCTGAGGAATTATAGAAAGTAAAACTCATTTCTTAAAAGGTCTCCTCATTCTCAAATGTGACATTAATGTGTGACTGAAAATGAAATATGTGGATGTACATAAACAAACATTTCATTTAGAAATATGCTTTGTACTGAGTGTGTTAACTAAGAAGCAATGCTATTCTTGGCAAATGGTTTTTCAGTACACTTCTTGATTTGTTACCTGGATGTGTTTATTAATCCAGAATAGTGGCCTGGGAATAAAATTTGTCATTGTGGCAGTATTCAGCATTACATTCTGGAGCATGGGGTAACCTTAGTGATGAATCAAAACCAAGTTTTGAGAGAGTGACAAAGCACATAAAAATTACTATCTTTGGGATGTTACTCAGCTGTTTTTCTTTCTCACTTAAGATTTTTTCAATAGAGATAAAGGTGAAATAAGAACATTAAGGTCTATTTACTGTTTAAAACAAATCTAAGTGGAGAATAGATTGACATAAGTTGTCCAGTTTTTCAGTTTAACAACAAACTAGGTATCTAAAAAGCATAGTCTGTTATAACAATACTTTTTAAAAAAGTTTTTATTTATTTATTTAAGTAATCTTTACACCCAATGTGGGACTCGAACACCATCCTGAGATCAAGAGTTGTATGTTCTTCTGACTGAGCCAGCCAGGTGCCCCAACAATACATACCACATGATCATATCAGTAGATGCAGACAAAATACAACACTGATTGATGATAAAGATTCTCAGCAAACTAGGAATAGAGGGGAACTTCCTCAGTTTGATAAAGAACATCTACAAAAAAATAAATCCCTATACCCACATCATGCTTAATGGTGATGAACTAGAAACTTTCTCGATAAGATCAGGAACAGGCAAGGATGTTCGCCTCTTACCACTCCTTTTCAACATTGTACTGGTAGTCCTAGCTGATGCCATCATACAAGAAAAGGATATGAGAGGTAGGCTGAATGGGAAGGAAGAAATAAAACTGTCTTTGTGTATGATATTATTATCTTCTGTTTATGTAGAAAATCCCAAACAGAGTCTTGGAGCTAATAGGTGATTATAGCAAGGTTGCAAAATACAGGGTTAGTATACAAATTCAGTAAATTTTCTATATACCAGCAATGAATAATCTGAAACTAGGAATGCAATACTATTTACATTAAGCATGCCCAAAATGAAATAGTTACATATAAATCTAACAAAATATGTACAAGATCTATAAGAGAAAAAGTACAAAATTCTGATGAAAGAAACCGAAGAAGAGTTACATAAATGGAGAGGTATTCCATGTTCATGAATAGGAAGACCCGATATTGTCAACACGTCAGTTCTTTCCAACTTCACCTGTAGATTAAATGCAGTCACAATCAAAATCCCAGCAAGTTATTTTGTAGATGTTGATAAACTGAATCTTAAGTTTATATGGAGAGGAAAAAGATCCAGAATAGCCAAAACAATATTGAAGGAGAAGAACAAAAGAGGACTGACACTGAGGAATTGGTAGAAGAACAGACAAATCAATGGAACAGAATAGAGAGTCCAGAAATAGACCTACACAAGTATATTCAACTGATCTTTGGCAAAGGAGTGCAGGCAATACAATGGAGCAAAGATATTCTTTTCAACAGACGATGGTGAAATGACTGGATATCCACATGAAAAAAAAGAATCTAGACACAGACCTTACACTCTTGACAAATATTAACTCAAAATGGATCGTAGACCTAAATGTAAAATGCAAAACTATAAAACTCCTAGAGGATAACATAGGAGAAAACCTAGATGACCTTGAGTATGTGATGATTAATTAGATATAACACCAAAGGCACAATTCATGAAAGAAAGCACTGATGAGCTGGGCTTTATTAAAACTTCTGCTCTGCAAAAGACACTTTTAAGACAATAGCACTGGGAGAAATATTTGCAAAGACATATCTGATAAAGGACTATTATCTGAAGTATACAAAGAACTCTTAAAACTCAACAATAAGAAAATAAACAACCTAATTAAAAAATGGACCAAAAAAATGAACAGACGTATCATGAAAGAAGATATACAGATGGCAAATAAGCATATGAAAAGATGCCAAACGTCGTATGTAACTAGGGAATTGTAAGCTAAAACGACGAGATACTACTACTTGCCTATTAGAATGACCAGACTCCAGAATACTGACAACATTAAATGCTGATGAGGTTGTAGAGCAATAGGAACTCTTATTATTTACTGCTGGTTTGAATGCAAAATGTACAACCACTTTGGCAGACAGTTTGGCAGTTTGTTACAAAGCTAAATATACTCTTACCATATGATCCAGCAATTGCACTCCTTAGTATTTACTTAAACAAATTGAAAACTTATGTCTACACAAAACCCTGCACATGGATGTATACAGCAGCTTTATTCATAAGTGCCCAAACTTGGAAACAACCAAGATGGTTTTTAGTAGGTAAATGGAAAAACCATGATACAACCAGCAGGGGAATATTGTTCCATGCTAAAAAGAAAGGAGCTATCAAGCCATGAAAAGATAAAAGGATATTACTGAGTAAAAGAAGTCAATCTGAGATGGCTACATCCTATATGATTCCAATTATATGACATTCTGGAAAAGGCAAAACTATAGAGACAATAAAAGGAACTGTGGTTGTTGTGGGTTAGTGGGGAGGGAAGGATGCATAGGTGGAACACAGAGGATTTTTAGTATTGTGAAACTGTACTGTATAATACATGTCATTATACATTTGTCAAAGCCCATAGAGTATGTCACACCAAGAGTGAACCCTAATGGAAACTATGGACTTTGGGTGATAATTATGTGACAGTGTAGATTCACTGATGATAATAAATGTACCACTCTCGTGTAAGATTTTGATAGTGGGAGAGATTGGGCATATGTGGGGGCAGGGAGTACATGGGAAATTTCTGTACCTTTAGCTCAGTTTTGCTCTGAACCTAAACTGCTCCAAAATAAAGTCTATTTTAAAAAAATTCAATGTAACACTGAATAAAAATACTAAATACTTTAAGGCTAAATATAAGAGTCTTTGCTTAGTTTCTCTAGAAAGCAGAGCCCAAGATAAGAATTCAGGTGCTTTACTTGAAGGTGCAAACCCAGGTAGTGAAGACTGAGAGTAAAAGGGAAATGAAGCAAGAAAAAATGCCAAGTTATGTGATGCAAAGCATTATTGTACTGACTAGCACTTGACAATGAGGAACCAGCAGGCATGTGTCCTCAGAGACTCCTCCAGAAGAATTGCAAGAAAGACCTGATCCTTCAGGTATTTCATAGAATCTGAAAGTGGAGGAGCAACCCAGTCCAGTGGGACACTAACCAGAGAAAGAAAAAAGGAGGTGATGAGGGGAATATCAAGATATGCAGGTTTTGTGTACTATATATTAAGGAAGAAAGAATGAGGAGAATGTAGGAAGAAATGGCATCAGAAAGTAAAAAAAGGCAGTAGGTGACTATGTCAAGGTCCTGGACCCACGATGTTCTGAACAAGGAGTTATATACCTGGGGATCTAAATCCATGTTCCATAATGTAGCTGTGTGTGACCCTAGGGGAAGTTAGGTTACCTTTCTAAGCCATATTTTCCTCATCTCTGAAAATGAAGTGAAATATAATTTCATAGGGTAGTCTTGAGAAATAAATATATGAGCTTCATGAAATTGCTTGGCATTTAATGAACATGCCTTCTCTCTGTTCCAATTCTGTTCTTATTTTAATTTCACAAATCCTATCATGCCAGTTCTTCCTCAGCATTTATTTCTAGGGAAATGGGGGCAGTAGGGAGGGAAAGGCTCAATGTTGTTCCCCAACTTTATTGGGAAATGACCCCCAAAATTTGAATTCCCCATAACTTTTTCTATACTCAGGCTGGCTGAGTATAGAAATCTCTTAATTTTACCGTTTCATAGAAAAAGACCAACATGACTCCTCTTGAAATGTGAGTTCTTTATTCTCAGATTACTTTCTGTAGGTCCAATCTTAAAATATCTGGCAAAAGGTGTTTTTGTTTTTGTTTTAGTTTTTGTTTTTTGTCTTGTTTGTTAACTTTTCTCTGATAGTAAGGCTCTGAGTAACATAGCTAAATATGATTCAAAGCTGGAACATTTGGTATTTTTTTGCCCTTGGAAAGTGCAACTGCAGTTTTATCATTAGTGAAGATAGTTTTCTTTAATAGTTGAGCATGGGTTTGCCTGGGTGGCTCAGTTGGTTAAGTGTCTGCTTTTGGCTCAGGGCATGATCCCAGGGTTCTGGGATTGAGTCCTGCATTGGGCTCCCTGCTCAGTGGGGAATCTGCTTCTCCCTCTGCCTGCTGCTCCCCCAGCTTGTGCATGCTCTCTCTCTGACAAATAAATAAAATCTTAAAAAAAAAAATAGTTGAGCATGATGTTTAGCATTATCAAAGACAGCTAACTTTCCTAGGTAGCCATTTCCAACTGCTATGGAGTCTTATTAATTCATAAAAGCTATTCTTGTTTATTCTTGATTTATACTTGAATTATAGTTTATTCCTTATTTTCAGTGGTTAGCTATTTGTGTTCCTTTTACTTTTCCTTATTTGTCGTTCAGCATTTTGACACTCATTTCATTCTCATGTCTTTTCATTTTGAAGATGGAAAGCTTTTATTTATTTATTTATTTATAAGATTTATTTATTTGAGAGAGAGAGAAGCATGAGTGGGAGGAGGGACAGAAGGAGAGGGAGAGAGGGAGAGAATCTCAAGCAGATTCCCTGCTGAGCAGGGAGCCTGACATGGGGCTCGATCTCACCACCCTGAGATCACGACCTGAGCCGAAATCAAGAGTCAGATGCTTAACCAGCTGAGCCACCCAGACGCCCCAAGGAGATGGAAAGCTTTTAAACAGGAAAATGGCATCACGGAGAATATCTGGGGTCTACATTCTCAAAAGGAGCAGGTGAAATGGGTGAAAATTGGTTCTTGTGGGGTAAGAAAAAAGAAGTACAAGTATACGTATAGTACATGTAGAGTACATCTGTGGTGGTAAAATTTTGTGAGGTGCAGTAACAAAAATAGGTCTAAAACAGCTCTTGAGGGGCACCGATATATAAAAAAGGTTGATGAACACTGGTTGAGAGCCAAGAAAGATAATTTCTAAAAGATAACATTGTGATAGGGACTGAGGGATTCAGGATAACTGCCTCTGTGAACAATGTGTTGTCTATGTTAATGATCATCAGGCCACAGAAAGTGCTGACTATGTGGAAGTCAAATTGTCATTTATGTCCTTCCGTTTGCTTTCCAGCAATGTTTCTATTTCTTTTGTTTTTGTTTTCTTTGTAGTTTGTTGGTTCTTGGGGGCTCTTTTTCACAGTTTTCTAGTGATGATGAAATTATGTATTGACAAGATCAGAGTCAGGGTTGTTGGAGTAGAGTTAGGACTTTAGAATCATCTGTTATGTTATATTCCACCACAAATAAGTGCTTTCTCCTTTTACCTTATTTCTCAGGTCTATACTTCTTTAGCAAAAAAAAAAAAAAAAAATCAGAACCATTTGTTCAATAATAAAATTTTCTGATGTCTCTAATCATTTCATTGGATAGGACTGTGTCCTTTTTGAATTTCCAGGGCATTTTTTACACTACCTTCCTTTCATGTAGCCTTGCTTTATAATCTTTTCCTTAGTTCTGTTTTACTATATTCCTTTTTTTTTTAAATGTTCAGTTAGCCAACATATAGTACATCATTAGTTTTTGAGGTAGTGTTCAATAATTCATTAGTTGTTTATAACACCCAGTGCTCATCACGACACGTGCCCTCCTTATTTACTGTATTCAGGCAAATAAGAAAAGATTCATTTGTGAAAAAAGAAATACAGGAAGGATAAACCAGAAACAAGTGAGATTGGTTATGTGGAGAAGGCAGGAGGGAAAAATGTGTGTGTGTGTGAGGGGGAAGAATAGAAATGGAATAAAAGAGATGAAGGGGGAGCATCTTTGAATATATATATATATTTGTATAGTTCTGACTTTTAGAACCGTGTTAATGCTTCACTTACTCAAAAAAATCATCCCGGATGTGGAGAAACACCAAACAGAATACAGTGGTAACAAATGAACCTAACTGTTACACATGAATAACTTAACCACAGTAAACGGGATGGAGAAGGAAAGAATTAACCTAAGTAACTTTGGGAAACAGTTTTTGACTATATATTACAAGGCCAAAAACCAAAAGAACTACACACAAATAATGTTCTCTGGTTAGTAGCTTATTTTTTCATAGGGATGTGGGTTAACAATTTTGAAATGATTTCATGTGTATTCTAGAGCAAATAAATAAACACATTGTAGATAATGAAAACCAAGTCTCTTGCTGTCAGAGAAAGGAAATGTAAATAGAGGGAGGGAATGACCCCATGATGAATTGGAATTGGATGTATCAATATGAACACATGTTTTGTGGGTTTTTTTAAGACATATTTCTTTATTTTGGTGAGGGTGGGGGCAAGGGCAGAGGGAGAGGGAGAAAGAATATCTCAAGCAGACTCCCCGCTGAGTGTGGAGCCTGATGCGGGGGTGGATCTCAGGACTCTGAGATCATGACCTGAACAGAAATCAAGAGTTTGACACTTAACCGACCGAGCTACCCAGGTGCCCTGTGAACACGTGGTTTTTAATATATACACGAAGATATATAGAAATAGCTATAATTTTGTATGCATGGCTTAGTATATGCATATTTCCTAGTTCTGTCCGCTGAGAGGGCCTAGAAGCAATAAAAACCTAGTGGCCATGAGCACTACCAGCCTGGACCTTGGTTTCTAAATACCTTTCTCAAATAAAGGGGAACTTCAGTTCCTCAGAGACATGGCTGATTCAAGGCTGAGGCAGAGAAAATACAAGATGAGCCTAGAGCATCTTATTATGTCAGAAAATAAAGATATGCTCAAGAAATGATTGGGACATGCCAAGAGGGTATAGGAACCAACTTGAAGGAGCTACCACTAGCCAAATAGAAAACAATTTGGGAGCAACAAGTAATTGATAATAGTAGTGGATTATAATTCATAGAATAAAGTAAATATCCATGATTTTATAGTATTAAATTTAATAAATAAATGGGGAGAAGGGAAATCTCTTTTTATGGTAGAATTCTAATTAATAAATATAGAAGAAATAATGGAAATAGAAAAACTATCATTTGTTAAATCACTATAAGCAAGAATCATCAATGGATGTTAAAACTAGTAGACAGAAGTATTTGCATAGTCTCGAAGTATCTCTCCATGAAATACTTACTAATTTCAATAGGAAAATACTAACTTTACAGTGGAGAAAGCTATTAGATACTTCTTAACCTAATGATCAAAGTTAACATCATCAGTAATTAGACATATTAACATCATGTGTCTCCTGCTGGGATACACTGAGAAAGGTGCAATATCAGTTCTGTGGTATTCTTGTCATAAATGCATAAACTGACTTTAATAATGAGCAAACATCAAACAAATCCAAATTGAGGGACATTCTACAAAACAACAGGCCAATAGTCTTCAAAATTGTCATAGTCATAAAAGACAAAGAAAGACTTAAGAACTGTCTGTCCCAGATTGGAGGAGACATGACAAATCAATGCATTGTGTGATTCTGAACTGGACCCCAGACTGGACATTTAGCGGGACAAATGGCAAAATTTGAATCAGGTTTATAGCTTAGTTAATAGTATTGTATCAATATTTATTTTCTGGCTTTGACAATTTTACTGTGGTTGTATAAGAGGTTAACATTTGGGGAAGGTAGGTGAAGAGTGTACTGGAATTCCTTGTACTACTTTGCACCTCTTTTGTAAATTCAAATGAAAAGTTAAAATCGTTTTGAAATCGAAACGAAATTGAAATTTAAAAAACTGAAACGAAGAATTGTAGCAGGGGGAGATTTAAAGGCAAATATGGTTTCTAGTCCTCTTCTTGGCTATTATTATTTCTGGATATGACTGATAGTGATAAAAAAGGAAGAGAGTGCTGTTTCTCTAAAGAAATAGATATATTCATAAACACTTGAGATTTGTCATGTATTTTAAGTTCTTTGTTTTAACTGTAACTCACAAAATTGAATGTATGAGTGAATAATAGGATGGGAGTGTGGAAATTAAGTGGTGGGAAGGAAAGAAAATTTTTTAAAGAAAAGAAATCATGTAGAAAGTATCTACCTTCAATCAGGTTCCCCAGGCTTCACTTACTACATATTTAAAATCAATAATGACCATCAAGTACTCTCATCTACAGAGTCATGTTAAATGATTATACTTAACACAGGTGCATGAATTTTGGTTTTTCAAGTATGAAATTGACAACTGGTAGTATAACATTCATTAAGATGATCTTTGAGCAGTAAATAAAATTGAAAGCCATTTGATATTTCAAGAGGAATTTTTCTGATGCTCCTCCAAGGTCATTTTCTACTTTCTTGACTGAGCATTCATCATGTGTTGAGTGTCACCCGCAGGGGATATACTCTCTGCTTGCTTGAGGCAAATGTTTTAAAAATCCAAAGGAGTCTGTCAAGTATGTGTTATACCATTAGGGAGATAAAGGTCCAAAAACTGGGACCACGGGCAGGGGAATAGAGTATGACCTTTGGTCCTGTACTTCTACAGGATGAGATGGAATATCAGAGTCTGGAAAAGGGTAAAATAAAAAGTCTTGGAGCATAGCAAATGTGGGTCACAAGCATGTTGGCAAACAGAGCAAACAGAAACCAAGTTCACCTACTCTTCGAGAAATTTATATCCACATCACATAATAGTTCTCTCTCCCTCTCTCTTCTCCACATCTGAATGCAGAAGCACATACACAGACACACACGCAGATATCGCTGGACTTGGCTGCACCATATTTATTTATTGCATGGGTCTTTTTTGGGGTTGACCTTTGGTTCTTTTCCTAGTCAACTGAAACATAGTTGGGTTTTTTTGTTGTTTTTTTTTTTTAATTTGGATTCTATCATTTAGTCAGAGAAGCAGTTCCTGACCTGTAGACACAGTTTTATTTTGTATTAAAGGTTCTGTATTTGCCATTCTTAGAAACTGAAGGAAAAGGAGAAAAAAGACCATGGTACTCTGGAAAATTGTGGGGCAAAACAAATTTTCATGTAAAAAATCAAGTGTCTGATAAATAGCATCATTCATTATAGAGTAGATCCTGGTGCAAGTCATGGTCACCTTGGTTTCCTTTCCAGGGGCCTTGCTTACCACAAGTTAGGAGTTGACCTCAGAAATTAACAGCATTAACCTAGAATTGTTTTCCTTACCTTTTCCCACCAGGCACTCAGAACAGATCCTGTTCATGCCCACTATAGATAATCATGGGAATCTCAGGGATGCATCCTATCCCAGCAGGCTAAATATAACTCTATCTGCTTTCTCCTCCACTTCTGAAAGCACATGAGAATGCAAATGATAGTAATAGGAGTATAGTGATAACCTTGAACCTGCTTTCACTTATTAAGTAGTAAGTTAATTTCATAGTCTGGTACTTTATTATTAATAGCAAGTTACTTTCAAGATATCTCAAAAACAGATAGATACAGCCCTTGAACCCCCCACTGAAGTGGAACATTCTATCCAGGAAGAGGTCTGCTGCTTTGTTATACAGAGGAAATGCTCTGTTATGCTGTGTTATCTGTGTTGACTTCTGAAGATTGTCCAGAAGCTTCTACTTCTCCCCCTATTTATCTTTCAAAACCTTCCCAGGGTATCACCTCCAGCCCTCATATCTCAGATGGAGTTCATTGCTTTGGTGTCTCTAGTACATTTATAATATGGGCACACATCTGTTATTGCCCACTGCACCTGTATTGTGTTCATTTGTTCACTTGTCTGTCCATTTCACTGTGGGTTCTAGAAATGAGGATCCACTCTTATTTATCATTGTACCCCCTTTGCTTAACACTGTGCCTGGCTTAGAGTTGCTGCTCTAATTGATGTCTGGTAAGCTATGGAAATAGCTCCAGGACACATTATTTGTGAGTGAAATATGTCATTCATTATCTATAATGGGTATTCATAGCACTGGGGAAATGGCCAAAGATCTCACTATTCAATAGATAATTATTATATTTTGGGGGATGGAGGAAGAGGGAGAATGATGGGAGAAGAAACAAAAAGGAAATAGTTTTCTTTTTTTACTTAACTTCTGAGTTTGCCCGTGAGATTGATAAATTTCACTCCAGACTAATTGCCATCCAATGCGAAGGGGTGGAGTTTATGGTTTTGGCTAGCCAGCTTCATGATGTTTCGCTTTAACTGCCGTGTCAAGAACAGATGGTTTTCCTTCCTAACAGCATGTTCTTGGAAATGAGCTGACTTGGAGTAGTCTACCTATCAATCATTTTTCCTTTCTTCCTCCCTGCTGAAGCCTGATTTCCTTTTGGCATCCACCCTCCCTCTACACGGCCAGGTGTCTGGGCAAGGGGTAGTTGGCAGGGAAACTGACTCCACCTCAGATGCAGGAATAGGCTTGATTGGTCAGTCCCATCCTTCTGCCAGCAACTGGTTCAGGAATGACTCTATATTAATTGGACCCATGATAAAAGAGGAAAGGTGTGCTAATGATTTCTGGGAAGGTTTTCCTTCACTCTTTGGTGAGAGTTTCCAGAACTGAGCTCTCTCTCTCGCACTAGACACTTTTGTGGGCAGCTGTGAGGTTGAAGTGCTCCTGTCCTCTCCTTGGCAGCTCGAAGGTGACATTCACCCTTAGAGGATGGCATAATTAATAGCATTCTGGGGAAACCAAGCCAGGGCTGGTGGATTAGGTCAACTATGGAACCTGCCCTCATGCTACTTTTCCAGTTACATGAGCCAATAAATGTTCTCATTGTTTAAGCTAGTTGATAAATGTCTGTTGTGATTCCAGTTAAAGTGTCATAACTTGTTAAAACAACAAAAACTTAACCCAAGTGTTGAATAGGTGGAAAGTGGAAACAATGCAAGATAGTTTGGAAGGTAGGAGAGTCTTTAAAAAGTAGTTCCCTTAGACCAGTGCTTCTCAATCTTGAGCATACATTAGAATCGTCTGAAGAAATTGTTAAAGCACAAACTGCTGAGACTTAGTCCCAGAGCTTCTGTTTCTGAAGCTCTGGGTGGAACCTGAGAATTTGCATGTTTAGTAAGTTCCCCGATGGTGCTGATGCTGCTGGCCCCAGGGACCACACTTTGAGAACCACTACTTCAGACTTCCAAGTTTTTGCTTTTTCTGCCAGGATAGTCAAGGGAGGTAGGCAAGGCCATGGTGCCAGAAAAGGTGCTTTATCTGTCCCTGGGGGAGCCACTGAGCTCTTCAAAACAGGTTGGGCAGGTAAACCCACATAATGGGACAAGTGATTAAAACATGATTTTTTTTTTTTTAAAGATTTTATTTATTTATTTGACACAGAGAGACACAGCGAGAGAGGGAACACAGCAGGGGAAGTGGGAGAGGGAGAAGCAGGCTTCCTGCCAAGCAGGGAGCCCGATGTGGGGCTTGATCCCAGGACCCTGGGATCATGACCTGAGCCAAAGACAGACCCTTAACGACTGAACCACCCAGGCGCCCAAACATGATTTTCTTCTTAAACAAACTGTAAACTTCATAATGAGGTTATCTATGACATAAATATCTTTGTTCCCCGTAGGATTTAACACACAGATCTAAGCACACTGTAGGCACTCAATAACACTTGATTAACTTACCAGAAGGAAAGTGCTACCTGCCAGGCTCTTTTGGTTGGATGTTTTAAGGCAAGTGTAGGTATGATATACATGAGGAAGTCTAAAGCTAACCCAGGAAGGTGATCATGTAAATAAGAGCTCCCCTAGTTGCTAAGAAACTCCAGCAACTTGTTCTTTAGGGAAATGACAGCACTGAGGTCTTTGAAGCTTTAGGCTTGTGAATAGGAAAACTATAATCAACTATCGCCTTCTACTTTTCATACTAGCCACAAAATAAATCTTTGATGCTGCTCTATTGATTTGGCAATGTTGCTTTTGCCCTCAAGTATTTACTCCCTCTGTAGATAACATCAACTCCAGGTTTATAATAAAGCAGACCTATGTGTTACAGACAGATAACAAACTCTCACCTTCTAAGATAAGAGAACTTTTCTACCCTTTAGGTAGCTTGCATCAGATAAGTAACTGTTTCTTAAGGCAGGAACATAATTAATGTTGATACAAGGGCTGGGAGTGCATCCACCTGGTGGTCCCAAGTTCAGTGAGGCTCTGCCTCTGAAATGTGATGGAAGGAAATCGGCAGTCAGCAGACATGAGGCCTTCTCCCTGGCAGGGAGTTGCTACTTCCTCCAAGCCTTTGTTCAAACCAGGTGTTTGTTCACCCTGAGGCGCGCACGGTCAGGCAAGGGCTTCTTGGCTTAGATAGTCCTTTGCATTTCTTTTGGCGGCAAGTTTTGCCAAGTGATTCACACATGCTGGAAATGTGGAGAGGAACCTGAAGGAGTAGCCAGGAATGGATTAAGATAGGAATGTCAGATTTGATGAGCAATTCCTGTGCTTTTCAGCCATCCACAGATGGATGCAGGCCTCTCCCATGGTTTTGGGCTTCTGCTGGGTCTAGCCAGAAGAAGGGGTGGGGCAGTCTCTGTGAATAAGTAAATTTGTGGTGATTACCAAACTTGCAGGCCTTCACAGTGGCATTTCTCCAACACTGAAATTGAATTTTTTTTTTTTTTAAAGATTTTATTTATTTATTTGACAGAGAGAGACACAGCGAGAGAGGGAACACAAGCAGGGGGAGTGGGAGAGGGAGAAGCAGGCTTCCTGCCGAGCAGGGAGCCCGATGCGGGGCTCAATCCCAGGACCCCGGGATCATGACCTGAGCCGAAGGCAGACGCTTAACGACTGAGCCACGCAGGTGGCCCTGGAATTGAATTTTTATTTGGTGCAAATTGATGGTACTCTGCACATTTGTATTCTTCCCTTTGCACTTCCACAAGTTACTAGAAATAAAATTTCAAGGAAATACTCATTTAGGGAGTCAGAGCAAAAAGCTGGAATAAGTTTGACAGAGAAGACTCACTTAGATAATTAGAGGTTTGAGTTTAGTATTTTCTGAAATGTTGGCCTTTGTTGGGAAATAACCATAAAATATAAATATTAAGTCCCCAAAGTTAAAATATGATAAAGAGGTTCTACAGAGCAAGGATTTTACAAAGCTTTTCATCAAATGTTCCCTCCTCATTCTCAAAAATATCCTCGCCAGTCATTTAACTGTTGTCCGATTTTCACTGTGTTATATCAGGGGACAGGGACAAATCTCTCCGTGTCATGGTAGGGGTGGGCATTGAATACCATTTAAAGCTGGGCATTTTGGGAACTCCCTGCTTAGATACCCAAATTACAAAATGCTTTATGGAGCAGTAAGCTTCCATAGCTCCTTTGTTCCACCCAAGGCTGATTTCTCAGTGAGGTCATACATTTCTTGTTGAGAACGACAGAAGTTGGAAATTTCCCTGCTGTGTCTTTTTCAAAGCTGCTTGGTTCTTTTTTTTTGATAGTATCTTGTCCCTTTTTCATATTTTTATTCCTTCTTTTACTTTTAAAAATAATTTAAAACCTACTTGTCTTCTAGCCTGTTCTGATAATCCTGTTACGTGAAGTTCATACTTGTTGTTTCTGCTGACTGTTGGCCATGGTGACACGTTTGTTCAGGTATTGTGCTTTAGGGTTGTGAGCTCTTGTTACCTGTGAGAACCCCTCAAGGCCTAAGTCGTAAATATGTCTTTACAAAGAGACTTCCTGTTTGTTCCTTCAGCCAGGACCTCAGGGACCGTAACATCTGGAAACAGTTTTGATGTTAATTTCTCTGAGATTTACCTGCCCTTATAGGTAATGTAAATGTGTATTTCAGACCCAGATGAAGGCAGGCCTGGGCTTACAAATTACCGGGGGAAGTTTGTTTTTCCCTCAGAGTTCAGCCTGAGATAGAGAAGATTCCTTGTTTCCTTCCTCTGTGGGTAGATTTTTTTCTGGTTTACCTGCCCTAGAATAAAGTCCTTCAAGGGTCCTGGTTCAACACAAGAATCTCAGTTCTCTTGCCCCACCCTGTGGATCACCCTACGTGTCATTTATACAGAAGGCCCTTTGTTACTGAGAGTGGCAATGACCTCCGGAGTAACAGAAACTTGAGTACCGGTTTTGCAGATTTCTCTTTGTTTGAGCCATTTTGGGGTTTCCCTTCCATTCCTGAGAAAGAAAAAAAAGTCTCTGTTGTATTTCTGGACCATCTCTTGAGGCCTTGTTGACTCTGGACCCTAAGGAGCAAGGAGGTCTCACAACCTGGAATTTCCTTAAAATTCCAGGACCCAAAAAAGACTGGAGACTTGAGGCTAGTTCTCTGGTCAATCTTTATTTAAATATGAATATCAAGGAATTTAGAGCCTCTCTAAAACATGGGTATGGGCTGGGGTAACCTATACCTGTGAGTTCTGGCATAATAGAATGAAAACTAGATTGACAATCAGAAGACCTAAGTTCAGATCTTGACTTTGCTATGTAAAATTGGACAAGTTAAATTATCTGGGCTTCCATTTCCTCATTTGTAAAATGGAGACAAAAATACCTGACAGAATTGCTGTGGAAAGTGAAAGATATAGTGTAGGTAAAAAAAAAATTAGAATGGAGCAAGCATTCAAAAATGCTAGTTGAATATAACTGTTCAGTCATCTTAATGGTTATGATCTGCCTCATTTGCTGATTCTGGTGTCCTGGTCATGGTGGTTGATAATCCAATACTCTTTCTACTCTAAACCAGTGATTTACAAGCTTGAGTGTATCCTAATCACTTGGAATTCTTGTGAAACACAGATGCTGTGCCCTAACTCTGGAGATTTTGATTCAGGAAGTCTGGAGCTGGTCTTAATAGTTTGCATTGTTCCCAGGTACTGCTGATGGTCTGGGGACCACACGTTGACAACCGGTCATGGTAATCCTATTCTTCCCACTGGTAATTGGTTTAGGAATGGGCGTGTGATCTAAATCTGAGATGTGAGGGGAAGTCAGCTGAGAGTTTTTGGAAGAGGTTATATCAATCCTGAGGAAAGACAGGAAAAGCTGGTCATGCTTTTCCTCTGGACATTGCATCAGGACACGATGCCTAGAACCGCCACAGGCATCTTGCCTTCATCTTGGGGATGAAGCAGAACCAAGAGACTCCCAGGGCAGTAGAGCTGGAATCCTGATTGCTCCTCCTTGGCTAGGTACTGCTCTACCTCTGTTATTTCATTATATGAGACATTGTGTAAATGCAAAAATGAAAAAAAAAAAAAAACTTCTAAATACAGTTTGAGTCAGAGTTTCCTCATTATTGACAGTTCCAAATATTCTAAGTGATGCAGCTATCACATGGGTATGTTGTCTTATTCTCTGCCATACCCAGCTATAGCATGCTAAAGTATTTGAGTTCATTTTAAATTATGCCTTCATTTCCTTTCTTGAACTATTAATTTTCTGTGAAACTTCCTTCTCCACTTTACTCCACCTAGTCCTCTGGGGATGTGCTATAACACTGTGAAAATTGTGAAGCCCTCGAAAGGAGGTGACTGCCCCAAACTTGCCTCTCATTTGCACATGTGGGACTGCAGGATCCATTTCTGGTTGAATGCACGATGACAGTTTTACTGGATGTCTACTTGCTTGTGTTCTATTTCTATACATTATTATTTTCTGGAAACCTTAGCTAATTAGGAACTTAATCTGTCTTCTTTGAGGCTTTAATTCCAGTTTCTAGAATTTCCCAACCAAGTCCACATTGATTCTACCAGAATTTCAGATACACCCTGTCCTTCTGCGTTGCATTTTTGCTGGAAAGAATTGTAGCAGGAATCAAGGCCACACGATGCAAGTGCCTGAATCCTGAATCGTGACCAGGATTATAAAGAAAATAATAAGAGAGCTCTCTAGAGAGTTGAGCCAGCTCAGCACCTCCACATGGAGTCTGAAAAAAGGAACAGTGATTCCCTCCGCCCCCCCTTTAATCCTAGTTTGGGCAGCTTCTTTATTCAGAACATCAAGGACTGTTGACAGTTGGATGAAAAGAGTAGGGGCTCACGGGATTGCTAATGAGATACAAAGCCACCTTGGAATCAAAATAAATTTTTATCTGTTGGCTCCTCTGGCCACAGGGAAATGAATTGAAAGCCTCCAGCTAATTTCTATTGACAGGTATCCTTATCACAGTTAACAGTGTGATGCACATCCTAGTTGGCTTCTGAGCTGGAAGGCCAAGGATTTCCACTTGTGGGCTTCCTTTCCGGCAGAGAGCTGGGCCGAGGTGAGCAAATTGGTACTGATGTCGCATGAAACACACTATCTGGTAGGAAAATAAGGTTCTTAATAATTATAGCTAATATATAATACTTTGTGTTAAATTACATTTTTAAGCCCACAGATTTAGGCAAGTGTTAAAATGAAGAATTCTCATTTCCTGATTCAAATGCCTTTTCCATTTCCTCTCCAATTGTAATCATGTCTGTAGCTAGATCATATTCCAAGTCTTCTTTTGAAGCCTGGCCTAACAACCCAAGCAAGAAGTAATATTTCTTTCTTCTGAGCACTCAGAGAAGTTAATCACCCCACTCTTATCCTATCTTGCTTTGCAAACTGCAGCTCTTTGAAGGCAGGGACTGTGTAATATCTTTTCTTACACTCTCCACACAAGATTCAGCACCATGTTTTTCATGTAGTATACACTCAATAAGTATTAGTTCATTGGTTGATTTTTTTTTTCTTATGAAGTATACAGCACTGTAGACTCAGAAATCATCCAAGAAGAGAGTTTTCTCACAGAGGGCCTATGGATGGGTATTAGGGCTTCTGCAGACTCCCTGAAATTAAATGCAAAGTAAATATTTTCTGAGGCGAGAAATCAAAGTTGTCCAGATTCACAAAGAAGTTTTTGACTTCCTCCTAAATAATGAGAATTACTGAACTATTTACTCATTTTCTTCTCTTCCTGGTCCTAGGTCCTAATGCCATGTACATGACCTCACAGATGCCTAGGAGTTCTCTTGGGATGCCTCAGTTCCCATTTTTACTTGTTGTTCCTGAAAGAGAAGCAGAAATTAAATGGAAATCATGTGCTGTGATAAGCTGATTTTTTTTTTTTAATTGCATAACACTGAAAGGACTGTGTCCTTAAGTTCTAGTAGAGACTGCATACCTTGGTGGTTAGATGTAAGGGCTCTAAGCCAGGTGGCCTGCACTTGAATCCCAGTTCTGTCATTTACTCGTTGGGTGACCTTGGACAAATTATTAAAACTCTCTGAATCTCAGTTTCTTTATCTGTAAAATGTGAATAGTAATAGCGATCTCATTCGTGAGGGTGCCCTGAGGATTAAATGAGTCAATGCCTATAAAGTATTTAAAATAGTACCTTGCACACATACTAAGCATGATGTCTTTGCTATTATTATAGCTCTTGTTCAACTTTACCTCATTGTCATCAGTACAGATAAGCCATGGTAATTGTGTCTTCTTCGGTGGCCCTTTCCACCACCAAATTCTCTCCAGGGAATCACTTTAGGATCAGAACAAATTGATGAATTGCTTTGCAGAAATTATGTAGTTTTACTCTGTGCCAGAAATAATTCTATGTTTTCTTGCTGGAGTTTGCCTGGCACTCTGAGGTCCAGTTCTCATACTATGAAAGTATTTAAGCCATTTTAAACATTAAGGGGGAGAAAATCAAGATCCTTTGAGTTTCATAACTATGCCTCCCCCCCATAAAATATTAACAAAATATTAACAAAAATATTCATTCTAAGAAAAACTTTTTAGTAGTGTCTTTTCCATCATTTTAGTTGCTGTTAACTGGGAAATAGATAAAATGAAGGGCAAAGGATGCAGACAGATTGAAATCAGTACTGCCTGGAATTAATCCTTTCTATTAGCTTTAAGATTAACCCTTTTAAATTGATAAAAGGTTTTGATTAATCCCAGAATATATACATTTATTTGTAGAGATTGTATGACTGGTGAGTTCTTAGTTACCATTTTTGAGAGAAGCAGAAAAATAATGAAGTGATTTTTGTGGAGGTAGGGGTTGTACTAAATGAGACAATTTTCCAGTGTTATTTTTATGAGGTGACTAGCAAACATTTGAGAAGGGAGGGATATGTAGAGGCTGTGCTGCAGAGATTCCTCAGCCTAGTGCCCATTATGTGATATTTCCCCTACTATTCCCTGAACTCTGAAACTGTAATTAAACAACTAATATCAACTACTCCATTCCTAGGATTGGGAGCAGGTGGAATTAGAATATGCATATTTAAGGAGGAGAAAACTTTCCATTTGAGGTCTAGGATAATGATGGAAATTGGGGTTATGAGGAGTAAGAATATATATTAGTCAAGGTCTTAGCAGGAAATAGTTGATACTTACAAATTGGGTAACTTCAGAATTTAAAACTAAATTTATAAAGGTGTCGGCAGGATATAGAGAAATGACAAGGGATAGTGTACTATCCTTAGGCTACTAAGGGGTGAGGGCGGTGCCTGTCTACCCCTGGGTCTGAACAGGGAAAAGAAATAAGCAGTAATTGTAATCTAGAAACAGAGAGGGAGAGGGAGAGGAATAGGGAGAGGGACAGGGACAGGGAGAGAATGTTGAGAACCAGCTTTGTGGAAAGAGTTTCTGATAGGAGCTCTGAAATCTGGCCATAGCCAGAGGATGGTAAGAATGTAAAATGGTACAGCCATTCTGGAGAACAGTATGGAGGTTCCTCAAGAAAACTGAAAAATAGAACCGATGTTCTATTTGATCAAGAAATCCCACTTCTGGGTATATATCCAAAGGAAACAACATCACTATCTTGTAGAGATATATATACCGCATGTTCATGGCAGCATTATTCACAGTAGCCAAGTTATGGAAGCAACCTAAATGTCCATCTACAGATAAATGGATAAAGAAAATGTGATATGACAGAATAATATACAATGGAAAATTATTCAGTCATAAAAAAAGGGAAATCTGGTCATTTGCAACTTGGATGATCCCAGAGGACATTATGCTAATTAAAATAAGCCAGACAAAGACAAATACTATACAACCTTGCTTATATGTGGTATCTAAAAAAACCGAACTCCTTGAAAAAGAGAGTCGAGCAATGGTTGCCAGAGGCAAGGAGGTAGGGGAAATGGGGAGATATTGGTCAAAGGGTAAAAAGTTTCAGTAATATACATGGCGACTGTAGTTAATAATACTGGATTATATACTTGAAAGTTGCTAGGAGAATAGATCTTAAGTGTTCTTAGCACATACATACAAAAAAAGGTAAATATATGTGGTGATGGATAGGTTAATTAGCCTGATTGAGGGAATCATTTCACAATGTATATGTATATATCAAAACATCCCATAGACATTGTTTGTCAGTCATACCTCAATTAATCTGGGGGAAAAAGTCAAAGGATATTGCCAGATGGGGCAAGCCTACAAGGAAAGGAAGACATGAACACCCCAATCTCGTTCTTCTTTCCTGATTTACACTAGTGGTCCTCTGTGAACCCGATTGGAAGCCAGAGGGCACCTCTGTGTGCTCCATAGACGTAATGGTGTACCTAGCATTTCAGACACCTGGAGCAGATAATTTTTAATACTCCACCTCCTCCCATATAGGACAGAATTTTTTTCAATAATAACCATGTAAATAATCCGTCATAATCATTGTTTTCTTGATTTCATCCTTAAGCTTTACAAGAAATATAATTAATAGTTAAAAAGAGCAATGTACAATGTTATTAATTGTTATAAAGTTATTCAAATTCAGTAAAATATTTTGTGTGTGCTTCTGGACCCTTTGAACTTGGTCTGGAAAGGAATGCCTGTAGCTAGGTCTCTGTGTGTCAGGGCTGACAGTGTAACTGGAAACTTTCTGAATGAACTTCCATGTAGAAAATAATGTTAATTAAAAGTAAAAGAGAGAGGGAATGAGAATTTGAGGCCTACCTACATATTATTAAAACTGCAGCCATTCTTCATTTTAGAAGTTAGCCATAATGTTAATAATATAAAGCAGATTGACTTTTGGTTGGTTCATTATTATTTTCAAATTATCCACAAATAATTCCCCCCTGATTGCCTATGCCAGGGGTTGGGTAGGGAGTGGATCCCAAAGGACAGCAGCAAGGCATCTTGCCCGGGTCATTCAGGGATGGATTGAGAGTTTTCTAAGCCAGAGGTGGTGAGCTCCTACTCCCTTGCTGTTTCCTTCCCATTGTTTTTCTGCTCTTTGTTTGTCTGCATGAGGTTGTCAGGAACATTAGCCTCCTATTACAGATTTTGTGACAGCTATGTACTTGACATGAGTGGCTGAGTGGAGTGATGATAACAAAATGGAGGAAGGGACCCATAATTCTTTTTTTTTTAATTTAATGTTATTATGTTATGTTAATCACCATACATTACATCATTAGTTTTTGATGTAATGTTCCATGATTCATTGTTTGCGTATAACCCCCAGTGCTCCATTCAGTACATGCCCTCCTTAATACCCCTCACCAGGCTAACCCATCCTCCCACCCCCCTCCCCTCTAGAACCCTCAGTTTGTTTCTCAGAGTCCATAGTCTCTTAGGGTTCATCTCCCCCTCCGATTTCCCATAATTCTATATAACAAATGAAAGCCTTAGAAGCTCTTCTCTTGCTGCAAGACTGCTTCCTAGAGCTTTCAGGAAATGCCATTTGGGGGATAATTTTGTACCCTATATACATATTCTCTTTTTTTTGGAGTCTCCACATACCCAAGTGCCTCTCATTTATCTGCTTTCCTTTTCTTCCTGCTTCCACATGTCTTGAGGATCTGCTGGCTCTTTTTGCTCTCTTGGCTTTCTTCTCCCCACCCCCTTCTTGGCTACTTCTGTTTCCTTCTTCTTTCTTCACTGGACCAGACATGAATTTGTTCTGGGAACTTTTAGTAATCTATGGAAAACGTTGTTAAAGGCTTCATGTCAGATGTTCAGTTGCTTGGTAACTCAAAGAACCTCCTGCCAAGTTTATGTTCAGAGAATTAGAAAAACGGTTCAGTCCCCACTGTTTTCGGGTCTGGGCAGCATCAGTTCACCAGCTCTGCTGTGTCTAAGGAGATCCCCACACAGACACAGAGAAGAGCCTCAGTCTTCACAGAGCCTCGAGGGTGAGGACAGCAGCATCGCCCACCTGGCCAGGCCTGAGGAAGCACCTGGGGAGGCTGACGTGCACAGAGGAGTGCGCCCTTTTGCAGAGCAACAAAAACTGACTAGTCACTGTATGTTGGTGAGGTGGTTTGAGATTCTCTCAGTTTTTCTACTTTTTTATGATCTCTCTCACATTCTCATTTCACTTCCTAGTATCTTTTAGGAAACCCAGAATTTGAGACTTAAAGACTCTAACAAATGCTACCAGGTAACCTCAGAGCAATGGCACAGAACCCACTCTTGTTGCCAACCTCCACAAACACACAAAACCAAACATAATCTCCTAGGATTATGGATTGGGAGATACCAACCTGGAGGAGAGGAGGCTTTCATAGTGGTAGGTAGGATGAATCTGGGTAAAATATTTGGTTTTAATGCCTGTTAATTGCCAAGGTACCAGAAGCAGCCCAAAGTCCTGCAAAGAGTTCCTCGCTGGCCTGCAGATGATATTTACTGCCTGATGGTGTGCAGAAAAGTGCCAGAGGAGTAGGATCCTTCTGAACTGTGTCAGGATCCTCTATTACTTGCACAAATCATTGGCCTTGTAACCCCCTTAAACTGTAACACAGAGGAGGTAGAAAAACTAAGAAGAAAGGAACTGCCACTGCATGAATAAAAATTAGTGTTTGGCACACCCTGGTTAGGGATGGGGAGTGGGAGGGGGAGCAGGATCTTCTCCAAGACTGGGTGACTGGGAGCCAGGATTATTCAAGTGGAAATGAATAGGGAAGGAAGGGGAAAGAACAGAAGTCTATTGAAGGGTACAACAAAAATTTTAGTGAATCTTCAAATGTTGCATTGTCTTGTAAAAGTAGTCATTGTATCAGTTGCAAATTAACTTTGAAATGATTGAATTGAATTGGGATAAAAACCTAAAAATGATTACAAGAAAGGAAAAGATCTCAGATATTAGCAACAATATTTATACTAAAAAGTTTTCAGTGTTCAGAGTAACAGATTTTGGTGATGGTTTTAACTGTTGGGAGCTCATTTGATTTTCATTTGAACGGACGAGGAGCGTGTCTAAAAATAGGAATGAGAACTAGGGCATCTGCTGCGGTTTTTCCTGAGAATAAAGTAAATTGAGTATAACTTGATTTTAGCCTCTTTTCATAATTAGGGCTATTAATTGGGGCACCTGGGTGGCTCAGTCGTTAAGCGTCTACCTTCGGCTCAGGTCATGATCCCAGGGTCCTGGGATTGAGCCCCGCATTGGGCTCCTTGCTCAGTGGGAAGCCTGCTTCTCCCTCTCCCACTCCCCCTGCTTGTGTTCCCTCTCTCGCTGTGTCTCTCTCTGTCAAATAAATAAATAAAACTCTTCTTAAAAAAAAAAGACTTCTCTTTTGAAAATGCTAACTACCTAGATGACTCTGGCTGTGTTTGAAAAGAATTAGGAAAGTAGGAAGGTTTTTGATGGAATGGATGCTCTGTCAGATGGCTTAGGAAGCTTGTTCTGCTTCCTCATTTCTTGATGTTGCTGAGGTTTAGGAATATTTTGGGGGTGGAAAGCTACATGGATGAGGGAGGAGCCCAGAAATCTTGAGCCAAAAATGGTGGATTAGAGAGAAAAGTACTTTTTTTTTTTCTTTAAAGGCTAGACCAATGGGTCAAAGTTATAAAAGTAAATTTGGATAGCCTTCTAGTTGATTCACAACTGAACCATCTTTTTCAAAAAATGGCAGCCCTTTATCCTTGAACATGTGGCAGGAACCTTGAAGTGCTGATTTCTTCCTAGGATGGGAGGTTGACAGATGGCTCCTGAGGTTCCTTTCTACTGTGAAATTGTTTGGTTCTCATAAAAAGGTTTTATATGCAAAATGTACTTCACATATTGACACAGCATAATAACAAAGGTTTTCTTCCTCCTCTGATTTGAAACTGACATTAAAACTAGTAAATAGTATGAAAGGTAATAAAATTCTAATGTTCAAACTGATGTTAGATGCTCATCTCTTACAAGAAGACCAGAACTTTAGAGATATCCTCAGGAGAATCTACCTGACTTACCTCTCTTGATCAGGTATGGTGAGATTTTCAAAATGTGATGATGGTGATGATGATTACGGTTATAAATGTTCCTTGAGTGAGAAAGAGGAAACTATTTAGAATTTTGGGAAGTAAAGCCCAATTCATTTCTCATAGGTAGACAATGTTAATAGTTCCTTGTTTTATTTTTTAATTCTTTTAGGATACTTTTAACTTTAGACGGTGTTTTTTAGGAAGTTTTGTTTAAAGTTTATTTTTTTAAAGATTTTATTTATTTATTTGAGAGAGAGCGAGGGAGTGAATACTCACATGAACAGGGGGAGGGTCAGAAGAGGAGGGAGAGGGAGAGAATCCCAAGCAGACTCCACACTGAGTGCAGATCATGACCCTGAGATCATGACCTGAGCCAAAGTCAAGAGTCAGACGCTTAACCAACAACTGAGCCACCCAGGAGCCCCAGTTTTGTTTAAAGTTTAGATCTTATAAAGAATAAAATAATTTTAGTTGAGAAGAGCTAAACCATACTAAATGATTAGATAATTTAATCATAAATTACGAGTGTATCTATATTCATCCATACATAATTTCATGTAATATTTAAGGAGTTGATTTGAAGCCCTGAGCATGTGGGAGAGGCCTGTCAACTGTTAGCCTCATTGTAAGGCCGTGGTTCTCAACCAGGAGGGATTTTGCCACAACCCCCCACCCCAACCCTGGGAACATTTAGCAATATCTGAGGACATTTCTGATTGTCACAACTGGAAAGGTGGGAGTACTATTGGTATCTAATGGGTAGAGGCCGCAGATGTTGCTACACATCCTGTAATACACAGGGCAGCTTCTTACAACAAAGAATTATCAGGCCCAGAATGTCAATAATCCTGCTATGGGTATGAGATGGCCTGTTTACCAAAAGAATATCACCTCCCAACAATATCTATAGGTCTTTCCTTCAGATCTGATCAGGTTCCAACCTCTTGACTAGAGGGTCAAGGTCATGCTGAGTGGGACCTGAGTGGAAGAACAGATGAGATCTAAACATTCAATAGGTATATGTTGACTTAATTCCTCAGTTTAGGGTAAGGTACCCTTGCCTTCAATTGTATTTGGTATCTTCTCGTCTAGAGACTCTCCATTTTACTCTCTCCAGAGAGGCAGACTTCCAAGAGAGGGTATCTGGAGGATGTGAGGGTGATCTGGCTGCGACATCTGTCACCCCATTGATCGCCAGGGTTGGCTGATCTGGCTGGCTAGGCGGGTGTCCCCTTCCTCCCTCACCGCTCCATGTGTGTCCCTCCCGAAGCTGCGCGCTCGGTCGAAGAGGACGACCTTCCCCTATAGAGGAGGACCGTTCTTCGGTCAAGGGTATACGAGTAGCTGCGCTCCCCTGCTAGAACCTCCAAACAAGCTCTCTCCCAAGAGAGGGTATCTGGGATTCTAGCAGCTTTTTTTTTTTTTTTTTAAGATTTTATTTATTTATTTGACAGAGAGATAGTGAGAGCAGGAACACAAGCAGGGGGAGTGGGAGAGGGAGAAGCAGGCTTCCTGCCAAGCAGGGAGCCCGATGTGGGACTCGATCCCAGGACCCTGGGATCATGACCTGAGCCGAAGGCAGCCGCTTAACGACTGAGCCACCCAGGTGCCCTTCTAGCAGCTTTTAAATTGGCCTTCAGGCAATTATCCTGTTTTTAGGCCCATCACACCCCACTGTCAGGGGAATGAGATATCATCAATTCTGGGACATTTGGGGGGCTCCACATATAAATTGGGTTGACTCTGTTTCCCCACTGCCAGGTTTAGCTTTTTCAGATCTGGTGAATCAGTTACTTTTTCCCCAGTTTTCTGGTTTCTAAAATTCTTTGTCATTATTATCTCTCTCACTCTCTTTGTTTTGAAAAAATTCCTTTAGTGATATTTTTGCAGGATTTTAAGAGGGAACAGAGGCTAATGAGAGCATGTGACTTTCTGTCTTTACCAGAAGTATAAAATCATTTTTCTTCTCCAATATGTTTTCTGTAATACTGGCTTCTCCATTTGTCTGCTATACCAGGAAATGCCACCCCCCAACCACTAGTAAGAGAAGGGGTTTACTGAGTATTGGTTTTTGTGAGATAAAGTCCAGATTGAGTGCTACCTCGATAGTTGCCCTGTTACTAAAAGGAAAACAAAATAAAACATTTCTCAGTATTACTTTTAGCCTCTCTAGATTTTTTTGTCTTTATTTCAGAGCCCCTTATTTTTATTTATTTATTTATTTATTTATTTATTTATTTATTTATTTATTTATTTATTT
>NW_023270829.1:51956-103967 GCF_011800145.1 Mirounga leonina | reverse complement strand
TTTATTTATTTATTTATTTATTTATTTATTTATTTATTTATTTATTTTAAAGATTTTATTTATTTATTTGAGACAGAGCAGAGAAAGAGAGAGCACACGAGAGGTGGAGAGAGACAGAGGGAGAGGGAGAAGCAGACTCCGACTCCCCGCTGAGCAGGGAGCCTGATGCAGGGCTCGATCCCAGGACCCTGAGATCATGACAAGAGCCAAAGACAGATGCTTAACTGACTGAGCCACCCAGGAACCTGCCACTTACTTAGTATGTAGCACACAATTGTCTACCAGCTTATTCATATAAAGCCTTTATTTCCCCACTAATTGAATCCTTCATGCACTCACACTCACTCACTCCTTGACCCATATATTCAGTACGTGTTTATCAGATGCCTGCTCTGCAGAAGGGTCTGATTAAGACAATATGTAGGATGCAAAATTGTGTCCCATAGTTCCTGCTTTTAAGGAGTTTATAATCTTCTTTGCATCTTTTTAGAAGTAAATTAAATGACATGACGTATTTCCTTGACAATGTGACATACCTCATAGGTTTTATACATAGTATTGACACACAACCATTCTCCCCTTTCATATCATCAACTTGGAAAGGCATCTTTGGGTAAGGCTATGTCTGCATAAATATGGGTTATAAATATGCAGGGACTCCACTTTTATCAGATGTCATAACCAAAGGAAAATTACTCTTCACTTCCCTTTGTGTCTCTAATGAGTCCTTAGGAGGTGAAGCTAAAAACTCATTGCTCAGTATTCCAAAGGAGCTTCCAGTAGTCATTATTCAAGTCACCAGGAAATGATCTCCCTAGAATGAATTAACATATGCCCATGTGCTCAGGTGCATGGTAGATCGTCAAGGATACATGCCAGGGTTGATGGGGTTTGTAACCTGCCTTGGTCTCGTCCTACATTTCTTAACATTTCAAATACAAATGCCTTTGAATAAAGAAATGGTAGGATGGATGAGAGTAGGTGTAGATGATGCACTTTTATTTGTCCTAATCTTGACTTTGGAGGTTTTCCTTGTAAATAGGGCAATCAGTCCTATACTTGCCATTTTAGGTGCAGTGTCTCCTGGATTCCTACTGAGCAGGCTACCTAGAGGTCCTTAAGAGTAGGTATACTGCTTTAAATTGCCTACCTTTCTTTTTAACAGCTTCTTGCCCTGGTCAAAATATACCACATAAGGATATCATTATGTCCTGATCACCCAAAATACCACATAAGGATATCATTAAACAAGTAAGAGATAGTCACAGGGGCCAAAGAAGATGTTTTCAAGGCAAATCATTTTTAAATCCTTGTAATATAGAGCCATGGGATGGGGGAAGCTCACAGTTATTCAACCACCAATTTCTCCCTTGCTTTCTGCTCCAACTCATCCCTGAAACATAACTCAAAGTGAAGTGCCCTGTCGTTGTGCTTTCTGCTGCCATCACCACAGCTTTTAGCACTATGTCTTGAGGAGAGAAGAAGCTCTTCAGGTTTTTCTTCATTGACTGGTGGGTGAATCCAAGCTGCAAGAAACAGTGTTGGATTTCTCTTTCTCTATGGAGCACATCCTCATCCTCCCAGTTTGGGGTTTGCCTTTAATGATTTTGTCACAGGCAGAAGGATGAAGGATAAGCCCAAAGTAGAGACCTAAACTGAGAGCCTATGCAGAAGATCAAAAGGAAAACCTGGGCACTGACACAGGCGATAGCCAGTGTCAGAAGTTAATCATAGATTTAGCTAGCCAGAATCTAGAATGCCAGATGAAGGGTTCCAATGTGAAACTGGGAACCTCCTGAAAGGGATATAAGCTTACCGAAAGCCAAATGAGAAATTCAGAGTTGAGATTAAAAGGTAAATAAAATGGGAAGCTAAGCATGACTTTCACTTTTTTCCTCCTTTTAATATTGATAGATTAAGGTTGGGTCCGCCTGGGCACGGAAGAGCAGGGACTGTGGAAGTCAGAGGGCCAGGAGGCAGGGTAGGAAAGCCTTCTTGCTTTTGACTGCATGAAGTCTGGAATCCATACTCTTTTTGTATACAAATGATACTTGGAGTTTTCTAGGGCGGTATTCTCCAAAGTGTTCCCAAAGGAGCACCAGTTCTGTTAATGCAGAAAATATTTGGATAACACTGAATTAAACAAAATTAAGAAATTTCTGTCTGAAGATTCCTAGGAGCAAATGTGTGCTGTGTATCTCCCAGAGGAGCAGTATGTAAATAGTGTTTCCTAGATGTGTTCAACCTCCAAACCTTTTCTCATAAGAACTTCACAGGACCAGTATTATGGGGACCACATTTTGGGAAATGATGTTCTGGCTGAGATCTGGATGTGCATGTGGAATTTCCATGTCTTCTACTCAGAACATTTTGTTCTGCTGACTGTGAGAACTCACCTTGTGAAATTGTGCAGCTGAATGAATATTGATATATTTTTATCCTTATTTTCAAAGAATTGTTTATTAAGATGACATAATGAATTGAGGAAAAATTTGAAACCTTTTCACTTTACAGCCACTTTACAAAGAGAGAATGACCACAGTAAAACTTCTGCGCAGTTCAGATCTCTAATTTAGTCTTACCATAGGGAGATAATGACCTTGAATAACTTACCACATTAATCCACTTACTGAGCTGAACTTGCCTTTGTTCAGATAACTAAATTTGGATGCATGTTTAGTGTGAAGCAGAAGTAATTATTTCATGTATTTTTTAAACTCCTCCTCTCAGTTCGGTTTTCAATAGAAGATGGCTTCTGGCCTTTTGGCTAAGATCAAGGATAGTTTCAAATAGAGGTGATTGATTCAATTATAACCTAAGAATAAGATTTTGGATATTTTTCTCCTTAAATATTTCATAGACACAGAAATAACCAGTGATACTGGAAAAAGTAAAAGACAAGAAGAAGAGGTTAAATCTGTAGGATGGTGATGAATTCTTTCAGAGGTATAATGTAGTATATGGGTATAGAAGACCCGCTGTTAGACATTGGATGATTTCATCCTACAGTGTTATTGTATGTAATACCCATGCATTTCCGAAGGTTTTTAGGATAATGATTTGTGTGTGTGTGTGTGTGTGTGTGCCTATCTCAGTCCCTTAACTGAGCATACTCAGTAACTATTTAAGAATTGCCTTTGTTATTTTAGGACTTTTGGCTACTTTTTGAATAATGAAAACCAGTGTTATTTAATTCAAGTGACTGCTTCATAGTCTCACCCAAGATGCTATTTTAAAATGTTTCGCCCTCATAAAGATAAATATTTTAAATTCTCTAGTAAAAGTACATTGTTTTACTTGGGTTTTCCTGGACACTGAGATCCTATTGTAATATAAACCTTGTTATATTTAAGTGTGTGTGTGTGGTTTAATATATAAATGTGAATGTAAGTTTGTAAGAACCCTGTGAAGTGATAGCCTTTCTTTTTTGTAGTGTAGACTGATAAATGTGGTTTAAAGTATAGAGACTTGACCCAGCAGGAGATACTCCCATCTTGCCCCTAGAGATCCTGAAAAGGCCTTATAACAGGCATTAACCACTTGCTAGCCACAATCTGTTGGCACAGGGACCGGAAAGGAGAAACTCTTACCTGTATCCCCAGAGACCCTCAAAGGGCCCTATTATACATGGCTCCAGCTTCCTCACAGCCATAGACTGCCAGTCTTCCACAGTCTGCGGGTCAGGGTCCCAGTAGGAGACACTCCTGTCTATGCCCTGGGAGATCCTGAAAGGACCCTGTATTCCAGCCCCCTCACAGACTCAGTGTGTCAGTAGTTCTGATGGCACAGAAACCAGGAGCAGATTCTTTTGTACACTTTCAGAGTATCCTGAAAGGGCCCTAAACTTGGCTCTAGGTGCTTCTAGGTACAATCTTTAAGTAGCCCAGCTGGCACTGGGACAGGTGGGAGAGCCCCATGTCTGCCCCTCAGGAGATCCTGAAAAGGCACTACATTTGGCTCTAGCTCCTCTAGTTAGTCAGAGGCCAATCCAGCCTACTCAGGGACCTGATGGGAGACATACCTATTTATGCTTCCAGAGGAAGGGGCAGACCTCAATCTTAGCTGTAGAGCCTGAAACAGCCCTGTGGATTGAGTTTCAGCTATGATCTAGAGCCAGTCCTATCCACTCAGGACTCATCCAGTGACCAGGCAGTAGTCTTCCCAGGGTCCTGGCCGGAGCCACACCTGCCACAGACATGGGAATACACCCCCTCTCAGGACCCAGATGTGAACCTTGAAGTGGACATTTGTCCTAGCACCACCTTACTGAACAAGATACTAGAGGCAGTCCCATCTACCCAGGGACCAGGCACAGTACACACCTACCCAAGACCCTGGTAACAAGCCTAACAACCATGGATCTTACTGCATACCCGGTTACAGCCTCATAACCAGCTCCAATCCAGCACCTCCGTGATTCTGGAAGTAGTCTCATCAACCCAAGGAGCAAACAACAGAGGGTGTTTACTTGCTAAAACTGGTCTGTAATGACCGGAAAAAGTTGTTGGTTCTTTCAAATGCACAGACGTCTGTGTGGGACTATATGGATCATAAAAAATCATGCAAATATGACACCACCAAAGGAAGCTAATAAAGCTGTAGTAACTAACCCCAAAGAAATGGATATCTATAAGTTGCCTGACAAAGAATTAAAAAAAATCATCTTGAATGAAATGCAAGAGAATACATATAGACAACTAAATGAAATCATGGAAACAATGCATGAACAAAATGAGTTTGATAAATAAATAAAGAACCAAACAGAAATCCTGGAGCTGAAGAATACAATGATAGAACTGAAAAATTTAAGAGAACATTTCAACAACAGACTTGGTCATGCAGAAGAAAAAAATCAGTGACCTCAAAGACAGATCTTTAGAAATTAGCCAGTGAGAGGAACAAAAAGGAAAAAGAAAGAGAAAGAGTGAAGAAAGCCTATATGAGTTATCGGCACCATCAAGCAAATGAACATTATATCCTGGGAGTCCCAGAAAGAGAAGAAAGAGAAAGGAGCAGAAATATTATAGAAAGAAATAATAGCTGATAATTCTGCAAATCTTGGAAGAGATATGGACATTCAGTTACAGGAAGCTCAAAGGACCCCAGGCAAGATCAACCCAAAGATTACTCTGAGACACATTATAATCAAATGTTAAAAGTCAAAGCAAGGAGAGAATTTTGAAAGCAGCAAGTAGAAAATGACTTATCACATGCAAGGTAAACCACAAAAGGCCATCAGTGGAGTTCTCTGCAGAAATCTTACAGGTCAGGAAGGCATGGGATGATATATTCAAAGTGCTGAAAGAAAAACTATCAACCAAGAATACTGTACCCTTATGCCTTGAAGCAAAACTGCCCTTCAGAAATGAAAGAGATAAAAACATTACCAGACAAACAAAAACTGAAGTGGTTCATCACCACTAGACCTGCCTTACAAGAAATGCTAAAGGGAGTACTTCAAGTTGAAATGAAAAGACACTAAGTAACAACATGAAATCATAAAATTCACTGGTAAAGGTAAACACATAGTTGAATTTAGAATACTCAAATAATGTGATGCTGGTGTGTAAGTCACTTTTATCTCTAGAATAAAAATGAGTTTTATTTATTTATTTATTTTAGGATGGCCTGATTCAATTTTATTTATTTATTTATATTGGGGGGTTGCTGTTTTTTTTTCTTTTTTAAAATTTAAATTCAATTAGACAATGTATAGTACATCATTAGTTTTTGATATAATATTCAACGATTCATTATTTGCATATAACACCCAATGTCTAGAATAAAAGTTAAAAAAATAATATTAGAAATAGCTATAGATACAATAATTTGCTAATGGATATATAGTATAAAGGATGGAAAGTGTGATACCAATAGCATAAAATATTGGGGGAGAAGTGAAAGTGTAGCTTTTTGATGAGGTTGAAGGTAAGTGGTTATCAGCTTAAAATAGGCTGTTATATTTATAAGATGTTTTATGTAACCCTCATGGTAACCAAAAGAAAAAAAACCTTTAGTAGTTACATAAAAGACAAAGAAAAAGAAATAAAGCAAAGCACTACAAAAAAAATCATAAAGGAAGACAGTAAGAGGGGAAGAAAGGAACAAAGGAACTAAAAAATGGTCAGAAAATAATCAATGACAATATTAAGGCTTTACTTACTAATAATTATATATAAATAGACTAAATTCTCCGATCAAAAGGCACAAAGTGGCTGAATGTATAAAAAAAATAAGATCAGCAATATGCTGCATACAAGAGACTCGCTTTAGCTTTAAGTAAAAATGGAGGTAGAAAGTGAAGAGTTGGAGAAAGATACACCATGCAAATGGTAACCAAAAGAGAGTAGGAGTGGCTGTACTTACATCAGATAATATGGACTTTCAGTCAAAATCTGTCAAAGGAGGTAAAGATGGTCACTCTATAGTGATAAAGGACTCAATTCATCAAGAAGATATAACAATTATAAATATATATGTACCTAATATTTGAATGCCTAAATATTTAAAGTAAATATTAATCAAATTGAAGGGAGAAATAGATAGCAAACAATACAGTAATAGTAGGGGACTACAATATTCCACTTTCAACATTGGATAGACCATCTAGACAGAAAATTAGTAAGGAATCAACAGACCTGAATAACACTATGGACCAAAGGAGCTTAATAGACATATACAGACCATTCCATATAATAGCATTAGAATACACATTCTTCTCAAATGCATACAGAACATTCTCCAGGATGGATCATATGATGGGCTGCAAACCAAGCCTTAACAAATTTGAGAAGATCAAAATTGTATCTAGTATCTTTTCTAACCGCAGTGGTATAAAAATAGAAATCATTAGCAGGAGGAAAACTGAGAAATTCACAGAATATGTGGAAATTAAACAACACATTCCTGAACAACCAATGGATCAAATTTAAGAAATCAAAAAGGAAATCAAGAAAGTATCTCGAGACAAATGAAAATGTATGGGATGCAGCAAAAGCAGCTCCAAGAGGAAGGTTTATAGTGATAAATGACTACATTGAGAAAAAAGATCTCAAAAAAATAGCTTAACTTTATGCCTCAAGAAATTAGAAAAATAACAAATGAAGACCCAAATTAGCAGAAGGAAGGAAATGATAAAGATTAAAGCAGAAATAAATGAAATAGAGACTAGAAAGACAATAGAAAAAATTGATGAAACTAAAAGTCAGTTTTTGAAAAGTTAACAAAATTGGCAAACTTTTAGCTAGACTAAATGAAAGAGAGAGGGAGAGAGAGAGAGAGTACTCAAAATTAGAAATGGAAGAGGAGACATTGCAGCTAATGCTACAGGAATACAAAGTATCATAAGGCTACTATGGGACTATTATGCGAATGAATTGGATAACCTAGAGGAAATGGATAAATTCCTAGAAACATACAACCTTCCAAGACTGAATCAGGAAACACAGAAAATTTGAGCAGACCAATAATGACTTAGGAGATTGAAGCAATAGTCAAAAACTTCTCAGCAAAGAAAAGTACTGGACCAGATGGCTTTAATGGTGAATTCTACTAAACATTTAAAGAAGAATTAACATCAATCCTCAAATGCTTCTAAAAAAAATGGAAGATGAAGGAACACTTCCAAATTCATTTAATAAGGTCAGCATTACCCTGATACTAATGCCAGATAAGGACACTACAAGAAAAGAAAACTTAAGGCCAATATCCCTGATGAGTGTAGATGCAAAAACAGACACATAAACTATGTGGAATAGAATAAAGCGCTCAGAAATAAAAACATGCATATATAGTCAACTAATATTTGACCAGAAATCCAAGAATATTCCATGGGGAAAAGATAGTCTTTGCAACGTATGGTTTGGGAGAAAATATTTGCAAACTATGTATCAAATAAGGAGTTAATATTCAAAATATGTAAGGAACTCCTACAACTGAGCAGTAAGCAAACAAACAAATAATCCAATTGGAAATGGGCAGAGGACTTGACTATACATTTTTTCCAAAGAAGATAGGGTGCCTGGGTGGCTCAGTCAGTTGAGCATCAGGTCTCTTGATTTTGGCTCAGGTCATGATCTCAGGGTCATGAGATCAAGCCTAACATCAGGCTTGCTGCTCAGTGCGGGGTCTGCTTATCCCTCCCACTCTGCTCCTCCTCTTGTGCTCTCTCTCTCTTTTTCTCTCTCTCAAATAAATAAATGAATAAAATTTTTTAAAAAAAGGGATTTCATTTCCTTTGGATATGTACCCAGAAGTGGGATTGTGGGTCAAATGGTAGTTCTATTTTTAATTTTTTTTTAAGTTTTTATTTATTTGTATAAGTAATCTTTACACCCAATGTGGGGCTCAAACTCACAACACCAAGATCAAGAGTCACATGCTCCTCTGACTAAGCCAGTCAGGTACCCCCATTTTTAATTTTGAGGAACCTCCATACTGTTTTCCATAGTGACTGCACCAGTTTACATTCCCGCCAACAGTGCACATGAGTTCCAAAAAATCACTATCTTGAGGATATATCTGAACCCCCATGTTTATTGCAGCATTATTCACAGTAGCCACAACATGGAAAAAACCTAAGTGTTCATCAACAGATGAATATATAAGGAAAATGTGATATGTATATAATACATCCATAAAAAGGAAGGAAATTCTGCCATTTGTGACAACATGGATGAACCTTATAGGTTAAGTGAAATGAGTCAGATGGAGAAGACAATTACCATATGGTATCACTCATATATGGAATCTAAAATAAAGCCAAATTCATAGAAACAAAGTAGAATGGTGGTTGCTATGGGCTAAGGCTAGGGAAAATGAGGAGATGTTGGTCAGAGGGTACAAACTTCTAGTTATAAGATGAATAAGCTCTGGGGAGCTAATGTACAGCATAGTGACTATAGTTAACAATATTGTACATTTAAAAGCTGCTAAGAGAGTAAATATTAAATGTTCTTACCACATACAAAAAATTGTAATTATATAGGCTGATGGATATGTCAACTAACCTTATTGTGGTAATCATTTCATAATATATATGTGTATCAGATCAGCATGTACACCGTAATCATACACAATGTCACATGTCAATTATATCTCAGTGGAGCTGGGGAAACGAAAAAAATGGAAAAAAAGTATAGAGACTTACTCTTTATAGTCAAGATCAACTTTCTCCAGCCTATTTCTCCTTATAGTTCAATTGAGAATTAAGTACACATAGAAGCTGCTACTCCTTCCTTTCTTGGACCTGAAGTTCCTGGAGGGGAAAGGGTCAACAAGTGTTGACTAACTTGTTTTCCAGCCTACCCAGGAAAGTGTCAAACAAAGTGAGATGCTCATTAAATACATTTTTTTTTTCTTAAACTGTAGTGTACATAAAACTGTCAGGCTAATATATTCTTCTAACTCCTTATAAATCCATCTAAATCTCTTTTCTTTTAAATTTGCATATTATTTTGCACATTATGGTAGAAGAAGAAAACCATATTCTGTCAGCTGTTTCTGTTTTTACATTATGTTAAAAAAATGAAATAAAACAAAACTTACCTTTTAGACTCCAGCTGAATTAAAGGGCCATTCCAAATGCTCTTATTTTAAAAACTAAGTCAGCTGCATGTTAATAAAATATTCTGGATTGTTCATTTTCAGGCATAAGTAACATTTCTTACTGAAGAAACTCATTCAAAGGACCTTGAGTGTCCAAATCAGTGTTTGAGTCATACAGAACTATTAACAATGACAGGATCAGGGCAAAGGCCACAGTGAATAGAAGCTATGACAAGCAGAATTTGTCTGAGATTCATTTGTATTTGGCTGCAGATGACTTAGTAAGACCAAAAGTAGCTCTGTCATGTGATGTATGATATGATTCTGAGGCATTAATTGAAAAATTATGAACGGATGATTTCTAGAGCCTATTGGAGAAGGACCAGTGGTTTCTGAGTGTCACATCAGTTGTAACTGTTGCTAACAAAGAAAGATATAAAAAATAAGAATAAAAAGCCGAGGAGACAGCTTTTAAGCATCTGAATCACTCTTGGATGAAAGCAAGGTGCTCATGCGCGTGGATTATAGAGCTTATGAAGACTTACCTAAGTAGGGCCAGAAGTGAAAGGCTCGAAAATGATGACATGTCTGGGAACCTGCTCCTCCTTTTCTTCCGCACCACTGCTAGACTTGGTTAGTGGTGAGTGATAAAATCAAATGGCTGGAGGGTTTAGCTTTTGGCTTAGACTTTAGCACTCTCATGGCAGAGAGGAGAGTGTATGGGTTAGTCTGTTACAATGTTCGGCATTTTGGGCTTTGTACTCCTGTGATTTAGAGGGGTGCCTTAAATTAAAAAAAAAAAACCAACACTTTTTTTCTGTCTTTGCTGAAAGGAAGATCTGGCAAGGCATCTAGCAATATTTAGTTTATAACTAATTTTCTAGAGTTGATGAAGGATCGGCTGGGTTCTTTTTAGAGGCCTTTAAGTCATTAACCCTTACTTAGCATTTTCTGTTATTGCTATTTATTTCATTAAGCAAGAGAATAAATAATTTATTAGGAAAAAGACAAAAATTCAATGAAGGTGAATTTATGCTTAAGCTAGTCTGTGCCGTATCCTTTTATCATCTACCAGAATACACAGCACAAAAATATTTATGAGCTTATAGTCTTACTTTTCACTGGAAAATATGTATTTTATTTTTCTTTGAAAGTCCATGATATGCAACTTTTATTTGTTCTAGGAATTATTTTTCAAAACACTAATTCATGTCAGAGCAAGTAATATTTTATCAGTCACTCACTTTCAATTTAGATGGTTGGTTGGGCAGAAATGTTTGACAGTACTTAATGAATGTGATGCATTTTAAGCAAAACCATTGTAATATATTTAAAAAAAATAAGATTCTGCCCACTGAAAGTGTTTCTTTGAAAAGCAGACATGGTGCCAGACCTTTAATTATTCTTTCTGTAATAAAGGACATTCAGAAGGAAGATCTCTGATCACGTCAGATCTTTGGATATGAAGAGCCTTTGCCATCCCCCATTAGTATTTTTTAATCTGACATCAGAATTTTGTAAAGAAAATCCCTTTTGCATGTCTGGGAGGTTAGGGTGAGTAGGAAATAATAGTGAATAGGAAATAATGCTTTTGAAAATCCTGGTCTTTATGAGAGTTCATCACCCGTAAAATGCCTTCTGTTTATGGAAGAACAGCAGTATGGGTAGTTATTTGATGTGTTCTCATGTTGCAGCCTGAACAGCAAAAACAAATGTAATATTAGTTGAAAGATTTGGCTTAAGTCGTTATTTGGTATTTCACTCTGATTCAGTTGTCTTCAAAAATAGAAGTCATTCACTTCAGAATATATCTACTTGTGGAACAAATAATAAAATAATCTCACCTTCAACTTGATCACTTAATCACCTGTGGATTTTATCCTGAGATCAGATTTCGTTCAAGGAAGCAGCTCTTTCTTAAAGGGATTATTTGAATGAAAACCTTATTGAACTGAGTCATAATAAGCACTTTGGATTAAAAACTATGGTGTTTTAGGAGATGGGTAGGCACAATTTTAAACTTAGTATTTTAATCAAGTGCCCCACCCAATCTTGTGACATTCTCTACCAAAATACAAAAAATAATAATTCTCATACTCAAATGAGTTTGGGAGTTAATGCACCCCTATGTAGAGATGCTCAGTGTATTTGAGAGTATTAAAGCCCTGCCCTGCAATTAAGAAACTTTTATTTTTTAATCTAGATATTTTTAAGTGTTATATTTGTAAACAAATACTTAAGAGTCTAGTAATTCGGAGGTTTAAGACAAACAGCAATCTCCAGACCCTCTTATTTTCCATGTCCTGTTCTCCAGAGACAATCACTTTTCATCTTTTAACTGATTTTTTTTGGTACTGACCTCTGTCTCCAAACAATAGAATGGTATGGCTATTTCCTGAGTATTTTCTTTTTTATATGCAAGCATAGTTAACATACAGTGTTATATTAGTTTCAAATGTACAATATAATGATTCAACAATTCTATTCATTTCTCAGTGCTCACAAGGTAAGTGTACTCTTAATCCCCTTTATCTATTTCACCCATCCCCCACCCACCTCCTCGCTGTTTGTTCTCTGTATTTAAGAGTCTGCTTTTAGGGGCGCCTGAGTGGCTCAGTCAGTTAAGTGTCTGACTCTTGGTTTTGGCTCAGGTCATGATCTCAGGGTTGAGACTGAGCCTGGAGTCAGGCTCCATGCTGGGCATGGAACCTGCTTAAGATTCTCTCTCGCCCTCTCCCTCTGCCTCTCCCTCCTCCTCTCTCTCTAAAAAAAAAAAAAAAAAAAAAAAGAGTCTGCTTTTTTTCTTTGTCTCTTCTTTCTTTGTTTTTTCATTTGTTTTGTTTCTTAAATTCCACATATGAGTGAAATCGTATGGTACTTGTCTTTCTCTGACTATTTCATGTAGCATTATACACTCTAGGTCCATCCATGTTGTTGCAAATGGCAACATTTCATTCTTTTTTATGGCTTAGTAATATTCCATTATATACACAGGCACATGTGCGTGCGCGTACACACACACGCACACACCCCACTTCTTTATCCATTCATCTATTGTTAGAGACTTGGGTTGCTTTTATATCTTGGCTATTGTAAATAATGCTGCAATGAACAAGGGGTGCATCTTTTTGAATTAATGTTTTTGTTTTCTTTGGGTTACTGCTCAGTAGTAGAATTACATGGATCATATGATAATTCTGTTTTTAATTTAACCTCCATACTGTTTTCCACAGCGGCTGCACCAGTTTGCATTTGCAGCAACAGTGCATGAAGATTCCTTCTTCTCTACATCCTCACCAACACTTGTTATTTCTTGTGTTTTTTATTTTAGCCATTGTAACAGGTGTGAGGTAATATCTCATTGTGGTTTTAATTTGCATTTCCTTGATGATTAGTGATGTTGAGCATCTGTGTGTCTTCTTTGCAAAAATGTCTATTCAGGTCCTCTGCCCCGTTTTTAATTGGATTATTTGGGTTTTTTTGGTGTTGAGTTGTAGAAGTTCTTAATATGTTTTGGATATTAACTCCTTATCAGATATATCATTTGCAAATATAGTCCCCTATTCTTTAGGTCACCTTTTTTTTGTTGATGGTTTCCTTTGATGTACAAAACCTTTTTATTTCAGTGTAGTCCCAATAGTTTCCTAGAGCTAGTCACAGAATGTAGGAAAACAGTTTATTTACTAGATTACCAGCTTAATACAAAAAGATATTTAAGGAGGGGCGTTGGCTGGCTCAGTCAGTTAAGGATCTGCCTTCAGCTCAGGTCATGACCCCAGAGTCCTGGGATTGAGTCCCGGGATCGAGCCCTGCATTGGGCTCCCTGCTCAGCAGGGAGTCTGCTTCTCCCTCTACCCCTCACCCTGCTCATGCTCTCTCTCAAATAAATAAATAAAATCTTAAAAAATAATAATAAAAAAAGATATTGTAGGATATGAATGAATAGCCAGATGAAGAGATGCATAGGGCGAGGTCCCCAAGGGTCCTGAGTATAGGAGCTTCTGTCTCTGTGGATGTGTTTTTGTTCACCAATCTGGAGGCTCTCTGAACCCCATCCTTTTGGGTTTTTATGGAGGCTTCATACATAGGAATAATTGATTAAATTACTGATCATTAGTGATTGATTCAACTTCAGCCCTTATCTTCTTTCCTGAAATTGAGAGCTGGGACTGAAAGTTCAAACCCTTTAATCATGGTTGATTCCTCTGGCAAGCAACCCCATCCTTAAGGGCTTTCCAAAAGTCACCTCATTAACATAAACTCAGGTGTGGTTGAAAGGGTTGTTATGAACAATGTACTCTTTTCACCTTTATGGCTCTGGTGCTATTTTGGGAACCAAAGACAAAAGGCCAACTGCTATAACAAAAGATGCTCCCATTGCTTTGTGCTTAGGAAATTCCAAGTCTTAGGAGCTCTCTGCCAGAAATGAGGACATAGACCAAAAATATATTTCTTATTATAAATCACAATATCAGAGTTGCTGTTGAGAAATCCAAAGCAATCTAATTTATGATTCTTTGTATATGCCTCTACCCAAATTTCATTTTCCCTAATATTCTGAGATTCCAAATAAAGTGCCTTAGTGTTTGTCTATTTTCAAACACTAGGTGGGTCTTTTTAATCTAGAAACTCATGTCCTTCTATTTCTTAAAAGATTTCATTGATGATTATTTTCCTTTCTCTTTCCTTCTGCATTCAGGAACTCCTGTTCTCCAAATGTTGGGCCTCCTACATTGGTTGTTAATTATCTTACCTTTTCTTTCCTAATTTCTGTCTATTTATCTTTTTGCTTTACTTTCTGTGAGATTTTCTCAACTTAATTTTCAGCCATTGTATTGAGATTTCCCTTTTGCTATCATGTTTTTATTTTTCCAAAGTTCTTTTTTGTTCCAAAAATATTTCTTTTTAAAACAACATTCTTGTTTTATGGATACAGTATTTTATCTCTGATAATTTTTTTAACAGTTTTATTTTTTTTAAGGTTTTATTTATTTATTTGAGAGAGAGAAAGAGCGCAGAGGGAGAGGTAGAGGGAGAAGCAGACTCCCTGCTGAGCAGGGAGCTCGACGTGGAGCTCCATCCCAGGACCCTGGGATCATGACCTGAGCTGAAGGCAGATGCTTAACTGACTGAAACACCCAGGCACCCCTTATCTCTGATAATCTTTCTTTTTCAGTCAAGTCATCTTCTCCTTGCATAACCTATTTCCCCCAGGTTGAGGTTTTTTATTGCTTACTCTGGGCCTGTTATCCATATTAGACCTTTCCCTAAATCTGTGCTAATCCTTGAGTGTCTGATCATATTTATAAGTAGGAGACTAGGATACTGAATGAATGCTCTGAATATGTGGACAGGACTTTTGACTGTGAATGTCACTGTAGGGTGATCTGGATGTGCTAATTTTATTATCTTGTCTTCTTGGACTGATCAGATATCTTGGAAGGGGTATCTCTAGTCTCTTGACTGGAGGGTAAAGGCTTTGGAGAATCAAGTTAGGAGAGAGGACTGGCAGGAAGGAGGGTATCAGCACTCAGAATGATTTGTTAACTCACTCCACCATTTTCTTTTTTTTTAAAGATTTTTATTTATTTATTTATTTATCTGAGACAGAGAGAATGAGAGAGACAGAGAGCACATGAGAGGGGGGGAGGGTCAGAGGGAGAAGCAGGCTCCCTGCTCTGCAGGGAGCCCGATGCGGGACTTGATCCCGGGACTCCAGGATCATGACCTGAGCCGAAGGCAGTCGCTTAACCAACTGAGCCACCCAGGAGCCCTCACTCCACCATTTTCAAGGTACTTCTGTCTTCAACTGATGACTGTCCCCAAGTCCACAGACCTTTTGATTGATCCTTTTTGGAGAATAAACCTCCAGTCTTCTGCCAGAATTGGGGGGTGGGAGCAACCACCCAGCAACACAAAGTAAGGAAAGATTTAGAGTTCTAACTTATTTTTAAACATTGTTCAATCAAAATTAATCTCAATGTGTTATTGCCCCTTTACCCAGAGTTAAGCCGAACTCAAGGTAAAGGGCACAGTCCTCCAAGGCTGCCAAGTCTGCCCAAGACTTCTGATATCAGCTGCAAGTTCAGTGGTCCTCAGGGCTATCCTTACTTCAAACCAGCTGATTATAAATTTGGGGGTCCTCATAGACTCCTTCAGATTTGATAATTTGATAGATCAACTCACAGAACTCAGGAAAGCACTATACTTGTGATTTTAGTTTAATATAGCAAAAGAATACAAATCAGAACCAGCCAAAGGAGGAAACATATAGGGTGGAATCTGGGACTGAGAAGATTCCAACCACAAAACGTCCACATCCTCAGGGATGCATTGCCCTCTTGTCATTGATGTGTGACAATACTCATGGAGTTTTGCCAACTTGGGAAGTTTGCTTGAGCTTCAATGTCCATAGTTTTTATTGAGGCTTCCTTACTTACGTATGATTGATTAAATGATTGCGCTGGTGGTTGCTTAAAGCCCAAGCCCTCTAATTACATGGTTGGTCTTTCTGTCTGGCTAGTCCCCATCCTGAGTAACCTTGTTAGCATAAACTGTCAGGAGTGGTCTGAGGGGCCCACAATAAATAACAAAAATACTCCTGCCATTCTGGAAATTCTAAGATATAGAGGTTACCTCCTCGGAGTTGGGACGAAGGTCAGACTTTTCTTTTTGTAAAGTTAATTCTTCACTCTACAGTCTTCCATCTCCATTTCCAGAGGCACCTGATTCTACCAATTCCAAAATGCTTAAAGGATTCTGAAGTAAAGTCAGGTTGGTTCTTTGTTCTTTGCTCTGCTGGTTTAGGATTTAGCTTTTTTTTTTCCTTCTTAAAGATTTTATTCATTTGAGAGAGAGAAAGAGCAGGAGCCGGGTGGCGGGGGGAGTGGGGCGCAAAGGGAGAGGGGAAGAAGCAGACTCCCCGCTAAGCAGGGGCTCGATCCCAGGACCCTAAGATCATGACCTGAAGGCAGCTGGTTAACCGACTGAGCCACCCATGTGCCCCTGGATTTAGCTTTCTTGAGTCAGCTAAGGCATTTATTATTTGTTCATCTAATTTTCAGTTTCCAAAACTGTTTTTTCTCCCATTTTGGAGTGTTTATATTAAAATAAGAAAAAATCCCGGGGTGGCTGGGTGATAGATATTGGGGAGGGTATGTGCTATGATGAGTGCTGTAAAGTGTGCAAGACTGTTGAATCACAGATCTGTACCTCTGAAGCAAATAATACATTATATGTTGAAAAAAAAAAAGAAGAAGACAGCAGGAGGGGAAGAATGAAGGGGGGAAAATCGGAGGGAGAGACGAACCATGAGAGACTATGGACTCTGAAAAACAAACTGAGGGTTCTAGAGGGGAAGGGGGTGGGAGGATGGGTTAGCCTGGTGATGGGTATTAAAGAGGGCACATTCTGCATGGAGTACTGGGTGTTATATGCAAACAGTGAATCATGGAACACTAAAAAATAAATAAATAAATAAATAAAAATAAGAAAATATCCCAAATAAAAAAACCCTCTTCAGTGGTGTTAGTGGGATTTCTAGAGGAAGCAAAATTAGATACATATATTCAGTTTGCTATCTCTACCAGAAATCACAGAACACTCTCAATTTATTTGTCAGTAGCAACTTCTTGTAGAATACCTATTAGCACCAGGTAAATAAACACCGAGTTAGCAAACACTTATATGTTGCTGCATTAATACAGACCAACTAATTTAGGCTTCAGAATCTTTAAAGATAAATAGTGCTTGGGCTCATTTCCTTTCTACTTTACATAACGAGGTCACAAAAGATAAATAGCCTCTTATCACTTATTGACTGGGGATGAAAATATAGGAATAGAAGAGAACCTTTTAACTTCAACGTTGTCTATTTTTACAATGTTTGAATTAATATGCATTAGTTTTTAATTAATTTAAAAATAATTTTAGAACAGGAGAAAAGTAACAACATTGCATAAAATAATCCCTAAAAATTTTCCACTTCAAATCTATGATACTAGGGTTAATGGAGAACTAAAAATGGAGAATTCCTTTTATATTTAATGGAGTAGGTAGGACAGAGCACAGAACTCCTTTAATCACTCTGATCTGAAAGTCAGATTTGTAGGCTCCCTGTCCCTCTATCTATCTCCTCTCCTTTTTTTTTTTTTTTTTTTTTTGGTCTAGAAAGAGGTTTTTAAGGTTACATTTTATATTAATGAAATCTACTTGGAAAAGAGGATGTTGATCCTCTCCTAATGCTGATTTCTCCTTTCATTTTCTTGGTAAATAAGAGTACGTGCATTGATTTTCCTGTTCCATTTTAGAATACAACTGTCATCCTATATCTCTTCATTCACATTCTTTTTGGAGTTTCTGCTCCCTGTGAGGTTCATTCCAAACTCCATAGTATGGCCTTCACAGTACTCTTATGTCCACAACTTACCTTGGAGCCTTATCTGTTTCTGGTTACCTCCTCGGAGTTGGGACGAAGGTCAGACTTTTCTTTTTGTAAAGTTAATTCTTCACTCTACAGTCTTCCATCTCCATTTCCAGAGGTACCTGATTCTACCAATTCCAAAATGCTTAAAGGAAAGCAAGCTCCCATTTCCTCTCATTGCTGAATTATTTGATGATTCTCCCAACTTCTTGGTGTTGAGATGTACCCCCAGGCTGGAATTCTTTCCCCATGTCCCTTCTATCCCTGCCCATCTAAATCATACCTGTTTTTACAAGCCTATCTCAAATGTTACCTTATCAGAAAATATTCCTCCTTATCTTTCCTTCATTCAGGATGAACCCCAATCCACTGGAGCCTCACAGGGCTTTTTTTTGGCTCATATCCTGCTTGTGTAATAGGTATCAGTGGGTGAGTGTGTGTGCCTGCGTGCATGCGGGGGTGGGGGGAGAGTTGGAGGGAGGGAAATTGTCCCTATTATAATTTCCTTGAGGGCAAACATAATGAGTCATATATACCCATAACACCTTATATAAAATTGATTCTCAGTAATGTCAGTTGATTTGAAGTGAATCTTGTTTCATTTTCTTTGTGTTGGTAGCATTGACAAGAGCAACAATTGTGTAGATTACGGATTAGAGTTTTACAGTCCATTTCCTCTCAAGACATTTTCTTGAACAACAGAAAGGTAGTTGCCTAATGCTTAAAGACGATTATTAGCAACTTGGGGTGGGAGTAAGAAATATGAACACTCATCATTGAATCCAGGTCTGCACACTCATGACCATGGGCACCATTTGCAGCTGACTGGTTGATATAGCCAAATGAATCTCTGAGTGACAGGAACCGACTGCTGTGGTGGGGGAAAGAAAACATGGGAAGTATGGTGACTAGAGGAGTCAATTTGGGTGTCTGTGCCACAGGAGAAGGATTTAAATAATCTGGGGTGGGGGTGGGGTGGGGGGAAGGAGGAGAGGCTGAGGAAGGAAGATGATTGATGAAGTGTGTTACGGCTGACAGAAGACCCTATGCTCTGGGTGAGGGAGTTAGCAATGATTGAAGGGAGACTGGGAGAGGTCTCTGTGTGATTAGCCGGATATAATCAACCATCTGCCTGGGGTCACAGCCATGCACAAAGGACATATTAAAGGGGAAAAAAGAGAGAGAGGAAACATCAGTGATAACACCAAGAAAATCTTTTTAATTGCAGAAATCTGTCAAGGCCCCACTATTTACATGTCGCCCCCCCAACCCCCCATCACTTAAAGTCCTTCTCATGAAAATCTGCTTGCAGGCTGCTCTGTTGTGGCAGGAGGATTAGAAAGTGAGACTAATCCGGGTTATGGCAGTGATCTCACTAAACCTTGTTACTCCAGGTGAATGCTGGAGGCCTTGGGGCCAGGAGTAGAGGGCTGAGGAGAAGAAGGAATCAGACAGTGTTTATGGAAACTTCCTTAGGAGCATCTTACAAAAAACCACTCTCTCTTTTTCCCCCCAAGTAAAAATCTAACTTACCACTTGGCAGGAACTGTTGGACTCCTCTCTTTAAAAAGCTTAGAGCTATTTAAAGTTTCCCAGTGTTTGACCTTGCAAGAGGCCAGGGAGATACACAGGCCACAAGATTTAAAACCAGATGAATTAGAGCCTCATTCATCTAGGTAGGCCATGACATTTAATTCAGCAATTTATTAAACTTATTTTTGTGTTTTCTTTGCAGAGCCTGATTCTAGAATGCTGGAATCAGATACAGGGTACACCTCTTATTTATTTTTCCTTAATGCAGTCAAAGCATGGGAGCTAACCTTAGACAAAAATGAAAACATTCCAGTGGAACTTTTTCTTCCCTTTCAAAATTCATTGTCTCTATGAATAGGTTCTGTGAATGATTATGAGACTATAAAAGAAATGAAGATGGAGGAAAAAAGGACACTTAGTGATGCCTAACAATTTTCTCTATCTCAGTTTTGTAATATGTGCTTTGTAGCAAGCAGATCTGTTACCTTGGCTAGAATTATGTTTTAGTCTCTCACTTGTTTTTTGGGGAGTAAGCAGAGCATAGAAAGATTGAGAGTAAGTATTTAGGTTTGGGGTTGCTTTACATGGATGGTAAAACTGCCTCTCAAACTATATACATGATGATGTTCTTACTTAGAAAGAACAGTTTCTTCCTAAGAAAGGAGAGGGAACTTGAACCTATTTCCTTCAGATTGGCTTTGTCAGCTGGTTATGTTAATGTAGTGCTAGTCACTTATTTATAAATTTATTAATTTATTCTGCTTTAGCATTGCTCTGTTTTTTAGATACATAATCTTGGTTCTTCTGGACCATGACTGGATGTGCTCTGTCCACCCGGACACTCTTTTCCATAGTGATCCTTGTCTTGGCAACTGTCTCCTTTTTCTCTGCTCACTTATCACGGCTTGTTTGCAAAAGACCTAACTATTAACTGCACAGGCCTGGAGCTTATACATAAGCTTCCAAATAGGGACAGCGGAGTAGCCTTCTCTGTGTAAGAGATTTAGGCTCCGGAGCGCATAGGAAGCTGGTGCCCTACAGACTCGCCCGTGTCCTGCTGGACTGGAGCAGCCCTGATACCAGCCTTTATCTTATTTGGCCACAGGAAGAGAACCCGAGGGGGGTGGAGAAGGAGGAGCCAGACGCTTAATCCTGAAGGACCTTTAGGGACAAGAGCATTTACAGTGAGTACATGCGGCAGATTTCCGGCTTTTCACTTCTTTTATTTAAGAGGGAAAAATGACAAGAGAAGGGAGAAAGAGGTGGGCAGCTTTGATGGGTGTGTAGCTGCATGTTTTGTCTCCTAGCTTGGTCGAAGAACACTCTCTGATTTAAATGTGACTTAGTCAAATGCGTTCTGCTCACATCAGGTTTCAAATAAAAACCTGTGGACTGTCAGGAAGATAGCAGAACCAATCCTTGTTAGTAAGCAATTCATGGTATGTTTCTTCTGTTTGTATAAGATGAGAAATAGAGTATTCTGGGAAAAGCCCTCCTACAAATTAAAAAAAAAAAAGCTTTAAAATCTTTACTGCTTGCAGGTTTTGTACTTTAAATGTCGAATCTTCTTTGGATTTGTGGAAAGGAAAGGATTTGATTTATGTATTTTTAACAGCCGCTGGGATAAAGATGGTATTATCTCTAATGCTGGAGAGGTGGCCACAGCTAAGCATTTGATGGGGGAGGGGAAGGGGAGGTCACTGGGTTCCAAAAAAGCCGGTTGATCACCCCTGTCACACACCTTTGGAACCTGAGGAAGTGGGTGGGCACCTGTATACATCTGGGTCATTGCTTTCATTTGCATCATCAGAAGTTGTCTGCTGGCTTTAAAAGAAAGTTTCGCTGTGACTGGGAAGGAATCTTTTCGCAAGATGCTTTATAAAGGAAGAATACAAAACTTAATGGTATTTAGAAGAACATATAATAGACTTGTGCTGAATTTCCTGCTATTTGCATTCAAATGGAGTAATTAATTTGATGGGAAAGCAAGCTTGAGTAGTCCTTATAGGGGCAGGAAAATATACACAAAGATTGTTACTATAGGTCTCTAAGATATGAAGCAGTTTTCCTTTAAATTATAAATTTATCTCTGACATCAGATGTGATTTTGTGAAAATCAGAAGTAGAGATTGGTTATCCATGGATGGTACATTAAATGTGTGCTACTAGAATTGAAAATTAAATGTTTATAGTAATTACTTTCCATGAAAATAGATAATTAACCAATTTTATGCCACTTTCCAGGCTTGCTATGCTGTTATGACACATATGATATTCCTTTCCCAGTGGCAAAAGTATACGAGAGGGAAAATAGACAGAAATTGTTCAGTAGGGCACTGCTTTGCTTTACTTCTCTGAGATATGGAAATTCTCTTGTTTCCAGTCTGGTCAGTTAAATATGGAAACCTCACGTCCATGTTGAAATTTTATAGATGCAGGAAAATTTTGCTTTGCAGCTTGATTGAAAGTTTTCCTTACCCTTTACTCATGTGTGATGAACACCAGCTACATTTTTAATATTTTTATCTTGTTCTGTGTGTCCTCTACACATATAACCACGTCTTTATCGTCAGTCTTTAATTTCAAACTATAAGGGGAGAGGGTCTCATGTATTTGTTTCTCTGGGAGGAATTAGCGACACATAACGTGTAAATGATAATTTACAAAAGGCATTTGCATGGTACTACTTTATTTCCATTAAGTAGGACAGATCTATTGATGCTGTTCATGTGCTTTGGTAAAATGGAGGGCCAGCACTTAGTGTCTACAGAGTTCTCAGTACAGGCAGGATGCTTCCAATGGCTTTGAGATCTCTGGATAAATAACCCACAGATTCTTATGGTCAGATGGCATCTCAGTCATCATCTAGTCCAAAAATTTTGTCATTTTACCTATGGGGAAACTGAGACCCAAAAATGTGGAGCCTCTTGCCCCACACAGAACTGCCCTGTGCCTGGTTAGTGCACAGCCCGATGGTATATATGGGAGTGTTGTATGTTGGCACATAAATTGCTTTGAGCCAATTTTTTAGTATGTTCTTTAGTTTACAGTAGGATGTATCTTCCAGAGAAGGCCCTATGTTGATTTAGGAGTTTCAGAGAAAACATAATGACCACGCATCATTTTTCAGCTGTGCAGGGAGCTTGGGAGGGATCTGGGGTTGGGTGTCTGAGTGGGTGAGTGGGTTTGGCTGAAACAGTTCACTGTACGTTACCCTGGCATTTAATTTTCTGATTTTGGGTGAGTCTGGTTTCTTAGAAGAGGTAGCCACTGTAACACCTGTGTCGTCTTCATTTATCACCAATTCTGTGACCTTCCACGGGAAATCTTTATTAACCTTTGTGTATCAGATGCCTTCTCTGGGACTGTGATTCTAAACAGATACCCCAGAGAGCAGTGGATTGATTAAAAATTTAAAAATGCTTGGGAAATCAGAACCAGAGCCTGTCTGAGGCCAGGGTATGAATAAATAGTATGGTAGCTCACTCTTCCTGGAGTTGTATTGCTCCTGGAGTTCTGATATCTCTTAACAGGTTTTTTAAAATAGCCAGGTTTAGTATTATTTAAAAAAACTGTATGCAAGTGTGGTTAAAAATGTGGGGTATGGATTTGTCCCTCTTGCAATCAGGTGGAGAAAGCTGCTGAGTTGAAGCCTAAAACCATTCCCTAAGGCAGGTACCAAAGTGATAAACCTACTTTATGACATTTTAGTTTCGCAAATAACTTTGCCTTCAAAAATTCGTCCATAAAGCTGCTTATCATTTAATTTAAAAATTAAATGTACAAGAAATCGGGAGGGGGCAGTACACTGCAGCATTGGAAGGCTTCTGAAATAATATATCATAAGAATAACTTATTCTTAAGGTTTCTGTCAATTCAGTAAGTCTTTTTATTCTCTGTGCCCATTTCTGTATGGAAAGTTACATGTTCCTGGTAAAATTAGGAGCTTCCCCCCACCTCTATTTTTGTAGGTAAAATAATTTTGCTATTGTTACTAAGTGAATATTAAGAATCTAAGAAATACAGGCTACTTTCTGATAACCACATTTAATTTCATATTTTGTTCAGTCACCTTTCATCTTTGGGGAAGGGAGCTAGAAAGTGTAGAACCAGAAAAATCTAATAAAAGAAAAAGAAACCCATTACCTCGAGTAGAAGAACCTGCTCCTGAAACTAAAAATAATGTTTCTATAAAATGTTTAAAGTACAAGATCCTAAAAGTTATTTTATATTAAACTGTTCTAGAAGAAAGATATATAGCTTAGATCATTACATTAGTAAATGAGCTTACTCTTAAGTTTATCAACTTTATTATTACTTACACTTATGTTGTTTTAAATATATTTAATTAACATTTTATTCATTTATTTATTAGATTTTATTTATTTATTTGAGAGAGAGAGATAGAGAGCACAAGTGGGGGAAGGGGGGCAGAAGGAGAGGGAGAAGCAGACTCCGCACTGAGCAGGGAGCCCGCCTGGGGCTGCCTCGTGGATCCCAGGACCGTGGGATCATGACCTGAGCCCTGAGCCAAAGGCAGCTGCTTAACCAGCTGAGCCACCCAGGTGCCTCTTAGTTAATATTTTAATGTTGTATGTTTCACAGCAATTTATTACTCTTGAAATCCCAGAAGCCCCCCAAAATTTCAATATAGCCAAATAATGTAATTTAAGAGTTAATTAGATATACTGTATATACTAACCCACATGATTTATACTTTTTGGCAAAGTTTATGTTTGGAATTACTACATGATATATATTTACATAACATATCGTAGAAAGGAGCAACCTCCCCTGAATTCAGCTCAGTGTTTTTGTTAATTAGAACATGTTCCCTCTCTGCTTATCCCATGTATTGAATGTATTGGTTATAATGGCCAAAATGATGCTTAGGTGCTTATAGTAGAAAAGCCCTAAGTAATAGTGGCTACAACCAGATATTGTTTTTCTCTCAGTAAGAGAAGTTCAGGGCAGAGGCGAGGACTGATACAGTACCTCCTTGTTACCTGTGGGATCCATGTTCCCACCACCTTGCTCTCCCTTCCTCTACTGGCATACCCCAGAGCATCTCCTGGTCCAAGATAGCAACTGGAACTCTAGCCATCAAGCCCACATTACAGGCTAGAAGAAGGGGGAGACATAGAAGGGCAGAGAGAAGGCCCCTCCTTGATTAAGTCAGCTCCCTTTACGCAGCTCTACAAGCATTCTGTACAAAAGTTCCACTTACATCCCCTTGGTCAGAACTTAGTCACATGGCCATACCTAGAAGCCATGGAGATAGGAAATGTAGTTTTAAATTCTTGCAGAAATATGCACAGCTGAAAATCAGAATTTTATTAGTAAGGAATGAGGAGAGAATGGATGGTGAGGTAGGCAATACCACATGGTTTTGCATTCCTATTATATGCTGGGTCTTGGGGCTACTATGTAGAAACTCACAACACCTCCTTCTGTTTTTGCTATGAGCTATGGTTTCTTAATTTAGAAATCTGGCTTAATTTAGAAATCCTGTTTCTTCTGCGAAGTATCATTTCTTTATTTGGCAATCTTGTCTGACTCTTTCCTGCTTTCTTCTTTCCTCTTGCCTTTCAGCTGTTTTGGAAAGAAGTGAGGTTTAGACTTCTCCATGTTAACCATGAGCGTGACACTTTCCCCACTGAGGTCACAGGACCTGGATCCCATGGCTACTGATGCTTCACCCATGGCCATCAACTTGACACCCACTGTGGAGGAGGGTGAGGGAGGAGAGGCAATGAAGGACATGGATTCTGACCAGCAGTATGAAAAGCCCCCTCCATTGCATACCGGGGCTGACTGGAAGATTGTCCTCCACTTACCTGAAATCGAGACCTGGCTCCGGATGACCTCCGAGAGGGTCCGGGACCTAACCTATTCAGTCCAGCAGGACTCAGACAGCAAGCATGTGGATGTGCATCTAGTTCAGCTAAAGGTAAGGAAGGTCTCTGGACTTAGGTCCATGCTAGACAGAAGTCTGAAAAAGGTTGTAGCACCTGGAGCCTGCGTTCTGTAACTTGCAATGAGGAAACCTCCAGGAAGGAAAACAGAATAGCAGATTTGATACACAGGGGCAGAATTCATTCTTTCCTGATTTTACTTCATGGGTTGATCATCTAGAATCAAACTGACCTTAGGGGATAATGCGGAGAAGGAGGGAAAGAGAAGGGCATTTTGGTGCAGTGTCATAGAAATCAGTTTTGAGAATAAAGTATTATAAAAAGGCTTAATGAAAAGACTCTCGCAGGTAAAACATCATACTGAGCTGTGATTGTGAGTATGGTATATGATTATTATCTTCTGTTGCAGTTGATGCCGCCTTTGTGGCAAAGAGTGGATCCTGGCATGAGAGGGGAAGGGCGGTGTTCTCCTTTTAGAATGAGTCCTTTCATCCAGGTACAATGCATCATGCAGAACAAAGGTGCTTTTCTAACAACTCATTCAGAGTTCAGATGTAAAAAAATATCTGTGGCTTCTAGAGCCCTTGAAAAGCCTGACTTTTGTTAATAATGAAATAGAGGTGCTAGTAAAGAGTGCTATTACTAAAGGTTTTGGCCTAGGGACCCCAAAGCACAGTGAATCTTGTTCTGTCGTAGTCATTCCTCTCTTCCAGGTCCCTGAGGCAAACACACACTCAGGTTAATGACCAGCAAAGCAAGACAGATTTATAGCCAGTCTGGGCATTGGCCCCAAACCCTAATGGAAATTTCTAGTGAGTTAGATGAGATCCTAAGGAGAATTCTTTTACCTAAGCTCATGCACCCTAAATGATCTGAAACCAAAGACCAAACAGATTCTTGGATCTCAACACTTAAATGGTTTGTAGTCTGCAGCCATCAGTGTGAGAAGAGAGGATGGGCAGTTAAGGTGAGAGAGCATGTTCCCCAAAGCCTAGAGCATGGCTGGCGTAGCCTTCTCAGGCTGGTTCAACAGGTCCTGAGCCCAGCTGCCGCATTGAAGAGAGTGTCCAAGAGAGGGAAAAAGAGAATTGGGGGGAGAGAGAGAGAAAACAAAGCCAGAATAGCAAGGTGTTTGGGTTCTCCCAGCTTGAGCAGGCCTGTGTGGTCTTTCCACAGGATCTTGGGAAGTAGAAGTTGCAAAAAGGTAACAGAGAGATGGCCAGGAACCAGCTTCAGTGCAAGCCGAGCTGTTTCTTCACTGTGGCAACAGGAAATGGTGTGTCTCAGTCCTTGATATAGGGTTCCTTTAATCAAAGGAGCAGCTCTCCCACTCCTCGAGGCTGGAGTGAAATGGAAGTAAGGGGGCTCCACCTCACCTCTCCTCTCCTCTGTTCCCCCTAAGTGCACTTACATGTCAATAAGTAAGTAAGTAAATACAGGGTTTGGGGTTGTAAGGAAAATTGACTATTGCTCCCCCAAATCTCTCAGATTTACTCAGAAAAGATGGTAAAAGATTAAAGGAGAATTTGGGGGGCAGGAAATGGAAATATCTTGAGAAGACTCCACTAAACATGCTGCTAAGGGCTCCTAAAAACATGAATGTGTCTGTTAACTTAATTACATCAGTAATACATGCAAATTTAAATTTAAATTTCAAACTGGCATGTAAAGTTTTGGTATCATTAACCAGGGTTATGGTTAGTGTTCGAGAAATCACCTCTAGGGCGATTTGCTTGTCTTTTTCTCCTTGGAACTGTCTGTCATCCTCTCTCCTTAGTCCAAAAGCATTTTGTCCCTGCCTCCATCCTGCCCTGTTCCACAATGTGGTCTCTCTCCCCTGCTGAAAGAGGAGCCCCAGAAGGGCAGGAATTCAGCATAGTAATCACATAATAGTTCATCAATGACTGCTAAAGGGATGAATTGAAATTGTTTTATGTTAATTTATTTTCAGGGATTCTGTCATTACTTTTTTTTTTCAATTTATTACATCAAGTGACTTAACCAGCATTTTCCATTATGTTCTCAAATATTCTGGAATAATCGAGCCCTTCTGCATTGAGCCCAAAGTCAATGAACTCTGGTCAGTGAACTGAGGCCTAATCTATACAAGGATTTAGTTTTGGTCTCCTAATCTGCTTGGTTTAATTTCCCCCTTTTTTTTTGTATAATATTTCTTTATTCAGTCAAGCACCTAGATGCATTTAAAAGATTTTTAAATAGATGTCAGTTTCTTAGATCTCCACATTGATCCATAAAATAGAAGGGGAACTTGGGCATAATGTTTTATATGTGAAAACAACAAAACAACTGTGTAGAAGGGGCTCTCAATTAAGGGGTGTGGCAAAGCAGAGGGGAAGGCCCAGCCTGGGCAAGGCCAGCCCTCTGCCATGGGGTGTCCCACCTTGGCTCCTACTGCCTTGGTGCATAACTCAGTTTATTAATTTCCATAAAAAATAACCATCACAGGGATGGGAATGCCATGGCTTTAAGGACCATACAGGTACAGATAATTCCTAAATTTATATATCTATCCCTGTTCTCCCAGGAACCCCAGCTGCCTAACTGACATCTCTAATTGTGTCTTTAAGTGAGCATCTCAAACCAAATATGCCTATTGAAAAGCTCTTAATTCCTCCTGCCCCCATATCTTTCTAATTTCAGTGGAAGGCACGGCACCTTGCCAAGCCCAGATATGACTCCCCAACCCATGCATATGTCTATCCAGAAGTCCCGTGGCTCCATCTCCAAAATATGACCTAAAGCCATTCACTTCTCCCCAGCGCTACTGCTCTCACCCTAGACAGGCTGCATGACTGTTTGCCTGGGTTCTTTTTAGAGCCTCCTCTACCACCCTGCACTTAATTCTCCACACAGGAGCCAAAGGAATCTTTTAAAATTTAAATCAGGTCATGTTACTCCCTTGCTTCCCATTGGCCATAATAAAACCCAAATCTCTTCCTGTGGCTCTGCACCTGTTTGGTTCTCTGGCCATATCTCCTGTTGTTTTCTTCTTGTTCATAAAGCTCCAGGCACATTGGAAGTTCCAAAGGAATGTTAGGCTAGTTCTTGGCCTCAGCGCTTTTCCTGTTCCCTCTGCCTAGCAACTTTCTTCCTCTATCTTTGCCTGGCAGAGTCTGAATCATCATCAAGCAGTCAGGCAGAGGCGCAGCCAAGTTCTAACATCTGGAGGTGCAAGCCTAGGAGAGAGTTGGGCAGGGGTTGTGCTGTGTTTGGTGAAGGGCAAACATACAAAAAAAGGAGCTACCCTCACCTAACTTGTCTTTGTGCCCCACACTCCCTTTCACATTGCTTGCTCTGTCTTGTCATCATGGTCTTCTCTATCATCGTGTGGACATAGAACTTAAAAAATCAGTTGACCCCAAAGATACAAATGTAGTGATCTGAAGGGGCACCTGCACCCCAATGTTTATAGCAACAATGTCCACAATAGCCAAACTATGGAAAGAGCCAAGATGTCCATCAACAGATGAAATGTTAAAGAAGATGTGGTGTACACACACACACACACACACACAGTGGAATATTATGCAGCCATCAAAAAATAAATCTTGCCATTTGCAATGATGTGGATGGAACTAGAGGGTATTATGCTAAGCGAAATAAGTCAATCAGAGAAAGACAAGTATCATATGATCTTACTGATATGATGAATTTGAGAAACAAGACAGAGGATCATAGAGGAAGGGAGGGAAAAATGAAACAAGATGAAACCAGAGAGGGAGACAAACCATAAGAGACTCTTAATCTCAGGAAACAAACTGAGGGTTGCTGGAGTGGAGGGGGGTGGGAGGGATGGGGTGGTTGGGTGGTAGACATTGGGGAGGATGTGCTATGGTGAGTGCTGTGAATTGTGTAAGACTGTACCCCTGAAACAAATAATACATTATATTTTAATAAAAAAATAAAAATAAACATAAGGTTAGATCCTAAAAAAAAAAAATCAGTTGAAAAGTGCTTTTGGAAAATGCTCAGGATAGGTTCAGCCTCTGTTTTTGTTTGTTTGCTTGTTTGTTTTTTAGATTCAACATATAAGTGATATTATATGGTATTTGTCTTTCTTTGACTTATTTTGCTCAGCATAATGCCTTCTGGGTCCATCCATATTGTCACAAATGGCAAGATTTCATTCTTTTTTATGGCTGAGTAATATTCCATTATGTATATATACCACATATTATTCTTTTTTTTTTAAAGATTTTATTTATTTATTTGAGAGAGAGAGTGAGAGAGAGAGAGAGAATGAGGGGGGAGGATTGGAGGGAGAAGCAGACTCCCTGCTGATAGCAGGGAGCCTGATGCAGGACTCGATCCTGGGACTCCAGGATCATGACCTGAGCTGAAGGCAGTCGCTTAACCAACTGAGCCACCCAGGCGCCCCACCACATCTTCTTTATCCATTCATCTATGGATGGATACTTGGATTGCTTCTCTATCTTGGCTATTGTATATAATGCTGCAGTAAACATAGGGATGTATATACCTTTTGAATTAGTGTTTTTGTTTTCTTTGGGTCAAGACCCAAAGAATAGAAATGGCATTTCTATTTTTAATTTTTTAAGGAACCTTCATACTGTTTTCTACAGTGGTTGTACCAGTTTATGTTCCCACCATCAGTGCATGACAGATTGCTTTTATCCTTATCAACACTTGTTATTTCTTATGTTTTTGATTTTAGCCATTCTGAGAGATGTAAGGTGATATCTCATTGTGGTTTTGATTTGCATTTCCCTGATGATTAGTGATGTTGAGCATCTTTTCATGTGTCTGTTGGCTATCTGTATGTCTCCTTTGGAAAAATGTCTATTCAGATCCTCTGCCCATTTTTAATTGTATTATTATTATTATTATTATTATTATTGGAGTTGAGTTGTATACATTATTTATATATTTTGGTTACAAACCCCTTATCAGATAGATAATTTGCTAATATCTTCTCCTGTTCAGTAAGTTGCCTTTTTGTTTTGTTGAAGTCCCGTGGCTCATCTCCAAAATATGACCTAAAGCCATTCACTTCTCCCCAACACTACTGCTCTCGCCCTAGACAGGCTGCATGACTGTTTGCCTGGGTTCTTTTTAGAGCCTCCTCTACCACCCTGCACTTAATTCTCCACACAGGAGCCAAAGGAATCTTTTAAAATTTAAATCAGGTCATGTTACTCCCTTGCTTCCCATTGGCCATAATAAAACCCAAATCTCTTCCTGTGGCTCTGCACCTGTTTGGTTCTCTGACCATATCTCCTGTTGTTTTCTTCTTGTTCATAAAGCTCCAGGCACATTGGAAGTTCCAAAGGAATTTAGGCTCTGCTGTGCAAAAGCTTTTTATTTTGGTGTAGTTCAAATACTTTAATTTTGCTTTTGTTTCCCTTGTCCGAGGAGACATATCCATAAATATGTTGCTAAGGCTGATGTGCAGAGATTACTGTCTATGTTTTCTTTTAGGAGTTTTATGGTTTCAGATCTCACATTTAGGTCATTAATCCATTTTGAGTTATTTTTTGTAAGGTATAAGAAAGTGGTCCAGTTTTATGCTTTTGCATGTAGCTGTCCAGTTTTCCTAACACCATTTATTGAAAAGACTGTCTTTTTCCCACTGTACAATCTTGTCTCCTTAGTTGTAGATTAATTGACCATATAAGCATGGGTTTATTTCTGGGCTCTCTAGTATGTTCCATTGAGCTATGTGTCTGTTTTTGTGCCAGAATCATACTGTTTGATTACTATAGCTTTGTGGTATATCCTGAAGTCTCCATTATGATACCACCAACCATGTTCTTCTTTCTCAAGATTGCTTTGGCTATTTGGGATCTTTTGTGGTTCCATACAAATTTTAGGATTATTTGTTCTAATCCTGTAAAAAATACTATTGGTATTTTGATAGGGATTGCATTGAATCTCTAGATTCCTTTAGGTAATAGGGACATTTTAACAATTATGTTAAATGTCACTTTCTCAAAAAAGCTATTCCTGACCCTTGTTCTTGAAATACCCATCCCCTTTCCCAGCAATTATCTAGTTCATTATTCAGTTAATTAATTAATTAATGGTTCTTATAACTAGCTATGATTATCTTATTTATTTGTTTACTTGTCTGTGTTAGCCCCAGTGACCTCAAATGTCTAATTCTCCACTCTATCCCTGTTGCCTAAGACAAGAGCCAGGCATTTGATAGGGGCTCAGTTCACATTTGTGGTTAAGTCCAACTCTGTACGGTCAGTGTCTTCTCTCCTCATAGAAGGGCTTCCACTGGAAGTCACATAAGGAAGGCTGCTTGTTGGGGATTGAATTAGGACAGAGGCATTGGATGGATCAAGGCCCAAGTACTTTTGGGGTGTTACTTTCTCATCAGGGAGAATCTGAGCAGCTCAGAAATCTTGGAGATCTTGCATAGGAGAATCTGCATGGGGTGGGAATTGGGGGGTCCAGGTGACTTCTTTCTGTAAGTGGCTGTGCCTGGTCCTCCTCCTCCTCCCCACTTTTCTGTCTGACTCCTTCTTTGATAATGACTTTCTTCCATATGCATATGCTTAGGTCTTTGAGACTTGAACACTCTTTTTCTTTAAAGGTAATTTTGCTTATCTTCTGGTCATTATGTTGATCTTAAAGTTTATTCATCAGAGGCTACACTTACCAACCTTATTTCCAAGTTCTTAGGGGAAGTTTATTGTAACCCCCAGTATGAACTACAAAGCACTATTATAAAGTTCCCATGTTGGGGGGTGGGGAAGTGATTGTTGTAGAGAGTGAATAAAAACATTTAACCTTAAGATTAAAATATGGAAATGATGCAATATATTATACTACGTAGTTTTCCCATTTAAAAAAAAATATTTTATTTATTTATTTGACAGAGAGAGAGATAGCGAGAGCAGGGACACAAGCAGGGGGAGTGGGAGAGGGAGAAGCAGGCTCCCCGCTGAGCAGGGAGCCCGATGCAGGGCTCGATCCCAGGACCCTGGGATCATAACCTGAGCCGAAGGCAGATGCTTAACGACTGAGCCACCCAGGCGCCCCTCCAATTTTTTTTTAAGCTGAAAATGTCATCCACATATTTTACTTCTTAGTTTCCAGATATTCTTTAGTAAGAACTATGAGAAGCCAGCTGAACCATTTTTAGAAACTCCCCCTCTCCTCCTCCTTCTCTTTTGGATTCAGAAGCTGTGCTGTGTATGAAAACCAGACCGAAAACCTTACAAGATTTTGACTTTAACTGAGACTTCTCGTCTGGGTAAATTCATTTGGATACTAAATAGGCAAATTTGGCACCTCTGCTTTCTGATTAACAGTCTTCTTAGAATATTATTTGTATTCCTGGAAACATGACAGGGAAGAGGCAAGGCTTAGACTAACTAGCATAGGCTAAATTATATGGCTACATGACAAATAGAAGTTTTAATGTGACTTAGCCGGAATCAGCTCCCCAAATAACCCACTTTAGATAAATTGTATTCTCAGCCACCTCCAGAAAAAGTTTGTGTCTGTTTCTTCAATTTGGGCCTGGTTCTCAAAGTTAGAACATTAAACAGAGACTTTGTTTACGAGATGTTCCGACTGGGCTGTATCCAGACTGAGATGTGCCTGACATCTGGAGTGGATCCAGATACCCAGTGACTTACATGGGGTCTGGAGGGCTTGCTGGGAAAATGGCTTGAATCCTATCTATAGCTGAGGTTTGCATATCAGATGGGCTTGATGGACTGAAAGTGGTGGGAGTCCTGGGATGATGGAGCTCTTGGGAGAGAATTCACCCTCATCATGGGGCAAGGAGTCTGTCCCAGTGCAGGAGGGAATATGGGTGAGGGGGGGAGTGGAGTTTGTGGTAAAGTGTATTTCTGGCCCTGGAGCCCATCCTGAGCCCCCAGCCAGGCAGCATGGGGACTCAGTGAGGGGAGGAGGTTGTGAGTGTGACTTGGAGGACCCATCTTAGTTGACTCTCTGCCTGGAGTTCTTCCCTCCCCTTGTACAACAGGTATAGAGGAAAGAGTGTTTTTTCCTCCACTGCTGGAGCATAACTAGCTGAGCTATGCTTGAGGTGGCAGAGGTCTACCAAAGTGGCAGCTGTGGAGTCCGGGGATTGCTGGCCAGGACGGTGAGCAACAGCCAGGGTTGATTCCTGGACACATCTAAAATATGCCCTAGGATTCTCAGAAAATCTCGATAAAAGGAACTCTGAATGAAACTAAAATTCTGACATCAACAGTTTGGAGCTTGGAGGATTCTGGTCTTAATATGACCAAGGGCTACAGCCTAAAACATTCAATTTTACCATCTTCGGGCAGTTTCTGATTTCTAACACATCTTAAGTTAAAGTTAAGTAAGTACCAATTTAAGATTGAAGAACAAATATCTTTCTTTGGGAGGAAGAATAGATATTTTTTTCTTTTTGCCCTTTAGACCGCTATTTTCCAAGAACAGCACTGTTTTCTCAATTCATTAGTGTGTTGTGAAATCAATTTAAGGAATTAAAGAGCTAAAACAATGAAATAGAATTACTTGAAGTAAGGATAAATACTGTTTGTGCAACTTGGTTAGGTATATACATATATTACATATATATGTTGGATCATGGGGTAAAATTTATGCCTTTCTCCAAATCAAGGCCAGGACAGGATAGTAGTTACTGCTTTAGACCACTGTCAACTTTTCTCAGTATCTTTGATATATTTTAATTTTGGAACATATCATGCAAGTAAATGTAACCTGGTACTAATTTTTCCAACATCATTGTTTTTTGTACTTATATGGGAACAGAACTCACATGAAATGCCCATTAAATTGGCAACCCCAAAGCATGTTCCAAATCCCAGGAAACTGGAAAATAAAGCTGAGTTTTCTGTTGATAAATATAAAGATGTTAATTTGTTTTTATTTTCCCAAAGCCCAGATTTGTAGCTGGAATCTCTTTTTTGGTTGATGTGAATTCCTTAGAAGGTATTTTCTCAGGGAAACTGGATGCTCATTGTCAAGTGTTTGGGAGTGTGGCTTCAGTATGGTGCTTATTGGTGAAAAAGTTTTTTCACCAAAAAGTGTGCTAAATAAATACTTTTTGATTGTTGAATGGTTAATATATTTTCATCATGATTTTGGGAGGCGATCTAAAAGTCTCAGATCTAGCACATGTTTTATGCATGTGAATACTCATGGTTAAGACGTGGGAAAATTAACCTTGGTAGCTTCTGACACATATTCCTATGGAAAATCTTTGGGTATGCATGAACCTTAGCCGCATGCACTGATGTATTTAGAGCTCAGGATGGGCACATTAACTGTCAATGTATCCCAATAAGTCTACCAGATTGCCCAGCTGTGTAATCTTTTTTTTTAAGAGGGGAAGAGTGGGGAGGGGCAGAGAGAGAGAGAGAGAGAGAAAATTTTAAGCAGGCTACATACCCAACATGGAGCTGGATGCAGGGCTCTATCTCACAACCCTGAGATCATGACCTGAGCCGAAATTAAGAGTCAGATGCTCAACTGACTGAGCCACCTGGGCACCCCATCTATATAATTTTTAATTAGCAATAGTAGCATGGAAAATGAGGATTATCATAGACTTCACAGTTTGAAAGAAACCATGAAAACAGAGTTTAGAGAGATGTAATAAATATAAAAGATTTGAAAGTGAGTGTAGTGAGAAAAGTCTGAAGAAATGCATTATTTTGATTAGAGAAGTCTTACTGGGATTTGTTACTTAAAAAAATGGGTTTAATGTCAGCATGGTATAGTCTTCAAGTTATGGAAAGAGTAAGTCATGGGGATGAAGGGTACAGCATAGTGAATATAGTCAATGGTATTGTAATAGCATTTTATGGTGACAGATGGTAGCTAAACTCGTGGTGAGTATAGCATAACACATAGAGATGTAGAATCACTGTGTCATACACTTGAAACTAATATAACATTGTGTGTCAACCATACTTCAATGAAAAAAAATAAAATAATGTCAGCATGAACTATCAGTGAGCAACAATTGTCATCAGTTTCTATGGTCTCAGGAGGTTAGATGTATGTAGGAGCAGTCCATCAGAGGCAGGACACGAGTTAATTCTCTTCCCTTGCCTAGAGAGTTTTCAGTTCTGTAGCATTCCCTGAATGGCTGATATGTTCCAGGAGTTTTTATTTACAATATTGTATTTAATCCTTACCATAATTCCCTATCATAGATGAGGAAGTTGAGTCTTAGAAAGGTTAGTAGCTGATCAGCTTAGGAGTCAAACCATGCTTTTTGAGTCTTAATTTGAATATTTTTTCTATTTCAGTGCAGTGGCCTCACACCCTTCTAGACGTGTGAGAAATTTTGGTGGCTATAAAGTATAAGACAATAAGTTCTGGTTTTCTTGTGTTAGATGTTTAAGATGAATGGATTTGAGGGTGGGGGTTCATTCTTTTTCTTTTTTTTTTTTTTTAATTAAGAAGAAGATCCAACCTGTGTGTATTTAAATTCATCACCAGTAGGAATGTGAGGGTTTTGAAGTGGGATGTAAATGAAATCCTGGGGTCCCTTTGAGTAGGAGTTTTCATAGCTATTCTGAACTAGGGAGAGAACTTGTTTTGTTTTTGTTTTTGTTTTTTTTGTTTTTTGTTTCTCTTCATTATTTGCTGCTATCTTGCCCCTTCAAAATTTTATATCTCAAAGAGGAAAACATGTAATCTCACTAAAGTGAAATGATATCAAGGTGTGAATTGCTAGTATCCTAACATGGAAGTGGGTGGAACAAGAGATGGACATCTTTAATAAGAAATGTTGGGGGCGCTTGGGTGGCTCAGTCAGTTAAGCATCTGCCTTCAGCTCGGGTCATGATCCCAGATCCTGGGATCGAGTTCCACATTGGGCTCCCTGCTAGGCCAGGGGCCTGCTTCTCCCTCTCTTGCTCCCCCCTGCTTGTGCTAGCTTTCTCTCTCTCTCTGTCAAATAAATAAATGAAATCCTAAAAAAAAGAAATGTTAAGAAATCAAATGATTTCTAGGTATGGCATGTATAGAGATAGTGGTTCTTATCCTTGGCTGCACAGTAGAATCTCCTTGGAAGCTTTTAAAAAACCCACTTCCCAGGCCATGTTCTAGACAGCTACATTAGAATCTGGGTTTAGACCTAGGTATCAGTCATTTTAAGGATTCCTCAGGTGATTCCAATGCAGGCTAGAGCTGACAACCCCTGGAAGATGATTCTGAGCAAAGGGCTTTTGGATACATTTCACTTGGTCAGTGCATTCTCCCATTCCTCCCAAAAAGACAGCCAGAGATTTAAAGTAACTGATTTAGGAGCAAAGACTCCTACATGACTTTTTTGAACTTTTTCAGTTTCTCAAGTGACCTCATAAAGTTAGTAAAAACAGTGAGAGGGAAGGGAATACATCCATACCAGATACCAGCCCATATGTTTTAAATGTATCAATGTTATTCTCTTAAATTTTTTATAAATGAAAGAAAACTGAACACAGATAAAGTAAATGTTTCTCTCTCATGTAATTCATACAGCTTTTTGAATTAGAAATTATTTTACAAAGAAGTCTAGGCACAGGGCTGCCCACCTATAATTGTGCAGACTGTATATAAATGTCACCTTTTGAAGTTGTGCAGTGCACCACCTGCACAACTATCCATGGTTGCCTTGTATAGGCGCGGGAGATAGCTTGAGCAAAGGTTGCTTTGAATATGAAAGACAGAGGGCTTCTTTCCCTGAAGCCAAGGAATGATGAATGATATATATTATTGGAGTTAGTGGAGACACATTTTGAAGGACCATAAATACTTTGAATGCCTCAGAGGAGTCTGGGCTTGATTCAGTAGTCATAAAGACATCTACAAAGAAACCCTGTGGTAAAAACTTGTGTCTTAGGATGAGTTTGCAGTATGTGCCTGGTGGTCTGGGAAGGGGAGAGATGTGAGACAGCTATGAGGCCATTTGGTAAATGACAAATGGTGGCTGGCTCGGGTGGTGGAAGGTGGAAACAAGAAAAAGTCCATCAGACCAGGTGGCTGATGCAAGGCCAGAGAGGCCGCGGGGGGAGTCAGAGGTGACTGGGATTCTGTGGCTGAATCTGCCCTTATCAGACTCAAATTGAACTGCTGTGTCTATTATCACTTTGTGTTAGGGCTAAGGACTGTATTTCTTTGTATAAATGTGAATAGAATAAAAAGGAACAGAATAGAAATCTCTCCTGTGTTCGTTTTAGCCGTGTGGCTGTTATTAGCGGGCTTTTTTGTGTAGCTGCTTGCATTGTTCTGTGATAACTTAATGCACCAATTTTCTTCATTATTTGAATGAGGCAAATTTGCCAAATACATCATTAAATGGAAAAGGAATGTATGAAATGAAAGTGGAAAGTGATCTGCTCTTCTCCTGAAGAAGAGGGAAGGGTTATAACAATTACTGGAGAATTGGTTCACAAGGAGGGAAACTGACCTTAGGCAAATTATGAAGAAAGTCTTCAGTGCTTTCTTGCAGTTTCCCCTCTTCTAGAAACCTACTTTCTATTAAAAGACCCTATAAAGTAATAAACCACAGTATTAACAGTGACTACAGCTCAGACTTTTGCTTCTGCAAAGGAATATTATCACACTGGCCAAAGGCATCCATCTCTGTAATTGTGGGAGTCAGGTGTTAGTGACAAGGCGGGGAGAGATTTCTTCAAATAACACCACATAGAAGACTACCTCCTTTATGCGTGCTCTGGGCCCCCATCCTGGAAATAACTAGGATTGAAATGTTGTTTGAAAAAATAGGTTAAGTGCAGGCTTTACCTCCCTTAGCTTTCAGCTGCCCTCCCAGATAAAGTCCAAATGCCTGGGCATCGCTTATAGTTGCTTCCAAGTCTGGACCCAGCTGGCCTATTGTGTCTTCTGACATTTCCTTTCCTGCACCTCTAAAAAGCCAGGCCCTTTCAGAAATCCATGAATGGAACATGGTTTCTCTCTTCCTGGGAAATCACCTCACTCTTTACCCCAAAATTCTGTGTCTGGGAAAATAGTTGCATATCCTTTGAATCTCAGTTAAAAGGTCACCTATCTGGTGAAACCATTTTGAAGGTCAATCTGGTCAACCCTTCTGTAGATTCTCCCCATATTTTCATATGGTGTTCACTGTAGCATGGTGGTAGACACAGTCTTCAATTTGAGTTATGAGGAATCCTGTTTTCTCTACTTGTCCGAGCTTAATATATAGCTTATGTTAGCATGAAATACATTTCCTTTGATTAGTTTGTTGATCTAATGGAAACCAATTTACTTAGACCTGTGAATAATTAGCAGATCTTACTGAGGGAGAGTTAGTTCCCACATCTATGATGGAAATCTGAGGGCATGCATATTTTCATTTTGTTTGACCTTTGACAGAACATCCTGGACATTTTGCACTTTAGGGATGACTTAGGGGGAAGAGCCTCACCTCAAAACACTATTTGCAATTCTAAAAGTCATGCATCAATGAACATTTAGATGTAAATCATGTTGGTAATGAAAACTTGGTATCATTAAAGAGTAGTTACTGCAAGGAGACATTCAAAGTTGAGATATTTTAGTTTCTTTGGGGTTTTTTTTTTTGTACTGTATTTTGTAGACAAATGTAGGATTTATGTAAGTGGGTTATCTTGTCACTGTTACAGCAAAAAACTATTAAACAGCTGTGTAGACTTGATGATTTGCTGGGTTCTTCTTTAAATGTGTTAACTCGAGTAGTTCTCCCTGGGGTATATATACCTATCTGTTGGATTCTGGTGTTCTACAATGAGTAATGAGTTAGATAAACCAAAATGAATCTAAACTCTGCATGATAAATTCAGTAACTGACATTATTTTGTGTGCATATGATTATGTGCTTTCCTTTCATTTTTCTTTTTTCTGCTTCTTTTGATTTATATGTATCTCTTCTTAATTAGTTATAAACCTGAGGTATCTATATTTTTTAAATAGTATTTCTTTTTAAACTTTTATAAATTAAGTTGTAGGTATGTAAAATGTATTATATTAGAAAACCCAGTGAATTTTCTTCTCAGAACTGGTGGACCTCTGTTTTGTTATTGTTGTTTATTTTAGGTTTTAAAATAATTGGACTTAGTTTTTCCTACAGATCTACAAGCAATTATAATTTTTGTCTGCCACTGGACCATAAATAAGAATGAATATTTCATAACTGTTTAATGTGGTTATTCTAAAATTCAGGACATATTTTAAAATGCAGTCCCATAAATGTGTTGCAGGTTTCCAGAACAAATTTACTAATTGCTTAAGGCACAAGGCTTTATAGAGACTGTGCATTTATTTAATATAATTTTATGGTCTCCACTTTTATTTTAAAAAGTGAATGTAGTATATTTTATTTCTCATTAAATTTAAGTTATTTTGTTTCACTTGGTCTTTTATTGATACTTTTGTAGATTTATTGGTCAAAGAGAGTAAAAAAATCCGGTGATTGTGTTTCCCTTAGATCATGACCCCTGCTGGACATTGCCACACAAATTCTAGATTCATAGCCATTCTCCTCCACATCGAACTTAAAATCAGTGATCCAAGGCCTAGCACACAACTCTTCTCTCTGCTGTAAAGCCTTACTGGGTGCTCTCAGCCCATGCTGCTCAGAATTTATTCCCTTGATCCATAATTTAGCGCCAGTGTTTGTTATCTTGCATTTTTATTTGCTTTTTCATATTTTGTTTTCTAATTTCCTCAAACAAGTCTAGAAGTTTTTTAAGGGAAAATTCTCCCATTTCCTCTGTGTAAAATTGAAGACATTTTTGGTCAGCCAACTGACTGAATCCTCACATTATCATTTTTAACTTTCCTTTCTGCTCTAAGTGGCATTAGCATGCCAGGGAAACCATAATCTCCCAAGGATATTTCAGTGAAATAATAAAATGTATTCATAAGCATTTTTAAATTAGGATAACTATTCACAGAAATTTTGGGGTTAAGTCTTGGTCAAAACAAGCAGAATTTTGCTGGAATTAACTCAGGGAAGAATTTGACGTTTTTCCTAATAAGAATGAAGTGATGGGTAACCTTAACTAAGTTCCTTCAAAGACAAGACACTCCAGTTAATATAACCCAAAGTTTGGGCCAAATTAAATCTTTGAGTCCTATGCAAGTCTTTTATCAGTTTAATTATTTTTTTTTTAAAGATTTTATTTATTTATTTGAGAAAGAGAGAGAGTGAGAGAGAGAGCGCAAGAGAGGGTAGGGTTAGAGGGAGAAGCAGACTCCTCGCCGAGCAGGGAGCCCGATGTGGGACTCGATCCCAGGACTCCGGGATCATGACCTGAGCCGAAGGCAGTCGCCTAACCAACTGAGCCACCCAGGCACCCTATCAGTTTAATTCTAATAAATCTCCAGTGTAACACATATTCATGTTTGAGAGGAAGTGGCATTATGAATCTCTCCATCTTGGACTACTTGTCCAAGCTTAATCTACAGCTTAATATTCATTCACCTCCATTTTCTGTCCACGTGAGAGCTGGTATGGGAGTGTGCTCCCTCATGACATTCACTTTAATACCTCCTAGAATGCGAGTCTTGGTTTCAGAGGTTAAAATAGGTGTGCTGACATAAATCAGTCCGATATCTACTCATACCCTGCTTTTCCTGCAGTAAGGAGAGCACAGGGGGAGGAACTAGAAATGAAATACACGGACATCTTGATTTATGACGCCTAGGACCAAAGGTCCTCTTGCAAGGGAGGTAAAGCGCCTATAAATCAGGTGAGGCTGAATGGCTTTTGTTTGTAGTTGGATAACAACCATGCCTCAGTGGCAGCTTCTCTTTGTTTTCACCTGCCTGGAGTAGACCCCGAATCTGGTGCCCACATTCTGTCACTAACCTTATGATGTGACAGTGCTTGCCTTTTGGGGTCTCAGCTTCCTCATGTGTAAAAGGAAGGAACTACAGGGCTCTTTCCAGTCCTAACATTTTGTACACCCAGAACAAGCTGTAAATTCTGCCAAGTTTGTGGCTCTGCTCCTCCATTCTTCTCTTGCAGCATCTGGACGGGGACTCTTGTTTGCTCTTGAAGTTCCTCAAGTCCTTTACTCTGCTAATAATAATACTAACCAGCTACCTGGCATTTATGCTTTGCTTTCCTCAGAATGGTTTGCATACATTATCTCAGTTCATCTTTACAATAGCGCCTAGACCTCTGTCGAAGACCTGAGGCACAGAGAGGTTAATTGACTTGCCTAAGGTGGCATAGCTTGAAAATGGTAAAGCTAGGAATAAAAATTAAATCTTTATAACTCTGAAGTCTGTTAACCCATTTTTAGATTAGCCATTTCTTTCAAAATACGATAAAAACTGTAAACTGTCTTCTCAAGACATTGCACACACATGCCCATCATATTTTGCATACTATTTCAAGAGACCCTTTGAAACCCATCCATGGGCACTCCAAGTTGACTCCTGTAGTATATATCATACTGCTCTTTCAGTTCACTCTTTCTTGATTTCAGAATGGGAAGATTCAGAGGGAGAAGGAAAGATGGAAAACACATAATTGATTCCACAGTCATATTTAGTAGAAAATAGCCTCCTGGGTTCTTGTTTGCTTAGTTTTTTTTTCACATGCATGAACATCAAGGGCTTTGGGGAACCTCCCAGTCCAGAAAGATGGTGGGATTGCAGGAGAGATCTTCACCTGGAAAAATTTACTTCCCAGCCTGCTCTGCAATGCCTGAATATGCCCACCACAAAGGCTTTCTTTCCGTAATTGCAGACAAAGCATTAAATGTGTCAGTGGGATAAGAAATGTATTGGCTTACATTTGCATCAAGAATACATACCAGAGGCTTTCTCAGAAAATGGTTTTTTTGTGGAGGAAGGAGTTCTGGGCTCATAAAAGACTAGAGGGAAGGGAAAGGCTTCAGACAGAGACCTTACTGGTGGATGGACAATCTTTACCTTGAGTCATATGGCTTCAGGACTACTAATCTCATCCAAGCAGAAGCAGCTAGATTCTAAGCACTGCTTAGACAGTTGAAGATATTCTGAAAACTGGGTTGAGGCTATCTTCTAGAATTTAAAGGGCAAAAAAGAAGGAAAAAAAAAAAGAATTTAAAGGGCAAATTGGAATATGCTGGTCCCTTTTTTTGATAGTGGCCCATTTAGTTCAAGCTGCCTCAGAGATTTCAGAAGCACGCTGGAAACAGTGAACACTTACTGCCTCATTAGTATCAACCAGCTTACTAATGCTGGGATGGGACTTTCTCAAATCCGTGACAATCACTTGTCACCTGCCCTCATGCCTTCCCCCTTCCTGCTGGCCCAGTGCTGGGAGTGAGGCAGAGTGGAAAGCCCCCAGAGTTTGGAGATGGCAGGCCTGGTTCTGCTCCTATCTCTGCGACCCTCTAGAAGTTAGATTCCAAGCAATTCAGTGATTTCTATGAGCCTTAATTTCCTTACCTGTAAATACCTATGTCTGAAGGCTATTGTAAAAATCAAGTAAGGTCCTTCTTTGGAAGAACTTGGAGGTCTCTCAGGTGTTACTTAAATGTCAGTAGTGCTGGTTATGGTTATTTCCCGGTCCGAATACTGCTTGCTGCATTTGTGACTCTGGCAGGGGGAGTTGACGAAAGTGTGTATGTCTCTGTGTGTTAGAGTTGTGGGAACTGTATATACTTCCAATTATAATACACTTTTCTATAATAAAACATAGCTTTAATAAACAAGGCCTACAAGGGGCAGGACATATTTCATTTGACATTTTTAGTCAACAGAATGAAATAAAAAACAAATTTGATTTTATATTATGCTGAAAAATGTTCTATGGTATATTAGCATGCTTCCTTCCCAAATTTCAAGTGTGTAATAGTGAACGTTACCTAAATCTTTTTCAGGATTAAAGATATTGCAGCTTTTGAGGTTATGACTTGGAACATCATTTTTACAAAATAATGTAGATTTAGATATAGTAAGAGATTTATGCTTAAGTTTTCTTCTTCCTTCAATGTCCTTTTCGGGGATTTTTCTTCTCCTAAAATGTGGAATATGGGGAGGATCCAGTTAATTGAGGACCTAGGTTAATTACAGTTTTACTATTAAGACTGCTACAATTTGGGGTGCCTGGGTGACTCAGTCGGTTAAGTACCCAGCTCTTGATTTTGGCTCAGGTCATGATCTCAGGGTCGTGAGATGGAGCCCCGAGTCGGGCTCCACACTCAGTGGGAGTCTGCTTGGGATTCTCTCTTTCTCCCTCTCCCTCTGCCCCTCCCACCTGCACTCCCGTGCTTGCATGAGCTTTCTCTCTCTCTCTGGAATAAATAAATCAATCTTAAAAAAGAATGCTACAGTTTGGGCCAGTTTGGTCTTTTAGAAAGCATCTTTAAATTCCAAATACAGGGAAAAAAGTCTCCTATATGAATATGTTTACATATCTTGTTTATAATAGCACAGTGTTAAGAAAAACACAAATGAGGAAAGTGATGTTTTATGTGTCTCATAATCCAGTAGTGGAAAAAAAAAATAGTTGACTCGGGGAAAAATGTTGCTTTAGATTTGCAAATAGATTGGAATCTGGAAATACCTGTGAACTAACAAACAAGCATCCCTTCTTTAACCTTTAGCTAGTTTGTCTGATACATCTAAGACTAAATTTTATACTGGCTGGTATATAAAAAAATAAGGTATTTTGTTCTGCAGTACATATTGATGTAATCAATATTCATAAGTAGAAAACATGAACTTCCTAAACACTACAAATCCATTCAGTTAGTTGAATAATTTATCATCCTTTCAAAAAATCGGGCGCAGCTTTCAATGCTCTAGCTTCTGTTTTCTGCTTCCTTCCATTTATCACTCTTTCTTTCTGGTCTGTTCTACAGAACCAGCACAAAGGGCATAGCATTCTTGGCATAAAGCTCTTTATTTGCTCATGTGAACCACTATCTAGGAAACTTGCCAAATTAGCAGAATCATGCTCAGGTATGGGAAACACGCATATGAAACACAGACTGCTCTCATGCTGCAGGCACGGCAGCTCCTCAGATTAACCTGCTGTGGAGCAATTTACTCCTGTGTCTTCTCGTTGTCTTCTAGGCGCAGGTTTGATGTTTAAACACAAGATTGTCTATTTTTTTTCTGATTATAAAGTAACACATAGTCATCAATTAAACGTCACTGTCTACAGTGCTGTCCAACATGGTAGCATTAGCCACAGTGGCTATTTAAACTTAGTTAAAATTGAATGAAACTTAAAAAAAACCCTCAGTTCCGTAGCCTCACTAGCCACATCGTAAGTGTTGTTAGCGGCAACTGTGTCTGACAGCATGGAACATTTCCACAATCACAGAAGTTCTATTGGACAGTGCTGATCGATGTTTTAACCTGTACTTTCTTCACCCCTTTTCCTTAATTCAAGGGTGAGTGTGGCCATATTTCCATTTAATTAACTGTAGCTCTATGCTATCATTTTTAATGCTGCCTAGTAATCTACGGCCTGGACGTGACTGAATTGATTTGTCTAGTCTCCTAATGATGGATGTATAGCTTGCTTCTTTTTTTTCCTCCATAACAGAAAGTGTTGTGTTTATTATCCTTGAGCATGTATCTTTCTGTACTTGTCTAAAACATTTAAAATTTGAATTGCTTGTTTAAGGCTCTTCCTGTTTTATGTTTTGGTGCATATTGCAGAAACTTCCGTGCAGATGCTATATCAGTAAACATTCTCTTGGTTGATTGTGAGAGGGACATTCAGATCTACTCGGGCAAGTCACTTAACCTCTCTAAGTCACATTTAATTTTTCTATTCACAGTAGAAAGAATAATAACACTTGTCTTACTGAGTAGTTACTAGGAATGAAATAATGTGTGAATACTTTGAACAAATAAAAGGAAAGTGCTACTGTATGATATTTACATTATTAAATTACCTGTTGACTGTAAAGATGGAAGTCAGGGACCCTTAATCCTCTGCAATCTAGTTTAATGCCCCAAATAAGGAATAATGGTGGTGGTAACAGTTGAGAGAACATGCCTTTGAAGACCACATCATGGGAAAGGGACCTCTGGCCTCAGAAACATCATTTATTATAGTACATATAAGTATATCAGTATAAAGGTAGGATTTTCCCTACAGAGACATTTAGAGAAGTGAGATAATTTTTGTTAATGTTAGAGTGGGGTGAAACCTGAGAGATCATCCTACGCCAGTCCTCATTCTGCAAATGAGAAAGGAGAGGCCTAGAGAAGTTAAATGAGTTCTCGGATTCACACGGCTAACGAGGGCAGAATCCAGGTTAGACCCCAGTCTTCTGATCCTCCACGCAGAGTCCTTTCCCCTACAGCCTGCAGGTCTAAATGATATAGGCAGGAGGCAGCAGGATTTGTACTGTCCCTCAGATGAAGTGTTAAGTCAGTTGCAATCTAGTTTGATAACGAATATTTATCTAGAAATTTATTCTTGAAATAAATGCTTGTATAGGCGAACTGGGCTATTTGAGAGTCGGGCTGCCAAATGCTTATTAGCTATTTGAAAAATAAAAAAGCTATTGAAATTAATTTAGTTGATAATAGAATTTTTCTAACAGACTCAGTAAGCCAAATTACAAATCAAATCCGTCTCATGAATGGCATCTAAGTTAGACAGCATTACTTAGAAACAAATTGAGGAAGCTCTCAGAGTCTCTGTCTTTGCTCATCTCTGAAATTTAAACTGAATACCTTCATTTACTTTATGACTTTACATAAGAAACCATAAGTACAGAGAGCTTCAAGTTATGTGGAAGATTTTGATCAGCCTGCAAAACCAGCCATATGGCCGGTCCTCCCCACACTGTCTAAACATGCCTTCTGACTCCTTTCCCTCGGTGTGTATGCCCGGTTGCCTCCCTCAGCATTTCTCTTCTCACTGACTTTTTTTTGACAGTCCAGTAGCTGCTAGCAATAAATAACCGAGAAATTAAGGTTGATGGCTCTCTTCCTATTTGCGTCTGGGTCTTCTAAGAAACAGTAAGAACTCTTAAATTTAGAAAGGGCAGACCCCCCTCAGTGAGTCCTCTGCTGGATTGTAACTCAGTGAGAGTGCTTGTCCTTCTGCAGGAACTGAAGACTGGCAAGTTTTCTGGGCAAAGCATGCCTTCTCACGTGGCCATGCCTGACTCCCACATCGCAGGGCTTTCCATACAAGCCAATACTTGGTCTAGTGCTTGCTAATATAAAGCAGGAGAAGATGAGACGACACAGTGTAATGACTAATGGTTTGCTGGAACAAACCAATAGAGAGATAAAGTACAGTGAAAACTTGATTTTTTTACGTGAGATGAAAAGATGCAGATAATACACATTTTTAGGTACTTACAGAGCTGTTTTTTATTTTACATTTCTTTTTGCTATAGTTAAAAAGGCCTATAATTATAGATCTGGAATGGATTAGGTTATTTTTCCCAACATAAATGCTTCCTTATGTTCAATTGCTTTCCTTCTTTTTTCATTTAAATGTTTGTGTTTTTCTTGAATATAGAGCAAGTGAATAGTGTTTTTCTTGAATATGCAGCAATTGAATGATGTGGATATGAGAATTATCCATTGGAATAGTGTCTCGGTGTACTTGCCAAGTAGTCATCAAACGTGGCTTACTAAAATTCCAGGAAGTTTTCTTGAAAATAAATTTGCTTGCCCTCTCCTTTTTATTGAAGCAAAACTGGTTCACGCCAAGATTTTCCTTTGTGATGTTGATCCTAGGGAAAAGCATGATGAGCTTTATAATCTCTGTCCCCTTTATCTCCTTCAAGAGACTCTGATCTGTTTTTGTCAGGGCTGTCCTATTTTTTAATTACATAACATTTGTAACCTGTCCCAACCTACTTTAGAAATACTTGAAGTATAAATCCCAACAAATGATTGCGTTTGCTGACTGTCCATCTGCCTACATAAAATGGGTTGGTGGGAGAGGGTGATGAGTGAAAGCAGGACATTCTGGAGTGGCTCATTTGGTGAGAGTAAGGGACAGAGGAAGGGATTTTACCTCATCTTTTTTTTTTTTTTAAAGATTTATTTATTTATTTTAGAGAGAGAGAGAGTGCAGGGGGAGGGGCAGACGGAGAGGGAGGGAGAGAATCTCAAGCAGACTTCTCACTGAGCGGGGAGCTGGGCTCAGTCTCATGACCCTGAGATCATGACCTGAACTGAAACCAAGAGTTGGATGCTCAACTGACTGAGCCACTCAGGCACCTCTACTTCGTCATTTTTTAAGGGTAAAACTTTAGGGATTTTTGTTTTGTTTTGTTTCCACTTTTTTAGTGGTGGAGGAGCACATGTAGAGAAGAGTGATATACATGAATTTCAAAAATTTAAAAGTGATTAAGGATTAACATTTTTTTATGATGTGATGAATGAGAATATTTTACTATAAAATAGATACAATAATATAAAGTAGATATAAAGTAACTAAAGCTGTTGGGATCTGTGGAAATTGGTCTAAATATTTATCATAGTGCTTTATACAAAAGCCATATTCACCATGGTTTAATTTTAACGATGAGCAGTCTTTGAATGCCATATAGTGCCATAGTATTTAATTTAGCAATCCTTGAAAATGAAGAACAAAATGGAAATATTGTCTTTACTTCCCAGAAATGTAGTTCAATTTTAACTTTAAAAAGAGCAAAAAGTAGAGATTAAAATTCTTCTTTTTTACAAAAACCAAAATACAGAGTAAAAAGCTATAATATATAATACTATGTAAAAAAAAAATCAGCAAATACAACTTTTTTCAGAAGTAAACATGCAAGATTTTTTTTGTTTTAATATCAAATAACAAAAATACAGAGCTGATAGCAGCCTTTCAAAATGAATTATGCTCTCATATTGAAACAAATAACTTCGGTGGCTATGAAATCTAAATTAACCAAGCTTATATTGTGGTTTAATAATGTTTGTAAATAGCTGGGTCAGCCTATCTGTTCCAAAATAAGTACCTCAAATTGTCACGTGTCTGTAGGTGGCAAACAGGACTGGTCATGACAAGAGTCAGAGAATTTGATCATGTCCATGGACCTCAATATAACTCTTTAATGGACTTGCTACTTCCTTAGTACTAATAGTTATATGCATTTTAATCAAAGATATTATCTTACCGAAGAGAAGGGAATAACACATTAAGAGAAATAATTTAATATGAAGAAAATCAGTGATCTTCAACCTGTGATTTCCAAATAAATGATACTCTTTAAACTACTTGGAGAACTTCAAAAAGCCTAATGGAAATTGTACATTTATATATAGTTGTACATTATATGGTTTTACAGACTGATATTTGTTATTGCCTTCTGTCTAAAATGCTATCAAGCCAATGAGGTAACAAACATGTTTTTTTTTTTTTTTAAAGATTTTATTTATTTATTTGAGAGAGAGAGAATGAGAGACAGAGAACAGGAGAAGGAAGAGGGCAGAGGGAGAAGCAGACCCCCTGCCGAGCAGGGAGCCCGATGCGGGACTCGACCCCGGGACTCCAGGATCATGACCTGAGCCGAAGGCAGTCGCTTAACCAACTGAGCCACCCAGGCGCCCTAACAAACACGTTTTATTTCATTTTGGTCAGGGAGCTCTGAGAAGCAGTTGTATTTGTCATTGAGTAAATGGAAACATGGAAAAATAATTTCTAAATATAGTTAGCTTGTCCAACAAGCGCAGTCTTTCAAAACATGGAGTTTATGGTGGGAAAGGATAAGATATAATGAGAGTTAACAAGAGATGTTTCTTGGTGAAGATAAGGTTGAAGAACCACTGAATTAATCTACTGAGTAGGGCTTGAGGAAATTCGCTATGGAAGAGGTAGGTATTGATCAAGTGGGGGAGGGGAAGGAATGAAGTTCCCCTGGTAATGGGCATTTTTAGCATTTTTAGCAGTATCAGGTGAGGTCATGAGGATTCTGAACCCTATTTTACCGGCTTCTCCGTTTGGCCCTCAAATGGCCCCGGTGTGGAGTGAAGGCCACTCAAATCTAGAAACTTGCCATGGCTAATTGAAAATTCTCTATATAGCACATATGGTGAGAACACATCCCTCCCCCTCACTCTCAGCCCTGGGTTGGGGCCGGCAAAATTCAGAAGTCCCAAGCTTCCTGTTAATCTAGGATCTTTAGGATCTCAACACAGTGGTAGACAAGAGAGTGAAACTAAACGGAGGGATATTTGTGTGATGACCACACTGGAAATTCTTCCCCGTGTGCTGCTCTGGCTGACATTCTGATAAAGCTCAGGTGCCTGGTGAAGCTGCGCAGAGAGAGCCTGGTCTCAAGACCACATGCTTCTTACCTACGTCATCAACATGACATTTCTGAATTATTTCCTGTTGGCATTTTCATCTCTGTTGGAGGCCACAATCCTTAATTACATAATCGGGACCCAAATTATGCCAAAATAGAAAATTAAAGCTTTTCTCATCCATTCACTTGCCTGAAACCTCCCCCCCCGCCCCTCCCCCCAGGCAACTTTGCAAGGCTGACCTGGTCATCATTTTAGCAACTCACAAATATTTACTTTGTGATTTAGGGATGCTAACAGTTTTGCTACAGATACTCTCTAGTGATCAAAGTCACATCTTCTTCGATTTGCCTGCTTGATAGCAAGTGTAGTGTGAATGAAAAGCCTTGACAAATACGTGGAAGTATATAAAAGAAAGTTAACTTATTCAAGATGGTAATTCTTTTCCTACCCTAAAGCTGTATTACCAATCAGAAATATATCAAATTTGCTTTCATTTTTAAAAAGAAACCCTAAGCAGAGAAAAATCTACCTAGAAAAAGCCAATTCTTCAGGGTAGAATAATGAATTTTCATTCTAATTATGTATATCTTCTTATATAGTCTGGTAATTACGAGCCTAGAATTATAATATTGCCCTACCATTAACGTGAACCTTTTAAATTTCTGCTGTATCAGTTTCTTCTTGAGTAAAATAAGGATAAATACTGACTTTATAAACTTCAAGGACAGTAATAATGTTACCTACATTCCACAGAAAACAGAAGCTGTGTAAATTATATGTGTTGATGATGCTATACTTAGTTTATATATTCTTTTCTAAGTAAGTTTTCTTATATTACTTGTGATTGCAAATGTCTTTAAGAGTATTATTATCAGCCATAATAGTAATACAGAAAATGAACAACAGAAAAGATTGATTACTATACAAAATTACTATTTTTTAAAAAGAGTAAGGAGCAGAATAACATCTTCACAGACAATAAAAGCATGCCAGAAAGATATGCCCACAAAATATATGAAGATGATACTTAATATTTCCAGTTGAGCCAAAAGCAATTGACTAAAATAAGAGCATAAAATATAAGCATGGATCATAATTAGAAAACCAGTGGAATAGAACCAATATTAACATCTCTATTTCATGAAAACTTTCTTGAAATAAATTTTTAAATGATTTAAAATTGCGTGTTGGAAAGGCACTATGCATATGAGAAAAAAATCGACTCAGAAAACTAAAAACTACTGGAGGGAAAAAATGAAAGAAGAAAAAAATCCTATGGTCATTCAGGCTAAACAACCAAGTCATTGATAAGGGAAAGAATATCAGATTGTCACTAGATTTTTGTCAGCTGATTTTTTTTTTTTTTTTTGCCAGAGGACAATGGAGTAACATATTTAGGATACTTGGGAAAGAAAATGAGAACTAAGTATTTAGCCAAATAGCACTTCAAGTGTAAAGGTCACAGACAAACTTGTAAGAACCCAGGATATGTTGTTTCCTGAGTGGTTACTGAGGAGTCTACTGGAGAATGTGTTAGCTTATCAGAATAACGTGAGAAACATCTGTGTGAGGATTGCTGGCCATGATTTTCATTAGCTGATAAAAATCACAGAACGAAAGACAACCATATGCAACTCTTGACGAAACTGTAGAATACCATCCATGAGTTAGTCTTGCCAAGAAAAAAAAAAAAAGGAAAAGAGAAAGCCTGGAATCTGATCAAGATTAATTAACTATTAATTTCCAAGAAACATACAGGGTAGGGGGGAGTGTTAAATAATACCATGAGGTTGCAATCAGCAAAACCCAGACTGTGTGAAATGTCAAACTCAACAGGACAGACAACTCTGCTTCTTCTTTTTTTTTTTTTATTCTTATGTTAATCCCCATACATTACATCATTAGTTTTAGATGTAGTGTTCCATGATTCATTGTTTGTGCACAACACCCAGTGCTCCAAGCAGAATGTGCCCTCCTCAATACCCACCACCAGGCTAACCCATCCTCCCACCCCCCTCCCCTCTAGAACCCTGTTTGTTTTTCAGAGTCCATCGTCTCTCATGGTTCGTCTACCCCTCCGATTTCCCCCGCTTCATTCTTCCCCTCCCGCTACCTTCTTCTTCTTCTTTTTTTTTTCTTAACATATATTGCATTATTTGTTTCAGAGGTACAGATCTGAGATTCAACAGTCTTGCACAATTCACAGCGCTTACCAGAGCACATACCCTCCCCAGTGTCTATCACCCAGTCCCCCCATCCCTCCCACCCCACCCCCCACTCCAACAACACTCAGTTTGTTTCCTGCGATTAAGAATTCCTCATATCAGTGAGATCATATGATACATGCCTTTCTCTTTTTGACTTATTTCACTCAACATAATACCCTCCAGTTCC
>NW_023270829.1:287-51856 GCF_011800145.1 Mirounga leonina | reverse complement strand
ACACCCCCCACTCCAACAACACTCAGTTTGTTTCCTGCGATTAAGAATTCCTCATATCAGTGAGATCATATGATACATGCCTTTCTCTTTTTGACTTATTTCACTCAACATAATACCCTCCAGTTCCATCCACGTCGTTGCAAATGGCAAGATCTCATTCCTTTTGATGGCTGCATAATATTCCATTGTATATATATACCACATCTTCTTTATCCATTCATCTGTCGATGGACATCTTGGCTCTTTCCACAGTTTGGCTATTGTGGACATTGCTGCTATAAACATTGGGGTGCACGTACCCCTTCAGATCCCTACTTTTGTATCTTTGGGGTAAATACCCAGTAGTGCAATTGCTGGATCATATGGTAGCTCTATTTTCAACTTTTTGAGGAACCTCCATACAGTTTTCCAGAGTGGCTGCACCAGTTTGCATTCCCACCAACAGTGTAGGAGGGTTCCCCTTTCTCCGCATCCCCGCCAACATCTGTCATTTCCTGACTTGTTAATTTTAGCCATTCTGACTGGTGTGAGGTGGTATCTCATTGAGGTTTTGATTTGGATTTCCCTGATGCCGAGCGATATTGAGCACTTTTTCATGTGTCTGTTGGCCATTTGGATGTCTTCTTTGGAAAAATGTCTGTTCATGTCTTCTGCCCATTTCTTGATTGGATTCTTTGTTCTTTGGGTGTTGAGTTTGATGAGTTCTTTATAGATTTTGGATACTAGCCCTTTATCTGATATGTCATTTGCAAATATCTTCTCCCATTCTGTCGGTTGTCTTTTGGACAACTCTGCTTCTACAACGAAGTTTCCAAGTGGGAGAGAGAGAGGCGGAAAGAGAAAACATATAGACTGAAGGACCTATTAGAGTCATATTAACCAATCATTGTGTGGACCTTGTTTGGATCCTGATTCAAAATGCAAGCTATGCAAGTAGGATGTTTATAGGACAACTGAGGAAATACAGACACTGGATATTTGATAATATCAAGGAATTACCTTTTGTAGGGGTATAATAATGGTATTGTGGTTGTGTTTAACAAAAGGAGTCCTTGTCTTTTGGCAATATGTACTTGAAATCTTACTTAGATGAAAGGACAGCATGTCTAGGATTTGCTTCAAAATAACGTGAGATCAGCAGGAGTAGGTGGGAATGTAGGTGAAACAAGATTGGCCAAGGTTGGTAACTGTTATTGCTGGGTGATGGGTTCATGGGGGGATTCATTATCCTGTTTTCTCTGCTTTTGAATGTCTGAATCTTTCCATTGTTAAGTTTAAAACATAGAATGGTGAACATTTCTGTACGATTTTTCACAGACCTGTAGCAGAAGCATTATCATTCTCTAGGAGAAGAAATGGGGACAAAGGGGTGATCATTTAGCCCAGGATGTGTGACTAGAGAGTGTCAGAATCAGGAATCCAATCCTGATCCTCTCACACTATGTCTTGTCTCTTCTCCTCTAAACCAAGCTGTCTTAAGAGCAGAGGTGGCTCTTTTGTTTGGTTATTTGGGCTACTCTTGCCAGGACTCTGATCTGCAGTGAGGGAGAAGTGAGAATCCCAAGAAGTTGGTCTGTGATTCCTGCAATGTCACACTTTTTACTTCTCGATGAGAACTCCAGTGTTTCCTCAGCTTCCCTTCAGGCACTGCACCTTTGTGTTGGGTTCACCGCTCCATTTCTTTCCTTCGCTCATTAGGTGTGAAATTTTCTCTGTTTTATTTGCCTCCAGTTTCTATTTTCTTTTTCTTTTTTTCTTCTGCTGTTTTCTTTTCCCCCGAGTCTTTCTCCATCTGTCAGGTGACTTTTCAACAGCTGATTGCGGTCCTTTTCTTCCTGGCTCTGCTGTCAATATTATTCCTTCTTTCTCATTCTCACCCTAATGATCACCTACCTCCCTTTCAAAGAGTTTTCAGGTGAGTTTGAGAAACTGGACCACAAAAGGAGCTCTCATAATGCAGTCCTCAGGAGATAAGAACCTAAAAGAGAGCATTTAGAATCTAGAAAGACTTAATGATTTTTCTATTCAAATATTAGTAAGAGAGGAAACTTGGCACTTTGAACAAAGCAGATGCCCCATTAATATTTACGGATGACATCAGTGAAGAGGAAATGAAAGAAGAGCTAGTTTCATGAGAAAAATGTTCCTTACTCTATGCCTTTTGACTTTTTGGGCTCCGTTTTCATCCCTGTATGCCTTGCTTTCTATATCCAGGAAATGAATAACCGTAGCCTTGTGGGATGATGTGTTGCCCTTTCATGGAGTGAAAGTCAGCCCACCTGGTCAGGGCAGGGACCTCATCCATTCAAGTTTACATCTCTGTGCATAGGCACCCTGTAATTGTGGGATGTGCAGGATGTCATCTCTTGTTCATTTCAAGTGTTAGGAAGGGTCTCTGCTAAGTCACACTCTTGGGCTGTCATGACCAAAGGTAAAACTGCGAAACAGGACTTTCATTTATGATAGAGTTTACTGTCCTCCCACTTCCCATCTTTATCTCCCCCTTCTTTCTCCCCGATACTCCACACCCTCATGTTTTCTTTTGATCAAAACTCTCCTCCCACCACAACAAAGTCCAGAGACTTGCCAAACACCAAGTGTCCTGTATTCTAACTGGACTTGCCCCCTTTGCTCTAACAATCTTATCCCACCTTTATCAACATCATTATTTCTGAGGTACTGCTCTAAGAGCATTTGTTCAAAGTGTTTCTTTCTTTCTTTCGTTTTTAAAGATTTTATTTATTTATTTGACAGAGAGACACAGCCAGAGAGGGAACACAAGCAGGGGGAGTGGGAGAGGGAGAAGCAGGCTTCCCGCAGAGTAGGGAGCCCGATGGAGGGCTCGATCCCAGGACCCTGGGATCATGACCTGAGCCGAAGGCAGACGCTTAACGACTGAGCCACCCAGGTGCCCCTAAAGTGTTTCTTAATAAGATATGAATAATAGACAGGTTTAGTCCAAATTAATCTTTGCTTAGGGGAATGTGTAAAACAGATTGTCCGAAACTTACAGTGATGCTTTTGGAAGAGGTATTAAGTAGGCATCCCAACTAGAAAACTTGCTGAGCCTTCCTCTGCTTTGTCACTGCTCCCTGACTCATGGGATTTGCAGTGAGTACTCATGCAGCTTTGGGGAAGTGCTTTCCTGTCCTGCCAGGAGACCTTGTGCCAGGAAATAATTTCTAGGCATTGTTTGATGAAGTTGAACAACTTGCTTCAGCAGACTTACGAAACTAATCCAGGAAATCAATAGAGGGTTTTGTGTTGCTCTTAAAGATCTCCAAGGAAAGAGATTTTCACAACCTTCTTTGTATGCCAATATATCACAAACTTTGTGACCATTAAGATCCTCCCGTGTAACTTAAGAACTGGAAAATACATGCACACAAATGTTCATACATTGAAAAAACTATTAGGTTCTGCGACATATTAAGCTTCCAGTAGATTCCTAGAGCATTTCCTAGAAGTAGAAAACTTTTAAAACATGTCCAGTCATCTGTAGAATAAACTGAAGATCAGTTTTTACCTTAATCTGTAAGAAAGTAGACAAGGTTGAGTGATTAAGTCATTAAGAGTTGTATCCGGGCAAGGGAAGAGGTTGGCGCTACATTTACTGTTTACTTGTATTGTAGCGCCACCTAGTGTTGATAGAGAAACAGACTCTCTCCAGCTTTCCTAGCTTCTCACCTGGCTAGAGAAACAGAAACCCAAAGCATCCTCTTAGCCTGATAGCCAAAGAAATGCTGCTCAGAGATGTTTCTAAGTTATGAAATACAGATTATGTTTTGTTTTCAAAATGGAGGATTATACCTTCAGTTACCTAAGGATCAGAGTGACATATTTATTGACAGGCATATTTGACATATTTTGTCATTTTTAAGCCTAATAGTGTCTATTCCTCTTTTACTTCCTAATGAAATAGCCTGTAGATGTTGGGAAATTACTGACTTGCTTTAACGTCAGTTGCTCTTTGAACAAACAAATCTTTAAGTGGCGAAACATCAATTCCTTCAAATATAGTGATGCCATATTAGGTTCATCACTCTCACCGCTGACAGAGAATCTTCATGCTAAAAAAGCCACAAAATGTCAGCGGGGGTATTGACCTTTAGAATTTTGTTACTCACAGTGTGCTCTATGGACTGGAAACTTAGGCAGCACCTGGGAACCTGTTAGGAATGCAGGATCCCTACCCCCTCCCCAGACCTACAGAATCAGAGCCTGCAGCTTAACGAGGTCCCCAGGTGATTCATGTGCCATCAAAATTTGAGAAGCACTGTTTCAGAAACACCCCCCTCACCAAAGACTGAACGGCCATCAAACCAAGACTAAGGACTTTAATTATAATTTTGGATTTATAATATTTTATTCTTGGAAAAAGTTATGTGATTGTCTTGCCTGACTTATGACTTATTTCAAATAAATTGTATCCCTGCTGTGGTGACTCACATCAGGTGGCACAGTCCTTTCCTACCAGGATCCATCAGCTTCATCTCTTGGGAAACAAAAGCAGGGAACCATTTCAAGCAGCTGAGAGGAAAACTGCCAACTCTGAAATTTTAGAGCATGAAATGCTAACAAAATATTTAAATTAAAGTTTGCTGTGCTCGAAAGATTCATAGTCTGAACAGACAACAAGGCGGTGAGGCTTAAATAATTCCTGACAATTGAGGTAGGAAGGAACACTTAGAAATTGTATTATTATTAGAGTGGAAAATTTAAAAGCTTGATTTTTCTGAAGCATGAATTTTCTTTCTCTTGCTTCTATTGATACATCTAGTAAGTTTAGTATAAAAACAAGAGCAGTCACTGCCATTTGTTTTTTGATTAATGTTCAGTTAGCTCATAAGCTTAACAAATTAGTGTCATTCACAAATTTAGTTACATTCCTAAAACATTGTAAGTTTTCTAATAATCTCAAACACCTTAGATGAATAGGACAGACCTAGAAACCTAACTAATCTTCCTATCGCGTAGACAAATTAGAAAATGTAATAAACCAAACTTACAACTATGATAAAGTAGATTCTTTTATATTAAAAATGTAATCAAATGCTTTTATTAAAATCACATCTGATATCAAACATTTCAAATTAATATTTCAAGGCAGGGACACCTGGCTGGCTCAGTTGGTGGAGCATGTGACTCTTGATCCCAGGGTTGTGAGTTCGAACCCATTAGGTGTAGAGATTACTTTAAAAAAAAAAAACTTCAAGGCAATATCATATTTCAGATTCTTTAAAACATTTCAAAAAATTTAAATAATAAACACAGATTACCTCTGTAATTACAAAATTTACTAAATTTAGCCCAAAGTATCATGGCTTGTGCCATCATCTGTATACTTATTTCTACATTTCCTCGTATTTTATGCTCATTTCATAACTAAAGGAAGCAAAAGTTCTTTGATTCCTGACCAGTCCTTTAATCCAGTTATGGACTGGTGCAATAAGACACTGTGGACCAGGATGGAAGACCCGGGTGCTACTTCTGAAACTATAGATTATCATGCTGAACCTTTTTGCATATAGTTGAAGTCTTCCCTGCCAGTGGGGCAATCCAAGTCTGTGGCTATTAGCTGGGACTTGGTTTCACAACCCAATGCATCACTTGTGTCCGGGATGTATCCTACCTTTATTCAATTTTTATTGTAAACTCTTTCAACATTCTCTCACCCGGTTTGAGTAGATGAAATTCTGTACCCCCTAGTGGGGCTGCAGCTAATGTCTTCATTGCACACTTTGCATTGATTGAAACCTGCACCCCCATCCAGGGTATAAACTGTCTTTATTCATCTACCTCATTTTATAGTCATTCTATTGACTTTGCCCCCTGACTGGGGTTTGGCTGAGAATGAAACACTGGGCATTGTGTCACTGGACTCCTCTGAGTAAGCACAGATATTGCAGTGTCTCAGTCATCCTGGGTTACAACTTCCGTGCTGGTGCAGTTAATGTGTGTAAGCCAGGAAAAACAGTCCTTATGAGATTTCTTTCAGATTTCAATATATAGAAGCCCATTAGATTGTTCCTTAAAAGAAACTAGAGGTTTGATAATGTACTTGTCATCATCAGTTGCGTTCCTAGGAAGCAGATTCTGAGGCTCTGGCATGTTTGATAGAACACCTGTGAGAGGTGTGGGGCAGCAGAGCAAGCGCGGGGAGGAGTTGAACCCCAGGGCAGCTGTGATACAGACCTCGGTCATTCCTATGGGAGACTCCATGGAGCGGCGTCCCTACCCCTTCCCTGCTAGGCTTATACTCCCCTCCCCCCCCCCGCCCCAAGCAGGTATTGGCTCTAAGGAAAACTGCCAGGGAAGGACATGACCTTGAGTGAGGCAGCTGAGGGCAGTAACCAGAGAGAGCAGTAAGCAGCCAACACTCCTGGAAGTTGGGAGAATAAGTACCTCCATCAGAAGTGGTGGGGGAGTATAAATGCTCCCCATGGCATTCACTAGAGTGTTTTCTCTATTAATGTTGTTGTTATATTATGATTATTGTTTGTTACTGTTATTGGAGGGCTTGGTTCAGAAAAGATCATGGTCTTTAGCCATGGAACTAAACTCCAGCACAGGCAGTGTAATAGCAGACAGACCCCTGCGACGCACATGCAAATGCCTCTCTGCTGAGGGCCCTTGTGGAGAAGGCATGAAAACATGGCAGTGAGGTTGGCAGGGAGATGGCAAGGAGGTTCTCTGAACCAACTGTCTCCTGCAGCTGTGTGAAAAGACACACAGCCTGGCTGCCAACTGCCGGGCTCATTGTGCTTTGGCTGAATTTCGTTCTCTCTTATGTCAACTTGCAATTCTGTGTTGAAGAAAATTGGTCTGGTCTGCCACCATCTCCATCTCCTAGCAACTGAGAGAGATTGAAACAACAGCTGGGTAATTTGATATTGGGGATTTAAAGGTCGTGAAAATGGAATATAATGGCTATTTGTATTAAAGGGGGGAAAAAAGAGAGAAAATGTGTAACTCTAATGGTTAGAAATGTTTGGAATGCCGCATGGGTTACAAAGAGTGAAGAGCTAGTTTAAACTGGTTGGACTATTCCTCTCTTGAATGATTAAAGTTGAGGCCAGAAGCACTCTCAAACACATGTTTTTGCCGAAACATGAATTCCTGTGGAACATTGGAATTGTAATATAGGCAATAGTTTCTATCTTCTGCATTTACTTTCTCTAAGATAACTGACTGCTTATTACGACAAGTTTTGTAACAATAATTCCAATATAATATAGATGATAGCGTAGAATGGTATTTTATTTTGCTTCTGGTGGCCAGTGGGCATGGGGAGCAGACGTGAAGATGGGAGGAGGGGAGGGCTGGTCCTCAGAGGCAGTGATGTTCTGGGAGCCCGCTTCACAGGCTGCTCACACGGTCTCCAGGGTGCACGTGCCGTAGGTAGTAGCGGGATCGCGCGTTTGAAAATTAGAAAATGGAAAGCCAAGTGAAATTGTCGATAACAAGTTGTTTTCGAATTAGGAAAGCCAGAAAATAGAGTGCTCGCTCTCAGAATGACTCAACTGTCATCCTCTCCTGAAAATTCCAAAGCAGCCAGAAAGAAGGCAAGGAAGAGGAGGGTGGGGGAAGAAGAGCTTGAAATGCCTCATTAGTGGGGTGAGCGGCTTGCTGCTTGTGTTCCTATAGGATCGTAATCCAGGCGTTTTGCAACTGTTGAGTAAGCCTGCCTGGACAAGGTTCATTTGAAGGGATGTGGATCACAGGGGAGGGGACTGGAAATCTAGGTGCTTTACGTGGTCGGTAGCTGCCTGATCTTGTTTCTCAGAACAGCTGGTTCATCTGCCACATACGCAGCTTTCATCCCAGCACAGTGGGCAGGAAGCTGTTGTTTTCTCAGCATCCTTAGTGATTCGCTGCCTTGCCACCTTCTTACACCGTCGGGTGATGGGTCCACTGCCGCAGTCCACGTTGAGCTTCTCTGTCATTTTTCATTAGTGGTAAGAGAACCCACACGAAGTAGTGCCAGTTCCTCAACAAAGTGTTTGGGCTTATGACACGGCAACCCTCAAGAGGTGAAGTCAAAATTAATTGAGAAATACCTTGCTTCTTCTTACCCCTCTACTTCCTTACCTCCCAACTCCCCCAAGACAACATCCATGCCATTTGCGACAACTGAAATGGAGCCGTATGAAATTGCTTTTTTTGTAGGTCAAAGGCAGTTAAAAATAGGTAATTTCACACGATTCGACTTCTGCATATATACACAAGTTTTCTGATTTAAAACAAACAACCTAATGCTTTTGAGTGATTCTAAGGACAACTGTCCTTGGAATTCTCTGAGGAGAGAGAAAAGCTTTCAAGGTAAACAAACTGACAGACATACTTATTTGTAACCAAACTAAATTCCAGATGGGGCTAACTTATGGTTTACATACAGAAAAGAAATAGGGATTGCATCTTGCAGGAAACTAGCACTTCTTCCTGAGGGAGATGAGGATTTAAGTTTTCTTTGTGGAAAATGTTTCCAGCTTACTTGGTCATAGACTTCTCTTAAAAATTCTGTTTCATATTTGTAGTTCACTCATTTTCCAAATTTTTTTTTCTGATTCCAGATCTCTGTGTTAATTAGAAAAATTTGTTTTTATGCTCCTTGCTTTAGGAAGTATATTAACTTTCTAATTTTTAAATTTTTTTTAAGATTTTATTTATTTATTTGGCAGAGAGAGCGAGAGAGCACAAGAAGGGGGAACGGCAGAGGGAGAGGGAGAAGCAGGCTTCCCGCAGAACAGGGAGGCTCCATCCCAGGACCCCGGGATCATGACCTGAGCCAAAGGCAGACGCTTAACCATCTGAGCCACCTGGCGCCCCATGTATTAACTTTTTAGATAAAAACTCTGTTTCCATTCATTTGGGAAAGAAGTATGCATTTGTTCACTTCCTCAGCTCTAGGACATTTATTCTCAATTTTATGTTTTTGAGACATAGGAAGTATTATGTTTGTTTAAATTTTCTCTCTGAGAATGAACCCAGAGCTACAACCTGATGATTGTAATACAAGGGATGGAAATCTTTGTATAGTACTCTTTTATACTTTATTTTTAGTGGTTTATGAATGTATAATGACCATAATGAAGCTTCATCCAACACTTACTACATGTCAGGTGCTGTGCATGTCCTATCACATCTAATCCTCATCCTGTGCCATGGGTCCTAGTCCTAACTCACTTAACAAATGAGGAAATCGAGGCACAGTGATTGCTTCTCTTCCAAGGAATCAAAGTTGTTAACAGCAGTGCTGAGACTAACTTTCAGGCTGTCTCCAGACTCGCTCTTTTAATTTACTACCCCATTCTGCCTTCATACTGACTGTAACCAATTGAGACATTCCCCCAATTTATCATTTTTAGTGAATGTTTTGTTATCAGTTCTTATTTGGAAGGTGGCATTTGGGCAAGGCGTCTTGGAGGACTGAAGGCAGGTATGCTGACTATTCTATGAAGAGCGAAACTTCAAAAGAAGCATCCTGATGAATTTTCTGCATGAGGAGATGCAAGCCCAACCAGCTGTGTTTTGTAGCATTAGCATGCAACCAGCCTGCTCCCCCGAATCCTTGATTTTAATCCAGTGAGTCAAGTCTGCAGCCAGAAATTGTTATTAGCTCTTTGAAGGCCCCATAAAAACGTTTTAAGCCCACGTTTAACTATGCAACATTGTAATTATTATCTACCTAGTGCTTTAAAATTTCCCTGTTTCTGTGCTGAAACAGAAGTTCAATATATGGTTTTTGAACATATTTATATGCTATATTTTCTAGTCCCTTATGTGATATTATCAGTTCAGCAAATATTTATTGAGAGCCTGCCATTTGTCAGACATTCTTCTTAGCATAGCAGTGAACAAAACTGGCACAAATTCTGACCTCGAGCACTTAACATTCTTGTAGTGATTAGTTTTTAAAGGGTTATCAACAGAAGGCCAGGGAAGGAGGGTGGATCTAGAGAAGCAACTCCTTAGAAATGATTGAGAGGCCCGGGGAGGGGGGAAAATGTGTGGTGCCTTTTTTTTTTTTTAAGATTCTATTTGAGAGAGAGAGAGCACAAATTGGGGGGGGGGGTATCAGAGGGAGAGGGAAAAGCAGACTCCCCACTGAGCAGGGAACCCGACGATGACAACTTGGGGCTCAATCTCAGGACCCTGAGATCATGACCTGAGCCAAAGGCAGACACTCAACCGACTGAGCCACCCAGGTGCCCCTGTGTGGTGCCGTCTTATTCAGGAGGTCCCAGAGCCGGCTCACTCTACTCACATAAGAGCAAACAGCAAAATGGGGGCTGTAAGAGGTTTCAGTTGAGCTTTGCTTATGTGAATCACTTCAAAAATACATTGTATTAAGATATTTATATAACAATGTAGGTCTCATCCTGGATGTTAGCCTTATTTCTCATCGACAGAATTTTTTCTAGCCATATTTTAATTGTGTTGCATGAAGATGAAACCTTTAGATGTGGGGCACCAAGTTGAGGATCTTTCTGAATCCCAGAGTTAAAAATAATGGAGAGAAAAATTCCATAAGTAGAAGCAGCTGAAGAGGGAAGCAGAGGGTGGGGTTCACAGTTCTCCCAAGGAGTGGCTGAAGCTGGCTGGTCGGAGCTCAGCTCCGAGGCAACTTGGCTTCCATTTGTGTTAAGTGTCTGTCCTGACAAACTAATTTAGTGCCACAATTCCAAGACTAGTATGTATCACAGACTTGCAAAAATACCTTGTGGTATATTTACTACTTTGGTCACCCAAATCAATTGAGCCAGATCTTTTCAGTAACAAAGCAGTTTTATTTATAGAGATCTTGCTACAAATGAGAGGCAATTTAGAGTAGTGGCTAAGGAAGTTGATTCTTGGAGCCCAACTGTCTGGGTCCAGATTCCAGCCCTGCCTCTTACATGGCTACGCAAAGCAGCTCACTGTGTCTCATCTTCCTTTTCTGTAAAATGATGGCCATAATAATAGCATCTATCTCATAGGATTGCAATGAGCATGAAATTCAGTAGTATCTGTGAAATGCTTAGAATGATGCCTAGCCATAGTAAGCACTATATAAATGTACCTCATATGAGAGTCTTAGATTCTCCTAAGCCATTGCCTGGTTGGGATTTAGCATCCACAGTGAATCTTTGACATGGCTTGCCAGACCTACTGGGCATCACCCCTAAATGCCAAAAGCAAACTCTAAGACTTAGTTAGGAGTAAAGGCATATCTTGACTTGAGTCAAGAGGCATATCATGAGTCTTGAGTTTTCATATTCAGTGATTAAGAGCCAACATCAGTGAATGTTGTTGCCAAGGAGCACTGCACCCACGCACCCATGCACACACGTGTGTATGTGTACCCTCAAGTCAAGTCCCTGTGTGATTGCCATCAAGAAGACATCACACTCAGATCTGTGAAATCAAGGGATAGATGTCGGGGAGATGAAGGTCCTTCTGCTAACCAGATGACTGAAAGATAAGTAAATCAACAGTGAGGAGGAAAATTCCAAGCTCCAACTGGAGTCAAGATGTGAGACAGCAATAGCTAAGCTACCAGGCTGTGGTGACGAGGATTAACCGAATGTTGCAGGGGGAAAGCCAAATGAGATGGAAGACACATCAGAGGAGATCTCTGCCATCAAAAAAACACAAAAATGTAATTTGATGCCAGGAAGAGATAATTAGCATGTGGAAAACTAGATTTAGCCTGAGCTATGTTTGCGGAAGGTACAGGTCTGGGAAAGAAGTTGAACACCAGGGTAGATTTTATGGGGAGCTCCCAGAACATACACACTACACTGTGATGACTCTATATGAAGAAAGATGACTTTGGCTTTTAGGCAGGAGATGGGGATGTATAGAGCCTGGCCACACAGGTTAGAGGAGAGAGAATGGTTGGATTAAGGTAGGAAATAAGAGAAGCATAAACAAGCCTCCTTGGTGTAATGGAGTTCACCATTCACCACAAGAATTCCTGATTTCTACTATGTTGCTCTCTTTGGCTCAGAATAAAATTAGTTTCTAGGAAGAATGAGCTAGGCTCAAGTTAGAGGGGGTTGAGGAAAATATATTGGGAGAAGAGAGGGGAGAATGGAGCTGCCCAGTCCTATGAGAATTTGATATGTTAAAGGACCTCCAGGGATATGGGGAGAATGCTTCCTGAGAAAGAATTCCATCTCGTTTAGACTTAGGAACATGTGGCTTATACCAAGTAAACACCTACTTCTCATTTTCATTTATTTTTATCATTGCATACAATTGCTTTTACAAATAACTTCTGTTATTTCCCCCAAGGTTATATGGATAATATATATTCTTATAAAAATGAGGAACAAATAAAAATAATCTATGGCCCACTAGAGATAGGCATTATTACCATTTTTGATGTATTTCCTTTTTCCAGTTTTTATTTACATGTGTAAAAAATTAGACTCAGACTCCATCACAATTTTATACTGTTTCTTTTGTTTTTTTTTGTTTTTTTGTTTTTTTAAAGATTTTATTTATTTATTTGACAGAGAGAGACACGGCGAGAGAGGGAACACAAGCAGGGGGAGTGGGAGAGGGAGAAGCAGGCTTCCCATGGAGCAGGGAGCCCGATGCGGGGCTCAATCCCAGAACGCTGGGATCATGACCTGGGCTGAAGGCAGACACTTAACGACTGAGCCACCCAGGCGCCCCTGTTTCTTTTGTTTTAAAGATGTATTTATTTATTTTAGAGAGGGGGAGGGGCAGAGGGAGAGAGAGAATCTCAAGCAGATTCCTTGCTAAGTGCAGAACAAACATGGGGCTTGATTCCATGACCCTGAGATTTGACCTGAGCCGAAACCAAGAGTCCATGCTTAACTAGCTGAGCCACCCAGGTGCCCCTATACTGTTTCTTTTTTTAAAATTCAATTTATTTAAACTAAAAAGGAAAAACAGAAAAAGTTCATCCATCCCCTCATCCCCTGCCTCTGGCAACCACCAATCTATTCTCTGTAACTGTGAGCTTAGTTATATATATGTATATATATTTTTATGTATATATGTGTCTATACATATGTATATATGTATATATATGATTCCACATATAAGAAAGATCATATTATATTTGTCTTACTATGTCTAACTTATTGCACTTAGCATAATGCCCTTGAAATCCACCCATGTTGTTGCAAATGGCAAGATTTCATTCTTTTTCATTGTTGAATAATACTTTGGTGTGTGTGTGTGTGTGTGTGTGTGTGTACATATATATACCATGATTTCTTTATCTATTCCTATATCCATGGAACCTTAGGTTGTTTCCATGTCTTGGTTATTGTAAATAATGTTGAAATGAACATGAGGCTGCATATGTCTTTTTGAATCAGTGTCTTCATTTTCTTTGGATAAATGCCTGGAAGTGGAATTGCTGTATCACATGGTTTTATTTTTAATTTTTTGAAGAACCTCCATACTGTTTTCCACAGTGGCTGAAAAATTTTACATTTCCATGAACAGTGCACAAGGGTTCTTTTTTCTCCACTTCCTCACCAACACTTGTTATTTCTAGTGCTAATCTGACAGGTGTCAGGCAATATTTCATTGTGGTTTTGATTTGCATTTCTGTGATGATTAATGACGTAGATCATCTTTTCATACACCTGCTGGCCATCTGTTTCTCTTCTTTGGAAAAATATCTATTCAGATCTTCTCATTTTTTTATTGGATTTTTTTTTTTTTTTTTTTTTTGCTATTGAATTGGTGTTTTTTTTTTTTGCTATTGAATTGGTGTTTTTTGTTTTTGCTATTGTTCTTTATATATTTTGAATAGTAGCCCCTTATCAGATATATGATTTGCGAATGTATTCTCCCATTCAGTAGGTTGCCTTTTCATTTTGGTGATAGTTTTCTTTGCTGTGCAGAAGCTTTTTAGTTTGATGTAATCCCATTTGTTTATTTTTGCTTTTGTTGTTTTTCCTTTTGCTGTCAGCTTCAAAAAATCATCACCAAAATCTGTGTCCATGAGCTTACCACTTACGATTTCTTCTAGGCGTATTATGGTGTCAGGTCTTACATTCAAGTCTTTAAATCCATTTTGAGCTAATTTTTGTGTGTGGTGTAGGGAAGTGGTCCAGTTTCATTGTTTTGCATGTGACTGTTCAATTTTCCAAACACCATTTATTGAAGAGACTGTTCTTTCCCCATTGTATATCCTCAGCACCTTTGTTGTAAATTAATTGACTATATACTTATTTATTTCTGGGCCCTCTATTCTCTTTCATTGATCTGTGTGTCTGTTTTTGTGCCAAAACCATACTGTTTTAATTACTATAACTTTTATATATAGTTTGAACTGAGGGAGCATGATGCCTCTAGCTTTGTTCTTTCATAAGATTGCTTTGGCTACTTGGAGTCTTTTATGGTTCCATTCAAATTTTAGGATTTTTATCCTATTTCTGTGAAAAATGCAATTGCAATTTTGATAGGGATTGCATTGAATCTGTATATTGTTTTGGATAGTATGGACATTGTAATAATATTAATTCTTCTAATTCATGAGCATGGACTACCTTTCCCTTTATTTGTGTCTTCTTCAATTTCTTTCATTAATGTCTTATAGATATACAGGTATTTCCCTCCTTGGTTAAATTTATTCCTAGCTATTTTATTCTTTATGATGTAACTGTAAATGGAATTGTTTCCTTAATTTCTCTTTCAATAATTTATTATTAGTGTATAGAGATACAACAGATTTTTGTGTATATATATATATATATTTTAAGATTTTATTTATTTATTTGACAGAGAGAGACACAGCGAGAGAGGGAACACAAGCAGGGGGTGTGGGAGAGGGAGAAGCAGGCTTCCCGTGGAGCAGGGAGCCTGATGTGGGGCTCGATCCCAGGACCTGGGATCATGACCTGAGCCAAAGGCAGACGCTTAATGACTGAGCCACCTAGGCGTCCCTGTGTATTGATTTTTGTATCCTGAAATGTTACTGAATTCGTTTATTAGTTCTAAAAGTTTTTTGATGGATAGGTTTTTATATTTGTCACCTGCAAATTGTGACAGTTTTACTTCTTCCTGCCCAGTTTGGACGTCTTTTATTTCTTTCTCTTGACTAATTGCTCTGGCTAGGACTTTTTTTTTTTTTTTAAGATTTTATTTATTTGAGAGAGAGAGCGAGCAAGAGAGAGAGCACAAGCTGTGGGGGAGAGGCGGAGGGAGAGGGAGAAGCAGACTCCCCACTGAGCAGGGAGCCCAATGTGGGGCTCGATCCCAGGACCCCGGGATCATGACCTGAGCCGAAGGCAGACACTTAACCGACTGAGCCACCCAGGCACCCCATCTCTGTCTAGGACTTACAATACTATGTTGAATAAAAGTGGTGAGAATGGACATTTGTCTTGTTCCTGATTTTAGAGGGAAAGTTTCCAGCTTTTTACCATTAAATATGATGTTAGCTGTGGGCTTGTCATGCATGGCCTTTATTATGTTGAAATACATTCCTTCTATACCCATTTGTTTTTATTATGAATGGATATTGAATTTTGTCAAATGATTTTTTCTGCATCTAGTAAGATGATTTTTATATTTCATTTTGTTACTGTGATGTATCACATTGATTGATTGGCAGATGTTGAACCATCCTGCATCCTGGAATAAGTTTCAGTTGATCATGGTATATGATCCTTTTAATGTATTGCTGAATTTGGTTTGCTAATATTTTGTTGGGATTGTTGCATCTATGTTTATCAGGGATATTGGCCTATAATTTTCTTTTCTTGTGGTATCCTTGTCTGGTTTCAGTTTCAGGATAATTGAGGTATGCATTGTTTCTTTAACTTAGTATTGTATCCTAAACATTTTTCTGTATCATATAGATGGGCTCATATTTTTATCTTTTCTCACAACTCTTGTGCTTTGGAAATCTCTAGTAAGTTAATTACTAAGAGTTTTGTAGAGTTCTTTACCTACATTATGCTGGAACTGTGATGGTTCATGCTTTGTGAGGCCAATTTGGGATTTGCAGGGTTCCTTGAACTGTGAGAGGAAAAAAACAGTCTTTCTGCAAATGTAAGAGAATTGGAGCTTAGTGTTGGAGTTTGTCTCTCTCTCTCTTTTTTAAAAGAATTTATTTATTTATTTGACAGAGAGAGAGCACAAGCAGGGAGAGCAGCAGAGGGAGAGGGATAAACAGGCTCTCTGCTGAGCAGGGAGCCTCATGAGGGGCTCGATCCCAGGAGACTGGGATCATGACCTGAGCCGAAGGCAGACACTTAACTGACTGAGTCACCCAGGTGCCCCGGAGTTTGTCTCTTAATGGTCTTTCTTTGAGGAGTGCATTGTGAATAAATTTGCGTTTCTTAATTCAAACAAATGATAGGCAGCTAGCTGCTTGGTTGAGAGAGAAAGAATGGCTACTCTGTTAGATATTTAGAAGAAAGAAGAAGTTGAACTATATTCTTCCAGGTTGAGTGAAAAAAATCATAGCTCCAAAGTAAGAGACTGTTGGAGTCATCTTTGAAGATGAAGAAATTCACAATTGACCTAAATAGTGAATTCTCTTATGTGGCTCTTGCATTAATGGAAGATCTGTGTTAAGCCCTGACATCTTATGATTGAAATAATGGCACTATGTGCAGTATTCAAAGGGCTTTCTTCTTAAACATTTGTATCCTATTCATAGTCAAGGTGCCGATTCATAGTCAGTCATACTTTCTGATGTTGGATTTCTTTCCATGATTTGTACTTATTTGTGTAAAGTGACTCACATAGCTATTTTGAAGGAAGGAAGAAACGGTTTTGTGATTTAGTATAAACTAGTGTGGAGCCCGAAGATTTTTAAAAAGTCTATTTGCATTTACCATTTGTTTGAATTTTCATGTCAGTAATAGTAGGTAAGGCTTGGTATGTAAAGCAATGCCAGACATATTCTCAGGAACCAGAGTTCAATACACTTTTACTTGATCAGCCCAGGTCTGATTCTTCTTCTTCTTCAGCCCCTGCCCCCATCTGCTTATGCCTGAAGATCCCAGGGGCCCAAGAAAGTATTTAGTTGGTTTCCCGGTTGCTTTAACACAAAGAGAATTAGTTCATATTTACAGATTCATGTAGAATAAAAGTACTTTTAAAATATGATATATATATTTTTCTGATATACAAGATTGTTGTAAAAAAATCAGACAACAGACAAGTGAAAATTCTCCCTGTTGACAACTTGACATATATTCTTCAAGACTTTTAGTCTGTATTTATATTCATAGTTACGTAACTTTAAAAACATCTTGGTTACTGTTATTTAACCAACTCTTACTTCACATTACATTTTAGGATCTCTTTCTGTGTCAGTATGCTAAAGATCTGCTTTATCTGTTCCACTTGGTTGATTGACTGTGATTAGAGAATGCATGCAAAGATACAAAATGGTGAACACTAAAAAGGACGTCTCTCTCCTGCCCTTATTCTCTTGCCTCTCAGTTCCCCTCTCCAGAGGCAATCATTGCTCTCAATTTCACATAAATACTTCCAGAACAAATACAAGCCTCATCATTCCCTTCAGTACACAGACAAGCTGTACAACCTCCCAGTCTGAGGAAGAACTCTTCCTCAACTTGTATATTCCCTTCCAGCTACCACCTCATTTCTCTGCTCGCCTTACAGCAGCAATCCTTAGAAAATTGTCTCTGATTATGGTTTCCAATTCCTCTTCTCCCACCCTTTGATGAACTCACAGCAATCTTGGTTTTTAGGGTCTATTTAGGAACTCATTGTGGGGCTATAATGGTTTGGCTTCCTTATTCTTACGTGGGGCAGACTGAAGAGCAGTCTCTGTTTCAGAATTCCACATGAGGTAGGCTGATACATTCTTTGAAACTGCATCGTAGCTCAGCTTTCCCCAACCCTGCTTGTGTTCTTCCTCTTCCTCAAGAGTTCATCCCAGGGGCGCCTGGGTGGCTCAGTCAGTTAAGCTTCTGCCTTCGGCTCAGGTCATGATCTCAGGGTCCTGGAATGGAGCCCTGCATTGGACTCCCTGCTCAGCGGAGAGTCTGCTCCTTCCTCTCCCTCTGCCCCTCCCCCTGCTCATGCTCGCTCTCTCTGTCTCAAATGAATAAATAAAATCTTAAAAACAAAAAGAGTTCATCCCAAGAGCACTCCCCTAGAAACTTCCTGCACACTAATCTGCACTCTAGAGTCTGCTTGCCTGGAAGCCACAGTGACATCCTCTAGTGGTTTCCCATCTCAGAATAAAAGCCTCAAGTCTTGCAATGGCTCTCTGTGTCCCTCCTTCTCCCACTGCCAACTTTTCTGGCTACATCTCCTACACTCTCCCCTTTCTTCATTTCTGTTTAGTGGTTCCCTAAGTACACTAAGCATGCTCCCACTCCCGAGATTTTGCACTGGCTCTTTGGACTTCCTGGGGTACACTTCCCCCAGATACCCTCCTGTCTCAGTCCTCATTTCCTTGAAATCTCTGTTCAAATATCACTTTAATCAGAGATTCTTTCTTGACCACTCTGTATAAAGCAGCATCCCCACTATCACTCTAGCATCCTTTAGTCCCCCTATTCTGCTTTTCGATTTCTTCATAGCACCTACTACTATCTCACATATGCTATATTTTATTTACTTATCTGTCTTTTTTCTCTTTTGTTCTCTGTTGTATCCCAAAGGCCTAGAAAAGTACTTGCCATAGAAAATATACTCAGGTTCTATTTATGGATGAATGATTATTCATTTTTCTTTTTCATGCAAATGTTGCAAACTTTATATAAATGCATTACATATTGTTGGTTTTTTTTTCATTTAATAATGTCTCTTGGAGAACATTCCATATCAGAGTTTAAGAACTGTCTTACTCTTTTTTAACAGCTACATAGTTTTCCACTATACATAGAATTTATTTAATTGGTCCTCTATTAATGGGCATTTATGTTATTTCTAATACTGCAATGAATAATTTTGTAATGTTGTCTTCTATTATGAGTATACCTGCAGGAGAAGAGTTTTTAAAATCATAATTTGCTGCTCAAAGGGTATATGACTTATGTGGGTAATTTTGATAGATATTGCCAAATTGTTTTCCATAAATCTTGTACTAATTTACATTCTCACCAGCAAGATATGAGTATGCCTCTTTCAACATGAATACTCACTAATTCTTTGTTATTGCTAATCTGATAAATGAAAATGGTGTTTCAATGTAGTTTTAATTTTCAATTCTTTTATTCTGAGTGAGGTTGAATTATGAGTACTTGCATTAGGGATATGGCCACTGGCTGGCCTGAGTAGAGAGCTGAGTCATCCAAGAAATGTTCCATTGGTGAGGGAGGAGGTGCCAGGCGAGGTGGAGCATTCCTTGTACTTCTGGCAGCAGTGGAGATAGCCACAGAAGGGGTTGGGGGCAGTGTGGGTAAGTTCTGGGGCAGCCCCTTTCTTATTCCTTTATGCCCCCCTCCTCCTCCATGGCCTATTTCTAAAGTTGCCTTTTCTGTCAGATGAACCTTAAAACTTTTAATTTCGTTTGAGGTTTTTGTTTTGTTTTGTTTTTCTTTTTTTCTTTTTCTTTATTGAACAGAGAGAAAGACAGCCAGAGAGGGAACACAAGCAGGGAGAAGTGGGAGAGGGAGAAGCAGGCTTCCTGTGGAGCAGGGAGCCCAACGCGGGGCTCGATCCCAGGACCCTGGGATCATGACCTGAGCCGAAGGCAGACGCTTAACGACTGAGCCACCCAGGCACCCCTGTTTTGCTTTGCTCTTAAGAGGTGAATTGAACAATATTTGAATTGACTTTATATTTTATATAAATAACTTCACTGTAACAAAGTTGTGTTAGTCAAACATTTGGAACTGTTATAGTTGGGGGCTCTTTTCCCCATGGCAGTTTTCCCCTGGTATAAAATGTACTAAATTAATTTTATTGTTGAAGCTGAGGTGGATGGGGGAGTGAAATCTCCATGTTCCTGCTTTGTGTTCCTCTCCCAGGTCCATCTCTTTCCCTAGGGACCAGGCACTCTTAAGGTGGGGTGGAGTCCTAGCCTCAGTTTGAAGAAGTTGGGGCTCAAGGAGGGCTGGGGGGAGAGCATGATCAAGGTGGTCATTTCTCATGTTTCTTTCCTCATCTTCACTGCCTCTTGAGCTAGGTGGATTTTTTCTTCTTGACAAATAAGGAGTATTCAGTAGGGAAGGCAGGTTGAAAAATAATAAAACCCACTCTCTGCCCCTTTGTTTCCCCTCCCTCCATCGGTCTGGTTACAGGAAGAAACCACACCATCAACACCAACAAATTTCAATGTTCCTTGTACAAGAAAAGGGACTTTACTTTTTTTAAAAGATTTTATTTATTTATTTATTTGAGAGAGAGCGAGTGAGAGAGAGCATGAGAGGGGAGAGGGTCAGAGGGAGAAGCAGACTCCCCGCTGAACAGGGAGCATGATGAGGGACTTGATCCCGGGACTCTGTGATTATGACCTGAGCCTAAGGCAGTCGCTTAACCAACTGGGCCACCCAGGCACCCAACTTGACTTTTTATATAACCAAATGTGTTTCAGTGACTTTTTGATAACATACAGTTTGTGTGTGTGTGTGTGTGTGTGTGTTGGTGTGTATGTGTGAATTTTAATTTCTTTCCTTTTATATTTTTAGGACCAATATCATTTTTTTTTTTAAGATTTTTTATTTATTTATTTGACAGAGAGAGACACAGTGAGAGAGGGAACACAAGCAGGGGGAGTGGGAGAGGGAGAAGCAGGCTTCCCGCCGAGCAGGGAGCCCGATGCGGGGCTCGATCCCAGGACCCTGGGATCATGACCAGAGCTGAAGGCAGACGCTTAACGACTGAGCCACCCAGGCGCCCCAGGACCAATATCATTTTTAATAAGGTTTAAAAAAGAAAAAGAAAGGTCTAGAGAAAAAAACTCCTGTTTTTGCCACATGATGTTCTACAGGTTTTGCTTTGCTCTTAAGAGGTGTAGAAAAGTGCTTATCAGTTGAATAAAAATCACATTTGATAGAGAAAAAAAAGACAATTATATTCCCTTTTACATAATCTTTACTAATACCTTTTTAATAAACTTTGTTGGGGTCATTGCTCTTTTATTTACAGAAAATACTGTAAATATTTGAATACTTTTTTAGTCTGCCTTTTATATTTTTAATTTTGTTTATGATATTTTATTTTTCATTGAGAAGTATAACGTTTTTTTGCAGTGGAGTTTATCAATTTTTTCTCTATAGGTTTTGTGTTGTGCTTTAGTCTTCCTCAATTTGAGATTATAAATATTTTTATGTATTTTCCTCCAATACTTTTAAGTTTTGATTTTTTTACATTTGAAATCTTTTTTCTTGGAGAATTTATCCTGATGTACATCTTAAAAACATGGGCATGCAAGTTTTTTTAATAAATCAAAGATTAAAGTGTCTTTAAACATCTGTTGGACAAATCATCTTTTCCCTACTGATGCCAATTCCATCACATTTCTATTTCTAGCTTTATATTTTGTTCCATTTGTCTATTTATTCATGTATAAGTACCACTTGCTTTATATATTATAGTTTTATAATATGTTTCATTAGTTATCTGATTGGTTTTCTATCTACCCCCAACTAAAAGTTCTGAAAATGATATTTGCAAAATTTTTCTGCCTTTATGGCTTATTTTTCCACTTAAATTTTATAATCAACTTGTCTAGTACCAAATAAAATTCTGTTGGGTTATTTTAGGGTTTTGTTGTATTTAGAGAAGAATTTAGCAAAAACTAACATCTTCATAACCTTGAGTCTTCTTATCCAAGAACATAGTGTTTTTCTTTATCTGTTCAAGTCTTCCTATATTCCTATCGGTATATATTTCCTTTTTCATATTTTTAAATTGTTGTGAATGTGCTTTTATTCTGAATGTATTGAGATCATCATATGCTTTTTAAAAATTTCTTTTTCAAACTCTAAACCAACATTGCTTTCCTGGAATGAATCCAACTTGTCGTGATTATTATCCTTTTTTATGTATTGCTGTCTTCATCTGTGAGGACTGGTCCATTTCTGGTTTACCTGTACTCTGGAGTGGTCCCCTAGAGGTTCTCCCTGAAAGACTGGATTTTTACCAGTGCTCCTTCTCCTTAGTAGATTCTGAGCTCCAGTTTTTGTGTCTCGAGCACTGAAAGCTGCTGAAGTTCAGCTCAGCTTTTCAACTTCTTAGCTCTGCTTACAAATCTGCAAAGGCCTTGAGGGGGAAGATGGTGCCAACTATCATCATGGCTCTGAATTTCCATTCTCTGTGGGATGTTAGACTCTCAAATCCTAGCTGCCTAGGTAAATCTCTGATGCCTTCAAACTGATTCTTTCTTTCTTTTTTTTTTTTTAAAGATTTTATTTATTTATTTGACAGAGAGAGACACAGTGATAGCAGGATCACAAGCAGGGGGAGAGTTAGAGGGAGAAGCAGGCTTCCCGCGGAGCAGGGAGCCCGATGCGGGGCTCGATCCCAGGGCCCTGGGATCATGACCTGAGCCGAAGGCAGACGCTTAATGACTGAGCCACCCAGGCGCCCCCAAACTGATTCTTTCTTGTTCAGTGTGTCTAGTTGTTTTCAGTGACATGGTTTTTCTGCATAGGGTTATCTGCCATAACCAGAAATGGAAATCAAGAAATGATATAAAAGAGAAGTTTAAGGTACTATTAAAGTATAGTAGTATCAGGGATTATAACTTAGGTCCAGGCCTCAGGGAGCAACAAAGGTAGCACCAACTACCTCAAATACCGAGAATATCATTTAGCACCCCGTGGATGTGCAGGTGATCTGGCTGTGACATCTGTCACTCCACGGATCTCAGGTTAATTCCGCTCATCTCAAGGCTAGGTGGCATCTCCTTTCTCCACAAATACTTCATGTGCGTCCCACCATACACCTCCTCCAGGATTCTCAGTTACCCATACCTGGAAATGAGGAGTTACTCATGCTCAGCATCTCTGTTTCTTCACCCACCATGTCCGTCTGGTTACCAAATCATGTTTGTTATATCCGCCTATTATTTCTACAATATGTTCACTCTTTTCCATCCCCACTGCCTTTGCGTAGCTCCAACTGTCATCATTCTTTTTTCTGAGTTATTCCCACTCTCCTATCAAAACAAGGAATGATCCTTCTAGAATACAAATTTCACTCAAGCTTTTGCTAGTGTGCATAAAATCCAGCAATAGCTCCCTATAGGCCATAGGATAAAACTGTATATGTTATACGTATCTGTCCTGTCCACCCCCACCAGCAAACGCTAAAGGCAGGCACCGTGTGCTATAGGATACTCAGAGACCTCTGTCCTTGTACAGGGGCTGTCCCTTCCTAGCACATGACTGGAGCAAATGACAACCTCTCTGCACCTATGTTTCCTCCTCTACAATAAGAGGAAATTGAACCAGAAGATTTCCAACTCCTACGACTTTGTGATTCTGAATCATTGCCTTAAGATGTGTTATGTTTCCCTTTAAAAATGAAGCTTATGTTTAAATAACATCTATATTTCATTGTGAAGACTACATAGAGAGTAATATCAAACATTAATTATGTAATTTTTTTGTGACAACGATTTTATCCACATGGATTCATGACTCAAATGGGAAACTAAATCATGACTTAATTCAGTTGTTTTCATTTCAGTCCTCTACCACTGAAGGCCCACAGAAGCACCTTATGATTAAGGTGTACTGTAAACTACGATCCTAGCCATCCCTTCCTGTGGGCTGGCTTGAAGTATGATGTGTTATCTTATTTTCTGGTTCCATTTCTTGCCTCTCTGCTCACTCTCTCCCTTGCATGCTGGGTTCTTCTCGTGCTGAGGGGTTTTCAGCTCCCTCATCAAAACCGCCTCATACTCTCCAGCTTCCAGGTCCTCCCACAGGATGCTTTTTCTTCCTGGAATGCTTTTCCCCCAACCAGGTCTGCCTCTCCTTTGCTTGTTCTTAGAATTCGGTTTTGCCTCCCCTCCTCTGACTAGCTTTCTTATTCTGAATAAGGTACCCCTCCTCTCCTTCCTGTTCTCATGATACCCTCTGCAGATACCATCACCGTGCTTCTCAAACAACACTGTGATTATTTACTTTTTATTATCTGTCTAGATTCTAAGATCCTTGAGAACAGGGGCCATGTTTTGTTTTGTTGGTTTTTTTTTTAATTTTTAAAATTCCAAGAGCTAAGCACAGAGCTTAATTATAATGGATATTTAACAACACATTGATTTATATTTAAATGAATAACTATGTTTCCCAATGACAGCCATTAACAAAATACATTTCCCTTATAGGAATCTTAGAAGAATCCCTCTTACAGCTAACTTTGTCAAATGCTTCTATGCCTGTATTCTTTTCTGCATGTACAAGAATCAGTCTGAAGGCATCAGAGATTTACCAAGGCATGTCTATATACACGTACATATTTATACATAAAAACTTTTGGTGTGTGCCAGACTTATGGAAAATTATGTTTAAATGCTTCTTAAATTCTCTGAAGAACATATAAATTCTCACAAAAACATAGCTTTCCAGACTGATGTTAATACTTGGTTCTGATCAGAAAAATCTTGATTTTATCATCTTTCTTCTTTTGTGCTGGCAAGAGCGGACACCTATTTAAATGAGAATTAAAAATAGGACCTTGCGAAGTACATGTTTCTTTTTTTTTTTTTTTCTGCCAAGATATAACTGACCACAGAACTAGGATTATGTAGATCTCTCTCTTTCTTAAAAAAAAAAAAAAAAAAAAAAAATTGCCACAGGTTATACTATCAAATTCTAGATAAAAACCAGTAGTGAAAATACTAACTCCTAAGACATATTCTAGTGGTCTAAATAACTTTCATCACTTCTAGTAGTAAATATGCTTTTTTCCTTATTCTGAAACGTGTTCAAAGAATTTAAAGGTTCAGTGCCCCCAATTTGTAGCCATAGTCTGTGATTCCTCCACATTGTGAGTTGTTTTGAACTGCTGGATGTGTCTTCCCTTTTTGTATTATCACCATAAAGGAAAGAACCTCAGCTTCAAGGAAGTGGGAGCTGGGGTGTTAAAGAAATAGAGTAATTGCATGTCTGAGAGGGAACTGTGTGAAAGCCTTTTGCCGTTGGGAAGGTGGATTCTCACTTCTCATTGGAACTGACTGACTCCAGCAGGCCTGGCTTAAGTTTGGAGCTAGCAATGGACTCTAAGTACATTTTTACTAAGGATTTCACATGCAGCTCTTCATTTGCTCCCTCATCAGTCACTGAGTTTTCTAATGAAGAAGTCTCTATGACGTCCATTGTGCCAACTTCGAACTACTGGTCATCCTGACTTAACAGTATCTCAGGAGAGTGGGAGTAGGGCAGGAGGAGCCTGTTGAACCCAGAAGCAGGCCCTGGGTATTCCAGTGATTCTGTAACATCCCAGAATTCATTTATTGAGCAAACATTCATTGCCTCTGGTAAGAGCCCAATGCTGTTTTAAGCCAGCTCTGCAAAGATGTACCTGAGGCAACAGCCGTCAACTAGAGTTCCCTTTTTGAGGACCCGGGAAGGAGGGAACAAGACCATTAAGACGTTAGGCAGTAGCAGAGCCTGGGAGCATCGAGGAGGGGACATTAAGTCAGGAGACTTCCGGAGGTAACCTCTGAGCCGACTGTCAAGAAGTTAAGAGAGCAGTAGTGAAGGCAAGAAGAGAGACTCACAGACTTCATCTGATTTGGTGTCTCTTTAGGGAGACTATGGCCAACCTTTCCTAATAGATTTATCAACCCTTTTACTTAAGCTTCTCTCAGAATGAAGTTTGGCAAATTCTGTCTATAAGTGATTCTCAGCAGATCTCCAACCCAGGAAATTCTTTCTTTTATCTAATTTTTATCCACCCTCCTCCCGGGAATTCAAGCCCTCTCCTTTAGTCCTGACTTTTGTGGAAACGATAAGGAGGGTGCTGATGAGGAAGTTGAAAGTTTTGTGAGTTTATCCCATGTAGCCTCTGGGAGTCAGAATGCTCAGAGCTTCATGGAGGAACTCACCGGTAAGGAAGCACAATGCAATTTCCTTCTACCGTTTCTTTTTGGGTTATTTCTCCCATGAGATATGTGTCTACAAGACAGTCATATTAACCAGTAGGTGGAGTAGTTTATTAGAAATACAAGGCCTTAGTAGATCTGTATCAGTTTCTAAAGGGGAAATAACTTTCGTAGTTATGAAAAATGTTCAGAGTATTTTTGTATTTATAGCTTTCTCTATGCGAGCCTGGAAGGGAGTGAATAGTCTTGATAAGATTTTGGGCAGTTAGTTTACTTTTACTGGGGCTTCTTGTGGACTGGTGTACTATGTGCCTAGAAACTGCCAGTCAGAACTTATGTTTTCTAAAACTGCCCAAGTCACTTGCATGCTTCTATTGAATTATCATTATTCATGATGGGCCTAAGCTCTCTGTGGGTATTAAAAGATAGATGTATCATTTCTGTGTTTCTCCTTCGCTAAAATAAAAACCCGTGTGGTGGGATATCGAGGAAGTGCTGCACACAGATTGTAAACCTCTCGAATGAGCTTTCTGTTATAACCAAGCAACTGACACACTGGACACCCCTTTGCCATCAGCTTACATTCTCTGAGAACTTAGGTCAGTGCCTAAAATAACCCTGCTCATTGTGAGGGGGCACATGTGGACTGGAATTCCAGTTAGCAGTCTGGGAGCTAAGGGACTGAGGATATGAAACCTTACTATAGTTATACAGTTCATAACTTCTAGGCAGTTAGGCCTAAAGCCTCTCAGTGTTCAGGTTAAGGAAAGAAAGTTCTATTTTGTGTTTTATATTCTCTATTCATAAAGCTGGTTTGCCAGTGACAGCTGGTTAAAAACCAAATCTGCTTGAGTTACAAGATCTGGACTATCTGTGCTCTGCTTTAACCTGTCGGTGGGTTATGGAGTAACTGACAGAAGTGGATGGCTTGGCTGAGGGACATGAAATTTCGGCCTTCTGTGTAGGACCCCCCTGGTACTTTGGACCTCTTCTTGCCTCACAGTTCAGGTAGGCTGTTGTTTACGTGGAATTCTTTATAAGATGGACAGAGATCATAAAACTGTTCAATTCCAGAGTTGGACATGAGAGTCTCAAGTGTCTCTCCTGCACGCAGCTTGCCTTTGTTGGTGGGCACTGTTTTAATCCCTACCTTGGCATTATGCCAAATGGAAGTCTTCATGTTCTTACTCAAATGCACTAAAATTCTAGGACATAAGGGAAACTAATGGGGTTCATACAAAGTATCATTTATCTGGCATGTGGAGAAACGCCTCTTTAAAATTTATCTTCCTCTTTTCTGTTTTGCTTCCCTGATTCTAGCTCCAAAAGGCAGGCTTTTATATTTGTGAGAAATGATGGTAGAAAATGTTAAGCCTCTGAGTGTAGTTTTCATGTATTTTAAGAGCACTTAGTAAGATCTGGGTTTTATCTTTAGGCTAAGATGAAAATCAACACGACTCTTTCCAAATAAGCTCACTTAGCCTTCTGTTTGTGCCCCATATTAGTTAAATTAACATAAAATGCTGCTGTATTGTTGCTCATCTTACTCCAGTGTTGACCTACCTTATAATGTATCAGATTTAGTTTTGGCTTCCAAGTATCTGGCATATAAAATAAGTCTATAAATTCTGTAAATGATGCTTTGGAACTTCCACCTAGTGGGTTATTTAATCCAGCATTTTTTTTTTCAAATTTATACATATATACCTCATATCATATGACAGACATATTTCTGAAACATGTGGAAATGGGGTTTTGTAATTGGAATGATTTAATACGTACTTGGAAAGCTGATCAGTTTGAAGGAATCCATGTATAAAATGAAGAGGAAGTCACAACTTAAATTATGCTTTGATTGTTCTTTTTGCCCATCAGGTTCTATATTGAGGTACATTGACATTGTATAAACTAGGATACATTTCTCAGGAGCAAAACCTGCCTTTTCATTATCAAGGAATATATATGTATATGTATATGATCACATGAAGACTTTTGGGTGTTTCTAGAAGGGTGTTTTGTGTGGTAGGATTTGGGAGTGGCCTATTGGATATATTGGATTTTAAATTGTGCCTTTGCTAGAGAAAGACTTTTCTGGAGATAAGGATCATGGTCTGATACTTAAGAAATTAAAAAATTAAAATAGAAAAGAATATTATCCTAGTCTTTGTGCATTATGTCAATTTAATAAACATGAAAAGCTGTGATATTGTGGCTTTCCTAGCACATCTATTACAATCTCAGGAATTACTAGTTTGACCAATAAAAAATTGCCAATATTTGACAGTCTTGGACATAAAAATGGCAGTTTTGTATGGTTTGTTCTAATTGTTTAATGAACATAAACTCATTTTAATGCAAGTTTAGCCTTAACCCCCAAAACAATAGTACCAAGAGTCAAATAGTCTCATCAAGTATGAGAGCTATCTTGTTAAAAACATGATCATCAAAGGTCACTTCCTGTGAAGAAATCTGGTAGTATGTGTTATATCCTTTTTTTTTTTTTTTTTCAATCCTTAGCTTCTTTGTTTGGTCTTTTAAATGGAACTTAATGTCTCTGCCAAGTGCTACCTACGGTGTTTATCAGATCCGGTGACTGTGGGCATACATCCTTAATGGCTGAGGGTTGATATTTAGCAGGGTTTGGGATGTCTTTGAGAAGGTTCATCCTGTAGTAGCTTGGCAATGACCAAATGTATGTTAGAAATTTAGGGTTTCTCTCTGTGTGCTGTCTCAGTGCTCTTCTTTTTCTAATTTCTAATTTCCTGAGGTCATTGTTTGAGGCTTTATTTTTTATGTAAGTGTTCAGTGCTACAAGGTTTCTCCTAAAGACTGCTTTAACAGCAGCATAAGAATTTTTATATGCTGTGTATTTATTTTTATTCATTTAAAATGCCTTCTAATTTACTTTTTTGATTTCTTCTTTGACTCATGGATTATTTAGAAGTGTATTATTTATTTTCCACCTATTTAGGGATTTTCCAGAGATCTTTTTGTCATCATTTTTATCATTCTAACTTAATTTCACTGTAAACAAAGAGCATACTTCTTATGACTTGTATCTTTTAAAATTTATTGAGATTTGTTTTATGATTATGATCTATCTTGGTAAATGCTTGTAGGCATTTGATGTTGTTTGATAGAGAATTCTAAAATGTCAATTAGGTTAAGTTGGTTGCTAGTGTTCAAATATTCTCTCTCTATAGTTACTTACTGATTTTATGTCTATTCGTTCCATCAATTATTGAGAGAGGGGTATTGAAATATCCAACTCTAATTTTGAATTTGTCTAATTCTCCTTGCAGTCCTATCAGTTTTTGCTTTATGTATTTTGAAGCTCTCTCATAAAATACATTGATGTTTAGGGTTATAATGTCCCCTTAATGAACTTATCCTTTTATCACTATGAAATGACTGTCTTTATCCCTGGTAATATTCTTTGCTTTGAAATTTACTTTTTCTGATATTAATATAGCCACTCCAGCTTTATTTAAAAGGCTTTTCTCTGTTAGGAAGTTTCCAAGGTATTTATGTAAAAATAAACTGTATAACTCTTTTACTTATTAATATGTTAAGCTTACTAATTAAGGTGTAAGTAGAATTCACTGTTAATTTTCTTAGATGTTTTTCTACAATTCTGTCTTCCCAGTGGCAGGGTTTCTACAGCCATCCTATCTTCACTGTTATGTGATTGTCATTTTATAGTAAGGAGCCTTCTTTCTGTATAATGCATGATATTTATATATTTAACATGTAGCATGAAGTGGGCACTGGCCAGTCAGAATGGATGCCAGCAAGCAACAGGTGTGGCTTCACCGCTGCGTGCTGGCTAAATATCTGTCCTTGAATATATAACAGCAGATGACCCCTGAGTTAGGTATGGAAACCATTTTTCCAGTCATGCATGTAATGCTCCACCTTTTGTAGATACTTTTTTTTTTTTTTAAGAATGTTTATCTGGTTAGAATCCCTAGAGCTATTCAACAATCAAGTTAACGTGTATATCAACTTCTTAAGGCATGGCTTCTTTTTATATTAAGGGAAAACTCCATAAGGGAACTTATCTTTAAACTTTTAAGTTTTGGCTGAGGCTGATGTTTCAGGTAGTAAATATTTATTCATTAGTTTACTAGTTATTTATTGAGGCCCACCCCTCTTATATGTCACCCATTGGGAACTTGAGAATGAACACTTGCCCTTAAGGAGCTACTGTATTCAGGGAAGGAGGCTATTGTGGGGTTTTGCACACCTACGATGAGGTGCAGCAGTGTGTGAGTGGTGTGTAAGAGGGCACCCTTCGACCTCACAGGATCTCTCAGGATGTAAAAGCCCAAAATAAATCAATTAACTTATTTCCCAAAGGGTAGCAACTCTTTTGTAATGTATATCCTATTTTATTCTTCCAGAGATTTTTACCATTTACTTTTTCATCAGTGTGTCTTCAGTGACTAATTTTTTTGCCCATGACTGGGTTTTTACTAGAACTTTCACTCTACTTACCATACTCCATGCACCACGTATTATCTCGTGGCACGCCTTACACACTCTTGGAGTTCAATAAATATTTGTTAAATGAATATTTACCTCTGTGTATGGAGGTTATAGGAAGAAATGGGAGCTGTCCTTCAGCCCTGTCATGAGCTGGATATCACCCAAAGTAAGTGCCTGTCACCAGAAGACACTCTGTGTCAAAACTGGGGGGAGGCATCTTCAGGGAACAGGAATGAACTATCGTGATATGCCTATAGGACTGAAACCAGAGCAGCAAAATAATTTTGTGTGTACAGCCTTTTGTGTACTGAGAACAGAGTTCATCGAAAAGCAGCTTCCATCATCTCAGGCCCTGGGTGGGATTTATGCATGCCTTGTTCCTTCCCATACAGTGTAGCCTCAGCAGCTTGGCCACAGGAATAAATTAGCTTCAGTTGCCAGCTAGGGCAGGGCAACTTCAAGGAACAGCATAGGCAGGTCAGGCTGGCTTGGTTGTACTCCTGGTAAAGACATTCAGACGATTTGAACTACCAAGTCAGTAATAGTTGGTAAATTTTCTTTTTCTTGTCAAAGCATGTTAGAAACTGTTAGGTAAACCCAGTTTAGAAATAAGGGAAATTTCTAGAACTGGGTGATGGGTAAGTGCTCGTTTTATTATTATTCTTCATACTTTATGTATAAATTGTGTATTCTTCTGTGTATTGAAGAATTTCTCATGATAGACAACACCCAGGATATGAAAAAATCTCTCAAACATAATGTTAAGTGAAAGAAACAAGAGAATACATACTATATGATTTCACTTATATAAAGATCAGAAAAAAGAAAACTAAACTATTTTATTTAGGTCTGCGTACTAACTAGCTAAAACAGTAACAAAGAAACAAGAAGTGATTACCATAAAGTAATAGGCTTGATCACCTCTAGGCAAAAGGACATATGGGCAACATCTTGGCTGTCAGCAAAGTTCAGTTTCTTCAGCCCAGTGGTCATTACGTGTGTGTTCACTTTATGATTATTTGTTAAGATGGGCATTTATGATTTATAAACTTGTATCTATGCAAACCATATTTCACAGCACAAAAATAAAATCTGGTATAAAAAAAGGAGAGAGAAAGAAGGAATTTCCATTCTTATTCACCCATTTAGGACTATCATTCTTTATACAATTAGGAAAGCTGCTCCTTGCTTCAGGTTTTAGGGTTGTTGATTTGGGGCTTCCATAGGTAGGTCTCTATGTATTATAATTTGACCTGTTCAGAAGATGAATGTGGTTGATAATACATAGCCTTGATATTGATGCTTAGAATAGAACTTGGATAACAGTTTTTGACACAGTAGTAGTAATATTAAATAAATATCTACTCATATATTATATGATGTTTGAGATATTGCATAAATTTACTATCAGATTTGTATTATTATGTATTTAATATTATTACATATTTATTATCAAACTAAAAATGATGAGTATTTTACCTTTGACATGCTTAATTTTTTGAAGCATTAATCACTTAAAATGCAAGACATAGACCCACACAATTTTCATTTGTTACATGGTTTTTAACTTTAAAAATCTTACAACTACAGTTGATAAATCCTCATTTATACCAAGTATCTATTATTAAAAGTAGAACTTGCTCAGGAAGTATATATGTATCTCATAAAATAATTAAAGCTTTTCAGTAAGATTTTGTGTTTGTATGAACTGAAACAATATATCTATATTTAGCTATTATCTATAAAAGTTTAACTGTAATGGACATATCCAAGAAATACCTGAGACTTAGATTTTTGCTTCTTTTAGTATCTTTGTGTTTGAACCACTTAGATGAGGTCTTCTAAGAAAAAAGAGAAGAAGAGGTAGGGAAACTCACTAACATGTTTCATCAGCCTGATCCATGGAATTATCAACAGGAAACAGGAAATATAAACAGATTATTCTTAGCAGTGATCATGCTTACAGAAACCTGAGCAATTTTTGTGGAGAATTGGGCACCCCCACACATCCCATGACTTGATAATTTGGCAGATTGCTACACAGTATTTCCTTGATAAGATTATTAATATTTTGTGAACATGAATATTGCAATATGTCTGAAGGATTCTTACTACAAGGAAAGAGGGAAAATATAATATTCAACCAGTTACCATTTCCTATGCTTTTATCACTCTAGAACACTGCATATTCTCCTCTTGAGTCCCTGGTTGGAAGGAGGGCACACATACCATCCAGGTTGCACAGGTGCCAATGATTAAAATTGCATCCATACAATGTGTCTACCCAGGATTGGTAAGTTGTTGTCAGTGTGAGTGCTAGTGCTAGCTAGAATGATAAAGATTTGGACAGGAGAATAGGACTGATCAGTGCTAATCACCACCTGTGGGGAAATGTCTCTGTATCCTCCAAGGTTTATCCTTTTTTTTTTTTTTTTTTACCAGTTTTGCCAAATGTTTCTGGAATCTAAAGTTATGATGGTCATAGCCACCATCATGTCATAAGATACACCTCCCCCATCCTGTTTACCCTTGGTGTGATCAAATCTCTTTTTTCTTTGTCTCAGCTGGAATAGGTATGCATACAGGGACCACTAGGATGCACTCCCAAAGGAGCAAGGGGTGAGCCTCACAGTTTGTCCTTGCAAGTACATTCTGGAGTGGTGATGACACAGCACTATAGCAGGGCAGTTCTGCTCTGTGCAGTCATTTAGGGATCAAGGTTCCTTACATCTTGAGCAGTGTTGTCCAATAAATTATAGTATGAACTGTGAATGTGAATTATGCGTGATTTTAAATGTTTTGGTCGCCATATCAAAAAAAAAGTAGAAATGAACAGGTAAAATAAATTTTAATAATATATTTTATGTAACCGATTTGTCAAAAATAGTATCTTTTCAACATGCAGTCAATATAAAATTATTAATAAGTTACTTTTAAATTCTTCTTTTATATTAAGTCTTCAAGATCCAGTGTGTGTTTTATACTTAAGTATATTTCAATTTGGACTAGCTACATTTCAAGTGCTATCATAGAGAACAGTGCATATCTAGAGGCTCTGCCATTTTTCTAGGACTTGAGATTCCTCTATTGGATCTTTTGAATCCAGCCAGCAGACAGCGAAGAGAGTGCATAGAGGATCCTTAAGGAAATTTTTGGGTTATAAGCAATGAAATAGTTAACTTCCACCCACATTCCATTGGCCAGTACTCAGTCATGTGACCCCCACCTAAACTGACTGAGACACCTGGGAAATGTAGTTCAACCTTGTGCCCAGGAGGAAAAGGAAATGGGTTTGGTGAGCACATTGCAGAGTCTATACCACAGCAGATAAGGTATTATTAACCACACTTTGCAATCCAGGAAATTGATGCCCAGTCAGATTAAACGCTGGGCTAGTTAAGGGGAAAATGTAAGTAGAATACAGGCCTTCACTCCCTAGAGTGATGTTTCTTCCATCAGACTGCCCTGCCTCTTCCCCTATGTTTGTTTCTCAGACAGCCATTTTTATTGTTGTTGGTCCTTTGTTTGCTTTATTTATTTATTTATTTATTTATTGTTTCAAGTTTTTATTTAAATTCTAGTTAACATATACTGTAATGTTCATTTCAGGGGTAGAATTTAGTGATTCATCACTTAGATCTAACGCCCCGTGCTCATCACACCAAGTGCCCTCCTTAATACCCATCACCCATTTAGCCCATCCCCTGCCCACTTCCCCTCCAGGAACCCTTAGTTTGTTCTCTTTAGTTAAGAGTCTCTTAAGGTTTGTCTCCCTCATTTTTTTTTTCATTCCCCTATGTTTCTCAGCCTCCTATTTAATTCTGTCCATATAAATATAGTTCTTTGAGAAAACCTGATGGTTGTAATATTTTATTTCATTGGCTCTCCTACGCTGCTCTATGACTTAATGACAGTATTCTATTACCGCTGTTTTGGAAAATGACAGGCAGTCCTGTATAATGAAGCAAATATGCCTTGTTACTGAATGGTTCAAGTAATAGTACTATTCTGAGCACTGCATTATCATTTTGAGTGGGCCTTTTCCTTCCGTGTACTGAAACTCCTCGTTCAAAGCAAAGGATTATTAAGGTCCTCATCAAGCCATTTCAATCAATGTATAAATTGCATTTTATGTTATAATGAGCAGTCTGTTCAATTGAAGTTTTCAGCTTTTTAAAAGTGCTTAGAAGAATAGTAACAGAAGTGTTCTTAATGGTGAAATTATTGAATTGAAGTGCTTGGATAAGCTGCTTTATTTTTTAGATGGAGAAATGAGATAATATTGCTTGAAGCAGACTAGTGGTAAAGAATGATGGTTCTCCATGGACTACTGATTATAACATGATTATAAATGTCCATCAAGGGCAGGTTTTATTGAAGACAATATCATTAGACCACCACCCTTTAGCTTTAAATTACCCACAGCAAACTGATTTAGGGTTTTTGTTGTCTTAAATTTTTGAATATTTTGAATACATTCACAAAGTTCAAAAATTTAAAAATAAGATATATAATGCAAGGTCCCCATTCCATCCTCTAATATAGAAGGGTTAGCCCTTCTGCCTAGCTCCTCCCTTCCCTCTGCCAACCAGGTGGGCACTGATTCTTACTGGCTTTTGGAATGATCTTTCCAGAGTTTGTGTATGCATTTATAATGAAACATGAATATATATTCTTATTTTCTTCCTGTATTATTCTATATACACTGTTCCACATCTTGTTTTTTAAACTTAATAGGGATCTTTCTATGTCAGAATATAGAACCTTTTTATCATCATCATTCTTTCTTATAACTGTGTAATATTCTACTGAATGAGTATACCATAATTTACTTAACTAGTCCCCTACTGATGGACATTTAGTCTGTTTCCAGTCTTTAGATATTACAAATTGTATTGGAGTAAGTAGGCTTGAACATAAGTCATTCCACAAAAAGTGCAAATGTATTTGAGCCATAAATTCTCAGAAGTAGGATTGCAAGTCAATGTGTATATATATTTGGAATTTGATAGAAATGACCAAATTTCTCTCCCAGTGGTTGCAGTAATTTACCCTCCAACCAGGAATGCATAAAAGTGTCTATTTCTTACACTTTTGCCAAGTTTTTGTTGCCAATGTTTGAATTTTATCCTGTAGCTGAAAAATGGTATTTTGGTATTGTTTAAATTTATATTTCTCTTACCATGAGAAAGATTGAGCGGCTTTTCACATGTTTAAGGACTGTTTCTATTACTTTTTCTGTGAACTGTGTTCATTTCCTTTGCCTGTTTTTCAGTTGTGTTGTTGGTCTTTTCTTTAGTGATTTGTAGGAGCTTGGTGTTGAGTAGGAGGATAAGCCCTGGGATATGAACTGCAGTATTTTTTTTCTGGCTTGTTGTTTGTCTTTTGACTTTGTTTAAGGTGTATTTCTTCATCACTATGTGGAAGTTTTCTTTTTCCAGTGTGGTCAAGTTTATCTTTCTTTTAATGACTCTGGAATTTGAATCCAGAAGGTCTTCTCTACTCTAAGCTTATAAATCATTTACTTATTTTTCTTGGTAATTTTTACATTTTCATTTTTTATATTTAAATCCTTGATCTATTTACAATTTATCCAGGTACACAGGGGTTTCAACTTAATTTTTTTTCCAAATACTTACCTGGTTATTACTTTTTTCTCCCCCTAATTTGAGGTGCCTCCTTTCTCACATGCTCAAATACCCATGTGTATTTGAGTCTATTTCTGGACTTATTCTTTCTAATTGTCTGTCTGCATTTATGTGCCAGCATAACACCGTTTTAATTACTGAGACTTTTATTATAATATTTGCTAGACTAGTCTGCTTTCATTGCTCATTTTGTTGTTGTTATTTTCTCTGGATCCTCTTGTTTGTCCATTTATATATTAGAATTAGACTTCCATCCCCTTTCTCCACCCCCCCCACCTTCCCCAATAAAAACTTGTTATTTGTATTAGGAATTGCATTACCTTTGTAAAATAACTTAGGGAAGGTTGCTATTTTAGTGGTGTAGAGTCCTCCTATTCAAGAACATGCTTTGTTATCATATTTGTTCATTTTAAAAAAAATATTTTCAGTAGTATTTTAAAGTTTTCTTCCTTTAGGTCTCCCGCATTTCTCTTAGGTTTATTCCAAGGTACTTTATCTTTGTTGTTTCTATATCGTTAATGGAATCTTCAGTTAAAGCTTCTAAGAGCTTATTATTTGTACATATGAGAAGTATTGACTTCTAGGTATTAATTTTACTGTACTATCTGATTAAATTTTCTTGTTTGTTGGAGTTTTTTAAGCAAACAGTCCTATCATCTTTGAGTAGTGGTAGGCTTACTTTTTCCTTCCCAGTAGTTGCTTTTCTGGTGCAGTTGGCTTTCACTAAGTTATTTTGTGGCAACTAACAACTTGTAGATCATCCTGGCCTACAACAAGGTGCATTTCTTGCTCACATTACATGCCTGTCACAGGCCGACACTTAGCTCGGCTCAGTGTCTGTCATCTGGGACCAGGCTGAAGGAGAATCTCCATCTGGGAGATGTTGGTCTCCTGAAGTCAAAAAGGAAAGAGTGATGACAGAGCTACTCCATAGCTCTTAAAATTCCAGCTGCTTTATTTTGGCTCACATTTCATTGGCCAAAGCAAGTCATATGGCCAAACCTGGTATCAGTGGGATAAGGAAGTGTAATCTTTTTAAAGAGAGGAGCATTGATTATTAGAGATCAATACTATAATCTACTATAATTAATTTTTCCAGAAAAACAGCAGAATTTGAATAACATAGTCATAGCTCTTACATTCCACTATCCCCCAATACTTAATTTGTATGGACTTATATTTGTTATTGTTCTATCAGTTAACTCTTGCTGCATAACAACCACTCCACAATTCAGTGGCATATAGCAGTAAGCATTTATTTATCTCACATGTCTGTCGATTGGCTGGTGGTGGCCTGACTTAGCATGGGAGGTTTTGCTTCACATCTCTGATCTTCCTCACACCAGTGGATTAGCCAAAGCAGGCTGAGATTAGGTTGAAGCAAGTGAGGACTTGCCCCAGGAACAAAGTTTAAGAGGGTGACAAAAAATTTAGTAATCAAAAAAATATTTTAATGTAGTATTTTCTTAAAAGATTTTATTTACTTACTTGAGAAAGAGAGAGAGCAAGCGAGAGAGCGAGCATGAGCCGTGGGGAGGGACAGAAGGAGAGGGAGAAGCAGACTCCCTGCTGAGCAGGGAACATGATGTGGGGCTTGACTGATCCCAGGACTCCAGGATAATGACCTGAGCCAAAGACAGATGCTTAACCAACTGAGCTACCCAGGCTTCCTTTAATGTAGTAGTTTTAAAAACTAAAATTAAAGCAGACAAATCCATGGTGAACAAAATACCAAAATCTTAAAGAGAGAATCAATAACAGTGCTGTGTCAAGCCATATTAGAGCCTGAGGCAAAAAGAAAAATCAATAATATTGATCCTGTCTTTATGAATGATTATTGAAAAAGTATATTTATTGAGTATTATATATAAGGCATTATGTTACATGCATAATGTATATGTATATCTTGTTTATGAGACATATAAATATGAATTTTTCCATTGATCAGTCATAAGGTATTTGTAACAAATATACTCCTTTTCATAATCAGAGTCTAATAATATACACAGTAGTTTAAAAATTGAGTTTTGAAATCTTCGGAGACTCCTTCATACTCTTTGAAAGTCCTCATTTATGTCTTAATTTTCAGACATTACATAGGTAAAATCATCTTTGAAAACAGGCAAATATTATTTAGGGCCAAGTATTTGGTAAGTAAGCAGGGTTATTAAACTGGGTATTAATCTTTGGCCAAAAATAAGAAATAGATTGAAAATATGATATTCATTTTATTATGCAACTTGTTAACTTGACCTACAAGCAGTTCCTAAAATGGAATTCTAGAAATTTGGTGAACAGAAGGGACTATAACTGTCAGAAACTTAATAGAACCATCCTAAGAACTTTGAATCAGCTCTGTAGAGTGCAAAACAAAAGTCATAGTTCTTTTTGTTCTGCCATGGTGTAGAAATTGAAAATAAAAAGGGACTATAAAGACTATGGTAAATGTTCCATTATGGAGAGATAGGCCCCTACCATTTCCACATAATGTGTATCCCTCCAGGCCCAATCTCAGTCATGCCATGGCTATAAATCTGGCCTTGATTTTGTGAGCATATGTATATGTATCTAGACACATGTTGACTTGCTGGCCAGTAGGTAGAGATGCTGTATTCATGCATCAATGCATTTGTGAATCTACCAATTACCCAGCCCCTGATTCAGAAATACATACATTCAAACCCAAACCTGTGCGTCAATGTATCAAAAATAACAGTTTTATGGCATTTCTAACTGTCTTTCATAATGTAGATCTCACTGTAGTTATTTTACCTTAAAGAAAGCCCCTCTTTGTGTGTGCATAGATAACCACACACACACACACACACACACACACACTTCTTAGGAAGACCTCAAGAAAAATAAAAAAATATCTAGTCATATGACTAAAAAGCAGTGTTTCTTCGGAGTTGGAGAACAGGAAGAGACCTTGGGGGCTATCATAAGGTAAATTCACTGTATTAGAGGATTTTTGTTTGTTTTTTGGCAAAGTTATTAAGTAAAATTCTTAATCATCTTCTTTCTAGCTTGGTCAGTATTGTCTGTTGATTCAGCAATTGCTTGTTATTTGTCAACAGTATCAGTCAGTTAGGGGATGACAGCACAGCAAACCTCGGGCATTTGTAGAATTATTTATAGAAAACTAACCAGACTTGTTCAAAAATTTGTAGTCTTGTAGGAATACTAAAATAAGTAACTTGCAGTCCTTCCCCTCAAAGGCCTTACCATCCAGTGCCTCAGAGTAGAAAAAAACAATGTTGCTTTTAAGGTGGAAGACTTTAAAAATAGCAAACCAGAAACACTGGCCTCAAATTAAGGTCTACATTTAAGACAAGAAAGGGTTAAAGAAAACATCAAGATGCAATGTCTGGATGGTGGTGCTTATTAAGTGGTGTGTTCCAGTATCAGAATGTAATTGGCTGGCTCAGTACACTGTAGTGTTTTTTCCATTTCTCCCCCTTTTTTTCCTTCTTACACATGCAGCAAGCTATTTCGCTCAGCTGTGAAATATCCATTGCAAGGCAATGTATAATTAAGTGCTGGAATGAGTGGGGCAGGCAAATGCCGTTGGAGATCAGAGGACAAATAATTCAGCTTGGCTGGTGCAAGGCATTGTAGAGGAGGCAGGGCTTGAACGGGGCCTTGAAAAAAATTCGACTGAATGCAGAGGCAGGACAGAAGGACAGTTTAGGCAACAGTAATGCTGTGAGCAAAAGACAAGAGCCAGAATGAGTCGGGCTTATTTTAGGGAGAGCCTGACACTGTCTCCTGTCAATCTGGATGGGAGATGAAACGGGCAAGGAAGACTGGGAGCTAGGTGGTACGGCCTGAAGGAGAGGCCATGGTCCATAGGCCAGAGATCTGGGCTCTGCCATGTATCCTTGGCAAGTCACACAACCTTCGAAGCTTCAATGACCTCAGATGTGAAATGGTGATTTCAGACTGAAAACTCTCGAAGGCAGCTTCCTATTTGAAAGTAACCCAGGATTCTTTTATGGTGGTCCTTGATGAACTAGAATAAAGACTTTTGGGGGGGGCGCCTGGGTGGCACAGTTGGTTGAGCTTCCAACTCTTGGTTTCAGCTCAGGTTGTGATCTCAGGGTCATGGGATCAAGCCCCACGTTGGGCTCTGCGCTCAGCACTGAGTCTGCTTACGACTTTCTCCCTCTCCCCCTGCTCTCTTTCTCTCTCTAAAATAAGTAAATAAATCTTTTAAAAAAAAAAGGACTTTCAAATTTATCCCAACATTGCAGAGCCTTTAAGGTTGTTCTGAAGGGAAACATGTAACAAAAGGGGAAATTTCTCACATAATTAAAGGGGCATTTATTAGTATAAAATTCATCAAGGGATGATTGCCTTGGGAAAGGCAGTTAGACATCCTGGAGGGAGGAAACCAGCTCAGAGGCTACGCCGATAGTTCAGACGGGAGCAGGGCATTTGAAATAGGAATCAAAAGAAGGGGAAAGGCAAGAGTCATTATTCATTCATTCTTTATTGGTAATAAAAAACTGTACTAGGTTCTGGGGATCCAGTGACAAGTAAGACAGAAAATGCTTCTATTCTTTATTCTTAACATTCTAACAAGAGGAAAAATCAGCAGAATTTGTCAGTTGACCAATAGGGTATTTGTGCCTTGAAGAGAGTAATGTTTACTCCAAGGCCAAACATCCAGCTACAGAATATTGGTTTAAAAAATATTGCATTTTTTTCTAATTGTATTTTGATAAAATGGAATACTATGCAGCTATAAAGAATTGTGAAACATATTTATTGACATGAAAGAATATCAATGATATGCCGTTGAGGGAAAAACAACCCAAATATAGAATATGAAATAGAAAGCTATCTATCACCTTGTATAAAGAGTAGGATTATTGGTGATTTATTTAAGTCCTCTTTATTCAGTGATTATTTATGGATTATTTATCATACTATGTATGAAGCAATGTTTTGGGCTTTCGGGATAAATAATACAGACATGGACCCTGATTAATTTTTTGTCTTTTCTAAGAGATCAGGATACGTTCAGGGTGGTGTGGCCATAGACGCCTGTGGTTAATTTTTTGTCTTTTCTAACTTTTTTGCAATGAACTGCTCATACTGCCTCTTGTTGAGAACTAATTTCTAAATGAAGTTCAAAAAAACCCCCCAGTGGCTATGCAAGCGAAGTGGAGGTTGCACAGTTACACACGACACTGTCTTGGCCAATGTTTCCTCCAGGTGTTTACCCAAGGGAGAGGTGGTTCTGGGACACCAGCCTCCTGCTTAGGGTAGATCAGGGCACTGCCTGCTGGTTGGCAGCCAGACTGGTCAGAACTCCCAGATGCAGTCTAGCTCCAAGGCAGAGAGTCCTGCTGATGAGACTTGAGACTCTGCTGGCTTTTTATAGTCCTTCTGAGGGCTGGTCATTCCAGCCTGGTGTCGATTTTGTATGTTACTTGACACTCCTTTATTCCCGTTGAAGTTGCCTCTCCCGGAAATCTCTGTCATTCCATAAACACTGGCAACTGCCCTGCAGTGCAGCTGACCTCCCACAGTTTGAAAAACAAAATGTATTCTGGCTACATTTAAAGGAAGTTTTGGGGTGAGTCCATGGGTGAGGATTTGGCTGTAAGATCTTTGTGGGCAGAGCACCTAAATGAGGATCTGGAGCTGGTTATCACTTAGGTTCCTGGGCCCATAGACAAAAGCCTTTGTGTTATTTCTCCCTCCCTCCGAACAGCTCTTCTCCCACGGTTAGTCCTAACCATGTCTTTCTGCTAGAATGCACTCATCACTGCCTCCTCTTTTTAAAAGGCAAGTTCTTTGTGTATATGCCAAAGAACAAACAAGCCAGCAGAAAACCACCAAATTATTATTTTTTGAAAAAGTATTTCCTGTTCCTTATAATAAATTGTAATAGATAAATAAACATATGGGTACATATATAAAGAAAAAATTACCTGCAAACCTATTCCCCAGAGATGTTCCAGTGTATTTTTTGTGCACTTATTTTGCTTTCTACTCACATAGTTGTTTTCAGCCTTTGTTCTGTCACTTATGTTGCCTATTTATAGATCTGAAGCTGTGTCCGTACCAATATTTTCTATTAAATAGGCCTATTCTTTCTATAGCAAATGAATGCTATTATAAGTAGGTGCTTAACTGCTTTTTCCAATGTCAAGATGGCCTCAAGGCCCTGAACATATATATAATGACAGAATGTCCATTTCAAAGAAGCATCCATTTATTTTTTCATGTCGGCTCTGGCTGAGGGAAACCACTAGAGTCAAGCTAGCCAATCAAGTCCTCACTCTTTGTTGCTCTGTGATGAACAGCCAGGCGCATTTTGATGCTGAAGACTCCTCAGGGTCGCTGACGGTCTTGACCTTTGCACCAACCTGAGGGAGAAAGGAGAAAAAGAGGTCCCTCTGGACCATATCATCCTACACATACCTTCAACCCTCTGCTTGGAGTGTGAGAACCTTCCTGACATTTGTATGAGCAGTCCTGGAACACAGATCCTCTGTGTAGTGTAAGTGGACAAGCAAAAAGGGTAAAGTTTAATTAGAGTCCACTTTTCACTAGTTCCAGAGCTAAATTTCCTTAGGAATTTCCTTGTCAGTGTTCCCTCTCCGATTTGAATTCAGCCCTTTCCAGCCTGGGTGTCTCTGCACCAGGCTCTCTCAATTGCTTTTGCCTGCCATGCTCAAAGTCTGATTTATTTTCATTTAGATGTCATGATGCAATTCTCAAGAAGCAAGATCTTCCCAGTTTGGGTGTTCCAGGTCTTAGTTCACTCTACTTACAAAAATCATCTACTGTTACCCTCATGTATTAACTACTGATAATTCCTTTATGTCTCTCATTTCCCACAGCAGGTCTTTTTCTTCAGCCATCCACTTATGGCCACGCATTTTTCTCCTTCCATAGTGCTTAACTGAATGCTTACGTGCAGCAACTATCTAATTTTAAGTGTCTTGTTCATCTTTCTCCCTCCTGCTTTTTTTTGTTTACCTTTAATAGTATGCCTTATTATTTGTAAGCCACCCTCAATCTCTCCTTTTTTTGGAAAGTACATAAGGTCTAAATCATAAAGAAACAATATAAATTATGTTATCCTTGTAAATCTCTCTTGTAGTCTTTTCTTATTCATATTTTCTATATCGCCAGCTCATTTGCCCCTTTGTTTTGTTTCTTTAATTTTATTATTCATTATTAACTTACTTGTACACATCTGATTTTTCACTAGACATTCATAAGATGGTTCCTGCCTGCAGTTAAATTGGGGTAGAGGAGCATAAAACTTAGGATACTATAGACAGGAGATTATTAATCATGGATTAAATGTTGAAAGGAATGACCTGAGGTTCAGTTGATATTTGTGCTTGCCCCGAGCTCATTTATTGTCCTGCTTTTCCTTTTGTGTGCTTTCTGAAACCCTGCTCATTGTTAGGTACGAATAGAATTCTGTGTGTGTAATCAGAAAGTTCTTCCTCACTAAGTTTATAGTCAATCCAAGTAAGCAATGAGGTTAAAAATGATTTTATAGGTAAAATTAATCTGGATGTTTGGAAAGTACATTGAAATCAAATTTATTTCTTAGCTGGTTCCTGATTTCCAATGTAAGGTCCTTTGAGGAGCCTGAGTTGGTGTTACAGGACTGTGTGAATGGATCCTTCGTCCTCCATTTTGATGTGTCATTGGGACATTAATAATGGATGGTTGCTGCACTTGATGGTCAGATATGTTATTCTGATCCATTTTTATTTCCCAAAGGGGCCTCTGGAAAAGGGCAATGAGAGTAGATTTAAAACCACATTATTGGAATTCAATAACTTTTGTCTCGCTTTGTATGTCTGGTGCTTGCTGAAGAGGAGTTGTAATATGGAGAGTCAGTCAAGCATGGAGCAGGCAAAATACCAAAATGGATTTTTTAAACTAAGATATAAGCTGAATTCTATGTTTTAATTTGGACTGTGATGCTCAGCATTAAATTTTCCATAAATGTGTTAGATGTGTATGCATTTTGCTCTTTTTGATTCTGTGGATGAAGGGATGAGCATAGGAACAAAACAAATCCACCAGTACAAATTATTTGGGTTGGTGGAGGTAAACATTTATATAAATCAATTAGCAAGAATTATTTATTTCAATAATTCCTAGCATTTGTGAAGGACTGAACTTTTACTTATTTACGTAAAGTGTGCCCCCAAGGGAGCACTGAATTCCCTTTAAATGTCTTCACTTCTCTGGTAATTACTCAAAGGCTGGAGTAGCTTGAAAGTGGAAGATTCTGAGTCCTAGGGAATGGGGGTCACTCCTGGAGATAAACAAGATCTTACTTTATCAGTTGGTAGGATCTGTCTTCAGAAACATCCCCTGCTTGTGGGTTTATATGAAAATGTAGAAGAGGGTTTATGGTCTATCCAGCCATACTCTGGGACAAATCAATCAAATTAAGAGGAAGAGATGATGAGTAATTTGTTCCCACTCATTTCATGTTGAATGTCTTTCCCTCACCCATGTTTTTATTTCAAGTCTGCTAAACTTAAAAAAAGTAATCAAGCAAAAACAGAGTTAAAAGTCTTAATAACAGTGATTAATGTTAGTACCTAAGAGAATAATGGGTATGGATGAAGTGAAGGTTTCTCTATACAAAAAGAATACTGGGAGTCTGAGGATCCTGTTCCTTTGACCTTGATCTTCTTCAGTCACCTTGATATTGTACTTTGTATTACTTTTGCATAGTTTGCCTGTACTCCTTGAATGTTGTTTTGCTACGGACACCGACTTCATCTTTGTTGTTGTTTCACTTTTACTTTTTTTCTTTTATACAAAAGAAATGAATCTATAGTGGAGAAAATTTAAAACATACAGGCAAACAGTATATTAAAAATCATTTGTAATGCTGCCACCTACAGAAAATACTATCAACAGCTTTGACATCTTTTTTAGTTCTTTCTCTCTGAGTATACATAGCTATCATTTCTTATAGAACTCTTTTATAACTTACTTCTTCTCAGTTAACAATGTGTCTTGAACATCCAGTGCTATGAAATATATTGTGCAACGTCATTTTTGGCATCCGTGTACTTTTTCATTCTATGAAACATCACATCATGTTAAACTAATCGCCTTTTTTTTAAATTCAAGTATAATGAACAGTACAGTGATTCAAAAACCAATCTCCTTTCTTTTGATTTTTTTTGGTTGGTAGACTTTTTCATCATTATAAACAACTAACTCTGTGATAGCATTTCAGTAGGTAAATCCATTCTTGCCTTAGGAGAGATTCCTAGGAATGAAATTACTGGGTCAATGGGAGGCAATGGGAGCTATCCAGGAGGTTAATTGATGACTTGCATTACCACCTGCCCTACATGAAAGGATAGCATTGGAGCTTTAGAATTTGGATTTATTTTACCTCATTTGCAGGATCTTACTCATGGCCCCTAAAATTAGTTCTTCACAGGACTCTGATCCTATAAGGTTTCATTTCCTATTCTAGACTCTCAAATGTGAGATCCAAAAACTTGTGTCTATAATGCTAGCTCCCAATAGTCATGTTGTGGGAGTTTAAATACAAATCAACAGCCAAGGTAGTTGCTGTGGATATTTATATGGGGGAGGAAGACATAGAAATGCATCCTTAGAAGCTTTGCCATGGTCTTAGTGATCTAAATATATAAAGAGTGCATCTAAGAAAGAGGTTGACGAGCTCAAGGTCACATCATGAGTCAGCAGTGAAATCCCAAATAAGGCTTTCATTGCCTTAACCTTTTAATCCCAGTATAAAGAGTACTTATGAATAGGTGAAGAGAAAGCATTTATAAATGAACCTAAAAGATCATTTATAACTTGAAATGCTTAACAATTTCAAGAGAGTTAATAGAAAATTCCCACCTCAGATAAGCAAATCTAGATTGCTAAAAGGTACTGATAGATTTTTTAGAAAATGAAGTATTAAATGACTGAAATGAAGAGAGCGTATTGTGGTTTAGGCAGATGGAAATGAGCCTCAAGGAAGTGTGTGTGTGTGTGTGTGTGTGTGTGTGTGTGTGTGTGTGTGTGTGTGGTGTTTGCCAGAGGCAGGATTGGGGTGGGAGGGACACAGGATGGGGAAGAGTAATAGCCTGAGCCTACTCTGGTGACTAAGGAAAACACAACCAAAGGGCTCCTCAGGACATTAACCCTGGAGTGAAGGTGGAGGTCTTGGCCTTCATTATGAATGAACCATAGATCTTTCCTCCTCTGCCTAGTATGGGGATCTGCACTGTTATTTCAGAACCTGTGGCAGGGTCACTGGTAAGAGCTGTAGAGATACCTTCCAATGTCCTCAGGAGTGGGACTCAGGTATCCTGATTCCCAATCTAGTGCTCATTCTACTACTCTTAGGAAATAGCAGTCATTTTACCAGAATTTTCAGAGATACACAGCAGTTTCTGGGTAACTAAAGCTCAGACTCTGCATTGTGGGAGGGGTACACAAAAGAAAAGAGAAAGAAAACAAAAGAAAATCTTGAAAGTAGAGTTCATCCATCCAGCACTGTCTTTATAGATGAGGGAGCTGAGGCTCAGTGATCTATTGGGACACAGGTAGTCAGGACACACCAGGACCAAGAACTCAGACTTTCTGACACTCAGCTTGCTACAAAATGATCTAGATACATCTTGTGATTCATTTATTCTTTCTCATGATCATCTTCAAGCTTCTATTTCATGGTTCGTGAATTCAATATCACCAATATCAGCATGTATTAAGAATCTATTTGCATGTGGTGCTGTACTCTAGAAAGCAAATAGACAAATGAAGCATTTGACACATAGGAATTTCCTAAGGAAGACAGATCTTATAGAAATAGACAGAAATGACATATAGACCACTGGCAAACAAAGCAAATCCGTAAATTGTACAACTTTGGCCATGCGAGATGGTAAGTAAAAAGAGCCTCACAGCCCATTGCTTAAAGAGAAGACTTATTATCACTGGATAGCCTTAAACTAATAATGAATAAGAATCACTCTATGCCCTTTAGTTGTTATACTGGAAAGAAAAAAGAGTACATAACCTGGCATGCTTAGCACTAGAGTGCATGTAATGGTGCAGTTTCTTTGGTGTGTTGTTGATTACTTCCTTCACTGATTTTTGTCTTATGCATATTCTCTGATGGTCTGCAGAGACTGGATAGACTAGAAGGGTCTGCCAAGGCAAGAAGGCTCTCAAGGAATGCCTTCTAAAACCAAAACATTTTTCCTTCCCCAGAGAACCAGTGGTGGTGTGGTTCTTAGTCATATTTTTATTGGGGCTTTTTTTTCCCCCTTTAGAAAGGCCTTGAAGATGATAAAGGAACTTACAAAACCCTTAGACGTTTCATCTATATAATGTGAACTGTGGTGAATGTGAGACTGGGGTGTATTTTCTGTTCTCTCAAAGAATAGTTAAAGACAGGGGCGCCTGGGTGGCTCAGTCGTTGAGCGTCTGCCTTCGGCTCAGGTCGTGTTCCCAGAGTCCTGGGATTGAGCCCCGCATCGGGCTCCCTGCTCCACGGGGAAGCCTGCTTCTCCCTCTCCCCCTCCCCCTGCTTGTGTTCCCTCTCTCGCTATGTCCCTCTCTGTCAAATAAATAAATAAAATCTAAAAAAAAAAAAAAGAATAGTTAAAGACAAACCAAAGGTAACCCTGCTCTCTTCTACAGTAACAAATACCTTTGGCCAGGTATCTTCATAAATGCCTGACCTAGTCATTTGTTTCAGGACCAGTATTAATAGTAGTATTATTAGTAGTATTAGGGTAGTATTAGTATTATTATCCTGAAACTATCATATGTGTGATATGAGATAAAACAAATGAGTAATTGTGGGATCTTCTAATTCTATCCCCCCTGGTTCTTGAGAACCAGGATTCTTGGTGTGGAAGAAAGGAGAAACTGATGCAGTATAGAAGATATTAGATAAAACCACTATAGTCATGAATTTGAATTGGAAATACCAGTTATGATCTCACAAGTGGTTTTATTTTTAAATATTAATATTTTCTGTCTCTGTTAATTAAAAAAACCTACAATGACTAATCCAGTAGTAATGAGCATCCTTATTACCCAGATGGTAGTCTGAAAAAACTCTTCCCATTAAAGGAAACCAAGGCTTTTTAGAAGAATGGCTAATTTTAAGTCTGGAAATATACAGGATGAGTGAGGAAGCTCTCAAAAACAACTAGAATAATCAACTTGAGGTCAAATTGAAGGGGATCCCACCAGCTAATGATGGCATTTTGAGGTTCAATAATATTAAGCGTTGTAATGAATCAAAACTCATCACATATGTCTAAGTCAATGAGTATTTGATATTAAGTAAACCAAATGGTTGCTTACCTTCTGATTTGACAGAAAAGCAATTCATTATCTTGAAAACTGGGTTAAGAATCAAGCATTTATCTTGACTTTCCTGTATGAATTGTAACACTGTAAATAAATAGTTGATAAGGGAAGCATCTTCTAATAAAGTTATTCCAGCTATTAAATGAAAACAAAATGATAGAATAACATCATTCTGCAACCTCCAATGCATTAATAGACTTAGGCACAGAGCACCAACTACCACAACAGTGGATATCATCAACTATCAAAAAAGAACAAAACCAAAGGTAAAAGCCTCTTGCTAAAAGAACACAATAGTACTTAAAGAAATTGAACCTGAAACTAATAAGACCTCAAGATTCAGCTGCCAGTTTGTAGGAAGTAAAGAGGACAGAGGAACCAACATGGTGACTGCAATCAACAAATCCCAATTATGGGAAACTCTGCAGATATAATGCCCCAGGATCTTCAACAGATAAATTATATGAAAAAGGAATATAGATGGAATCTGTAGATCTAAAAAGACTTAAAGGTCATAGCAAATGAAAAACTAGGCAAAAGGAAGTTATAGTATCCAAGAGTGCATACTTGGGTAATAAAATCAGAAAAAGATGGAAGAAAGTGATTGCTATGCAAGTCAGGGTAGTGGTTACTTTTGCAGGGAAAGAGGGTTTTATGATGGGAAGGGGGCATATGGCTGGAAAATTTTTGACCCAGATATTTGTTACAAGGATGTTTGTCTTATAATAATTTAGTAAGCTATATATTTTTGTGTGATTTCCCATATCTGTTTCATTCTATATGTGTAAAAAAACAGGGGAAAAAAAAAAAAAGCATGTTAAACAAGTCCACAGACCTAACGCTGTCCTCAAGATAAGCACAATGTGGTCAGCAGTGGGTAAATAAAGTTGTGGAAAATCATATTCTGGGGCAAAAAGAATATAAGTTCTGCTGTAGATACATGTGGGTAATGTCAGAGGTGGGCTACCTTTCAAGGTGCTGGGAGGTTTATTTTTTTATAATTCTGTACATAGTTCCCCTTTCAGTGCCAGTCAGCCTAGCCAGATGATCCATATGTGGCTCAGTGTTTTTCAGTGTGTGGTGCTGAGAACCACTGGCTTCATGGCCACTATGTGCTTAAGAAAGTGCAGATCTCTTGGTCCCATCTCTCTTCAAAGGAGCAGCCCCAGAATCTACATGATTAACAAGCACACTACACTGTAAGAACCACCACTGACTTTTTGGTCCATATCTACCTGAAATCACTTCTTTTTTTTTTTAAATTAAGATTTTTTACTTATTTATTTGACAGAGAGAGACACAGCAAGAGAGGTAACACAAGCAGGGAGAGTGGGGGAGGGAGAAGCAGGCTTTCTGCAGAGCAGGGAGCCTGATGCAGTGCTCCACCCCAGGACCCTGGGATCAGGACCTGACCTAAAGGCAGATGTTTAACGACTGAGCCACCCAGGTGCCCCTACCTGAAATTACTTCTATAAAGATGTGGGAAGTATAGATCTTCTAAGCAATTTCCAAATGGGCAGTTTAGAGTCAAGACCATAGCTGTGATTTTTGTTAGTGAGTGCACTTAGATGTTGAACCTTTATCTAGCTGAGACATGTAGAACACCGTCTGTGAGTGTGTCTAAGCAAATAGCCCAGTTAGAAAATGATTTTCTCTGGGGCGCCTGGGTGGCTCAGTCGCTTAAGTGACCGACTCTTGATTTCGGCTCAAGTCATAATCTCAGGGTCATGTTCCCAGAGTCATGAAATCAAGTCCCACGTTGGGCTCTGCACTCAGCAGGGAATCTGCTTGAGATTCTTTCCCTCTGCCCCTACCCCGCTTGCACTCTCTCTGTTTCTCAAATAAATAAATCTTTACAAACAAAAAACCCATTTTCTCCAACGTGCAATAGCAATTGTCAATTTTTTTCTCATCTTTTTCGCTCAGGATTTTTTGCCTCTCATATAAGTGAGAGCCTGGGATTAGGAATTTAATGTGATATTTCAATCAATGAATCCTCTGAAGTTTTTTTTTTTTTAAAGATTTTATTTATTTATTTGAGAGAGAGAGAATGAGAGACAGAGAGCACGAGAGGGAAGAGGGCAGAGGGAGAAGCAGACCCCCCACTGAGCAGGGAGCCTTATGTGGGACTCGATCCCGGGACTCCAGGATCATGACCTGAGCCGAAGGCAGTCGCTTAACCAACTGAGCCACCCAGGTGCCCGAATCCTCTGAAGTTTTTAAGCAACAGTTCTAACAACAACAACAAGAAAATTCAAATCATGAGAAGAAGAACAATCTAGATTTGGATATGGGCAGGTATGACCAGATAGAGCTTTCTGCTGGTCCTTTCTCAGTCGAAGGCAAAGTAGACTTTCAGAGTATGAAAGTGGAAGTGTGAAGGCTTCCAAGTCTGTATTTAGCATCTTCATCCTCTCCTTTCTGTAACCCTCTCTACTTTCCCAAACCTACATGATTTTTCAGCAGCTCTACTAATCAGAACAATTGGAATCCAACTGGCTTTCTTTTGCCAATTGAGTGCCAATTAGTGTGGATGCACTTCAGGGAGGAACCTAGACTAGTACTTGCTTTATAGAGATTTCAATTTGATTTGTGAAAAACAATATTTTATTCAATTGAATCTAATTCTACAAACATCCTTTGAACACTGACTAAATGTGTGGCAGTATTCTAGCTGTGTGGCATTATAGATAGACAATTAAGGCAAGTTTCCTGCATCCAGACAGGTACAGTCTCGTCAGGGAAATGGATGAGTTGTAGCTAATGATAACAGCAAAATCATTTGCACATAAAAAATCTCATTTCAGTCCTCACACTTTCCAAATTGTAGCAATTAAAAGGATAACCACTATTTGTTGTTTTTTTTAATTTTATTATGTTATGTTAGTCACCATATAATACATCATTAGTTGTTTTTTTTTTTACATCATTAGTTTTTGATGTAGTGATCCACGATCCATTGTTTTCATATAACACTCAGTGCAGCATGCAGTACATGCCCTCCTTAATACCCATCACCGGGCTAACCAATCCCCCCTCCCTCCTCCCCTCTAAAACCCTGTTTGTTTCTCAGAGTCCATAGTCTCTCATGGTTCATCTCTCCCTCCAAT
>NW_023270829.1:0-277 GCF_011800145.1 Mirounga leonina | reverse complement strand
TTTCTGATGGCTGAGTAATATTCCATTGTATATATGGACCACATCTTCTTTATCCATTCATCTGTTGAAGGGCATCTCTGCTCTTTCCACAGTTTGGCTATTGCTGCTATGAACATTGGGGTGCCTATGGCCCTTCTTTTCACTACATCTGTGTCTTTGGGGTAAATACCCAGTAGTGCAATTGCTGGGTCATAGGGTAGCTCTATTTTTAAATTTTTGAGGAACCTCCACACTGTTTTCCAAAGTGGCTGTACCAACTTGCATTCCCACCAACAGT
>NW_023270828.1:0-10654 GCF_011800145.1 Mirounga leonina | reverse complement strand
ATATGTATTTATAGCCATTTCATTACTTCTTTTGTAATTTTTTTTTTTTTTCTGGAGGTTTTCTCTGATCTATGATTGTCTTTGACACTTTTGGTCTCTCCTGTCCACTCAGAGTCCCCTTTACTATTTCTTGAAGGGCTGGTTTAGTTGTCAGGTACTTCTTTAGTTTTTGTTTGTCTTGGAAACTCTTTGTCTTTCTAGTCTGAATGACTGTCTTCCTGTGTACAGTATTCTTCGCTGCAGATTTTTCCCATTCAGTACTTTGAATATATCATACCACTTCCTTTTGGCTTGCCTTGTTTCTGTTGAAAAATCTGCAGCTAGGGTTATGGGTCTTCCTTTGTAAGTTAATGACCTCTTTTGTCTTGCTGCTTTTAAGATTTTTTTAATTGCTATGTTTTGCAAATTTATTCACAATATGTCTTGATTACAATATGTTTTGTTGATTTTGGTGGGAGTTCTCTCTGCCTCCTGAATCTAGATGTCTGTATCCTTTCCCACTTTAAGGAAGTTTTCAGCTATTATTTCTTCAGATGAATTTTCTGCCCCCCTTTCTCTCTCCTCTTCTTCTGGGACTCCTATAATAGAAATTTTATTACATTTGTCATGCACACAAGGGAGGGAAGGGCAGAAGGAGGACAAGCAGACTCCCCGCTGAATGGGGAGCCCAGCACAGGGTTCAATCCCAGGACCCCGAGATTATGCCTGAACCAAAGGTAGATGCTTAACCAACTGAGCCACCCGGGTGCCTCTCTATTGACCATTTTTAAATCAGATTTTGTTAATAATTTGTATGAGTTCTTTGTACACATTGAATATTAACCCCTCATCAGATATATTTTTGAGACTATCTCCTTCCATTCCTTAGGTTGCTTTCCATTTTGTTAATGCTTTCTTTTGCTGTGCAGGAAAGCTTCTTAGTTTGATGCAGCCCCATATGTTTATATTTTATTTTGTTTCCCTTGCGTTTGAAATCATATCCAAAATAGCATCTCTAGGACCAATGTCAAGGAGAATTCTACCTATGTTTTCTTCTACAAGTTTTAAATAAAACAAAACAAAAAAGGTCTTACATTTAGGTCTTTAATACATTTTAGTTTGATTTTTGTATGTGATATAAACTAGCAATCTCGTTTTAGTACTTTGCATATAGTTGACCAGTTTTCCCACCATGATTTACTGAAGAGACAGTCCTTTCCTTAATGTATATTCTTGCCCTCTTTGTGTAAATTAATCAAACATATATGTGTGAGTTTATTTCTGGGTTGTGTATTCTGTCCCATTGATCTATGTGTCTGTTTTCATGTCAATACCATACTGATTTGAACGGTATAGTTTGTATTAGACATTGAAATCAGGGAGCGTATGTCTCACTTTTTTCTTTTTCTCAAGATTGTTTTGCCTATTTGAGGTCTTTTGTGTTTCCATGCAAATTTTAGAATTATTTGTTTTACTTTTCTGTGAAAAATGTGATTGGCATATTGGTAGGGATTTTACTGAATCTCGTTGTTGCCTCACCAGAGGTACTAACCTGTAGATTTCTTTGAGTAGTATGGGCATTTTAACAATATCAATTCTACCAATCTATGAACATGAAATTTATTTCCATTCCTTTGTCATTTATCTACTTACATCAATATCTTATAGTTTCCAATGTACAAGTCTTTTACCTCCTTGCTTAAATTTATTCCTTGAAAAATTATTTCTTGATATTTTATTCATTTTGATATGATTACAAATGGGACTTTCTTGATTTCTCTTTCTAAAAGCTCATTATTATTGTATAAAAACAGAATAAAGGTCGCCTGGGTGGTCAGTGGATTAAGGGTTTGCCTTCAGCTCAGGTCATGATCCTGGAGTCTTGGGATGGAGTCCCACATCAGGTTCCCTGCTCAGCAGGGAGTCTACTTCTCTGCCCCTCCCCTGGCTTGGGCTCTATCTCTTGCTCATTCAATTGCTCTCAAATAAATAAATCTTTGAAAAAAGCAGAATAGATTTTTATATATTAATTTTATACCTTGTAACATTACTGAACTTATTTATTAGTTCTAACAGTGTCTGGTAGCCATTCACAGTTTCTATATATATACTATCATATCATCTGCAAATGATAGCACTGCTTCCTCCTTGCTGATTTGCCAATGCCTTTTATATTACCTTTTTTAAAAAAAAATCTAATTGCTTCAGCTAGGGCTTCTAATGCTATGTTGACTAACAGTGGGGATTGCGGGTATTCTTGTCTTGTTCCTAATATGAGAGTAAAAACTCTCAGCTCTTCACCATTATATTTTAGCAGTTGGTTTGTCATAAATGGCCTCTATTATGTTGATGTACTTCTCCTCTATACACACTTTGTTGAGAATTATAATAAATAGATGTCAAATTTTTTTCAGATTTTTTTTCTAAGTTTATTGAGATAATCAATGGTTTTTATCTTTAATTTTGTAACTGTGATCTATCACACTGACTGTTTTATATATGTTGAATCATCCTTGCCTCCCTGGAATAAATACCACTTGAACATGGTATATGACTCTTTTAATGTACTCTTGAATTCAGTTTGCTAGTATTTTGTTGAGGATATTTGCATCTATGTTCATCTGTGATATATAATATAAAATATATAAATAATATATATAATATAAAATATTATATCATACATCATATATATCATTTATGATATAATATAAAATAATAGTTCACATGTATTTTTTTCTTTTCTTTTCTTTTTTTTTTTTTTTCTCCTATGGTGTCCTTGCCTGGTTTTGGTATCTGGGTGATGCTAGCCTTGTAAAATGAGCTTGGAAACATTCCAACTGCTCTGAGTTTTTGGAAGATTTTGAGAAGTATAACTATTAGATATTCTTGAATGTTCATAGAATTCACTACTAAAGCCATCTATTGAACTTTTGTTTGTGGGGAGGTTTTTGATTACTAATTCAATCTCCTTATTAGTAAAATGCAAATTCAAATTTTCTATTTCTTCATGATTCATTCAGGGAAGATTGTAAATTTCTAGGGATTTATCCATCTTTCTAGGTTGTCTAATTTATTGGTATATAAATCTTCTTGGTAGTCTCTTATGGTACTTTGTATTTCTGTGGCATCATTTATGCTTTCTTTTGCATTCCTGATGTTAATTATTGGAATGCTTTTATTCTTCTTGAGTCTAGGTAAAAGTTTGTTAATTTTGTTTACCTTATAAAAGAAGCAGCTCTTAGCTTCATTGATTTTTTTGTATTTTCTCTTATTAAAAAAATATTTTATTTTTAAGTAATCTCTACACCCAACATTGGGCTCCAACATGGGGTCACCCAACATGGGGTTCAAACATGCGGCACAAACCTGGGATCAAAAGTTACACATTCTGCTGACTTAGCCAGCCAGGTGACCTTTATTTTCTTTTTATTATCTATTGTATTTATTTCCAATCAGATCCTCATTATTTATTTCCTTCAACTAACTTTCCTTTGTTTATATATATATATATATATATATATATATTCATTCATTAGATATTATTGTAAATGGATTATTTTCTTAATTTCTCTTTCTGATACTTTATCATTAGTGTATTATTGTATATTGATTTTATATCCTGCAAGTTTACTGAGTTTGTTTATTAGTTCTAACAATTATTTGATAAAGTCTTCTGTGGTTTTCTGGATACAAGATGATATAATCTGTAAAAAGAAGCAAGTTAGATTATTTATTTCTGATTTGAATATCTTTTATTTTTTCCTTGATTAATTGTTCTGGCTAGAACTCTCAGTACTATACAGAATAGAAATTTTAAGATGATCATTCTTGTGTTGTTTCTGATCTTAGAGAAACAAAGTTTTCAGCATTTTTAGTATTGATTTATTATGCGTTTTTTTTTTTTTTTCTATAACTAATGTTTGGACAGTTTTTATCAAGACAATATGTTGCATTTTATCAAATGTTTTTTCCTGCACCTATTGAGATGATCATATGATTTTTATATCATTTTGTTAAATATATGGTTTATCGTGTTTACTGATTTGTATATGTTGAATCATGTTTATATCCCAGGGATAAATCCCACTTGGTCATTGTGTATGATTCTTTTTAATGTGCTCTTGAATTGGGTTTGCTAGTATTTAATTGAGGCTTTTTTGCAACTATCTTCATTAGGGATATTTGCCTGTAGTTTTGTTTTTGTGGTGTCATTTTCTGGCCTTGGTTTAATAGTAAGGCTTCCCTGGTAAGATTGGTAAGATTATTTGCAAGTGTTCCCTGCTCTTCTTTGATTACTGTTTCAGTCTTCCTGTTCTTTCTTCATTTAGATTTTTTATTTCTTTATGATTCAATCTTTGTAGGTTGGATATTTCTATGAATTTTTTTTTCTGTTTCTGTTATACAAATTTTTGTAGAGTAACTGTTAATAGAAGTTTCTTGTGATTCCTTGTAATTTTGTATTATCTGTTGCTATGTCTCCTCTTTCGTTTGTAATTTTGTTTATTTGATTTTTGTCCTTGTGTATCTAACAACAAAAAAAATAACTTTATCTTTTCAAAACCAGCTGTTAGTTTACTGATGTTTTCTATTGCATTTGTGTTCTTGATTGCATTTCTTTCTTTCTTTCTTTTTTTTTTTTTTTTTTAAGATTTTTATTTATTTGACAGAGAGAGACACAGTGAGAGAGGGAACACAAGCAGGGGGAGTGGGAGAGGGAGAAGCAGGCTTCCCGCTGAACAGGGAGCCTGATGGGAGGCTGGATCCCAGGACCCTGGGGTCATGACCTGAGCTAAAGGCAGACGCTTAATGACTGAGCCACCCAGGCACCCCGATTGCATTTATTTCTGAGGTAATTTTTATTTCTTCTTTCTTCTGGTAACTTGGGGTTAGTATGTTCTTCTTTTGTTAGTTTTTGAGGTATATAAATTTATTTATTTGAAATATTTATTTTTTTATTGATGTAGGCTTTTAAAAAATATTGTATTTATTTATTTGACAGAGAGAACACAAGCAGGGGGAGCAGCAGAGGGAGAGTGAGAAGAAGCTCTCTGCTGAGCAGGGATCCCAACACGGGGCTGGATCCCAGGACCCTGGGATCATGACCTGAGCCAAAGGCATTTGCTTAACTGACTGAGCCACCCAGGTGCCCCCAAAATCATAATTTTCTTTAAGGTTTCTGTCCATGTGCTGCATATTAGTTTTAACACTGTTGCTTTGAAGTGTAAACAAATTTTTTCTTTTCAGCTTTTCAAAATAGACAGAGTCTATCAAAATAAACTAGGCTTTTAACTTGTGTTGACTATGCCCCTCTTCAATAAAATCCCCATGAGAGACAGGAAGTGATCATGGAATGTAGGAAGTTTCTCAAAATTGTAGATATTCTCAGCCTTTGAGGCTCCACATAACCTCTCTCCTCTCCAAAATTATTCTCATTTATAAATTTCTTTCTTCCATAAGCAAACATTTTTTTAAAGATTTATTTATGGATTTAAAGAGGGGGAGGGCAGGCAGAGAGAGAATCCTCAAACAGACTCAGTGTTGAGCATGGAGCCTGATATGGGGCTCTATACCAAGACCCTGATTTCATGACCTGAGCCAAAATGAAGAGCCAATGGCCTAACCAACTGAGCCACGTAGATGCCCCATCAGAAAAAATTTTAATTTCATCAGGAATATATGGCTGAAGAAGATAGTGTAATAGGAGGCTTCCCCATTCATACTCCCCAGCAACACCAATGTGCAGCCATCCACTGATGAACTTGTATTTAAGTGACCTTTGGAATCCAGGTATGATGTTGTGTAAAACAGATGGAGTCCAAGCCTGAGAATGACCTTTTTGAGAAGGCATATGTACAACCATGTGTCACATTCTCCTGCCACGGTGCTGGTTATAGACTGAGAAGGACCTCTGTAGACACCCAGTCTCCCTGTAGACTCAGCTACAGTTGTATATGGACTTTGTCCTTATACCAGCATCATCCGCCAAGGGATTTGGGAGGAACCACACCCATCCTTGTCCCCATAGGCAGGACCCTTGACCTTGATCAGAGTATTCTGATCAGCCCTACGACCTAGCTCCCTGCCCACTGCTCTGTTGTCAAGGGACAGTCCTGCCTACCCAAGAACATGGCAGGGGGCACAATTATCTGTACCCCCAGATACAAGTTGCAGACACTGGTCCCAGTTCTGGTTTCTGAAGCAACATCATGACTCAATTCTTGCCTTGCTCAGCCATGGTATGGGGCCAATCTTGCCTGAACTAGGACCTGTCCACCTACCTGACAAGAACATCTCAGGAACTGGTGGAAGGGTCCTCTATTCACAAACCTGGTTATAGTTCACTTTCTGTGGACTCAACTGTGTACCTTGGAGTAGAACCTTGTCCCAGCTTCATTCTTATTGACTCTGATCCTGGAGGACATGACTTCACCCAGGGACCAGGTAGGATCCAAGCCCAGCAATGTCCTTGGTAACAGGCCCTTCAAGAAAATTATTAAAAATATCCAAACTACAATAAGGTGTTAATGGATACACAATATAAAAGAACATAAAGTCTGGCATCAATAGAATAAAACATGTGGGGCAGGAGTAGGAAAATTGTAGAGGTTTTATATACTATTGAATTTAATTTTTATCACCTAAAATGAAGTGTTATAACTCTAAGATGTTTTATGTACACTTGGTAGCATTCACAAAGCCAAAACCTACAGCAGTTATAGTAAATAGAAAGAAAAAGGAATCTAAGCATAAGTAGAAAACATCAAGAAGTCACAAAGGAGACAGCAAAAGAAGAAGACAGGAACAAACTACAAAACAGAGAACAATTACCTGCTTCTTTCACTGCTGCCTGACACCCACATCTTAGGGTTCTGGGGCTGTTAGGGATACTTGGAGATCCAGAGAGCCAGGGTGGCACTGCTAGTCTTAGGGACTATTCTGAGGTGTGCTGACAGGTGGAGCACCTGCTACAGAGAGGTAGGGAGGTAGAGGGGTCGATTTATAGATTCACAGAAAGCTGCCGGTAGTTCAGAAACGTCCCTTCACAGAGGCACTCTTCACCCCTTTGTTAGTTTCTAGTCTTTCTTCTATTACACATAAACCTGCAGTGAACCATTGTGCAGAGTGAGTCATGGGATCTTAACTTTTCATTTCTGGGATGAAGGCCCAGGAGAGTGCTTGCGAGGTTATAGGGTTTATGTTTCACTTCTATAGAACCTATCAAACTGTCCTACCAGCGTTGCTCTTCCATTTACATTCCCACCCGAAATGTAGTACTGTATTTTATATTAACCAGCTGTCCTAACAGGTGGGTAGTCATGATAACTCTCAGGTTTTCATTTGCATTTCCCTCATGGCGAGTGAGTTTGTCCATGTTTTCTTGTGCTAATTTTCCGTCTGCATGTTCTCTTTGATGTAATATCTGATGGGCTGTACCTTCATTCAGCATCTCCTGACAGCTCATCCTCCCCAAGGTTGCAGCACAGGGAGGGAGGGGCAGGAAGGTGGGCTGGAAGCTGAGCAGTCCTTAAGTGCGCTCCTCCACTCCTGGGCCCACCAGGAAGGCAGGGGCAGGACGCTGGTTTGGAGGGTCCACCCCCGTGGTGCCGCCCCTCCCCTGCAGTCCTGACCGTGGACGGAGGGGTGGGGAGTGCTGCTGAAGGGCTGTGATATGAGGAAGTAAATGCCCTTCAACTGTGGGATTTGGCCAGAGTCGAAGAAGGTGGACGGAGGAACAGAAAAGGGGGTCTGGGAGCTGTGACTGCTCCCTGCACAGCCAAGGCCCCCAGGGCTGATGAAGAGGCTGAAGGGGTGTGCCTTCATTCACTGTGCTTCTCACTGGAGTCCAGGCAGAGCGTGCGGAAGACGGGAGAGGGTGCAGGATGTGGGATGGAAATGCTGTGCCTCCTTTTCCTAAGTCTCTTTTCTGACCCAGGAAACTGTTGTTCCTGAGTTTAACAAGGGAAACATGTGCCTTGATTTTGCTCCCTGCTCAGAATTCTCACAGATGAGTGTTCACCCCATGTGCTCTCCACACCCTCCTGGCTTTTCGTATGCCTGGCAGGTCTGAGGGTGGTTACCAGGTGCCTTCCTTCTCTGGGAGCACTGCCTGGGTGGCTCTAAAGGGCGGCGCCTGGCCATCCACGCCAGTCCCCGTCCTGCTCTGGTGCCCTCCTCCTTTCAAAGTTAAGGAGACGGTGTTGGCGCGGTGTAGGGCCGTCACTGGAGATCGAGTGGGCAACCTCTCTGCCAGGCTTGGCTCTGCTTACCAGCTGCTGAGCTCCCCCAAGTCTGCGCACTCCAAGGACACCGTTTGGAAAACACACTTAAACCCAGCAGTCGGGGCCGAGTAAACCTAGGAACCACCTTAAATAATAATGATAATATGCTATGTGATTCCCAACCAGTGTGACTTTCCTAAGTGATCGATCAACCCCGCTTCTCATTTCCGTGTCGCCTGGCCCAGCTACACCTCTGCGGATTGGAGGGCACCAAGGAGCAGTGCCCTGCGAGCGGGGACTGTGCGCACAGGACGCGCTCCTCTTACCGCAGCTGCCCGGCGTCTGCCTGGGGAGACAGTGCAGAGCTGCGAACACACACCTGCAAAGGCGGCAGCGGCGGCAGGTCCAGGCTCCGTGTATCAGGGCGCCGCGTTCCCTGAATGGACAGAGCGGCGACAGCAGCGGGATGGGCGCGCATGCGCTACCGGCGCCCCTCCAAGCCCCGCCCTTCTTGTCCGCGCCCCTCCACGCCCCGCCCTTCGTATCCGCGCCCCTCCACGCCCCGCCCCGCCCCTTCATGCCCCGCCCCGCCCCTCCACGCCCCGCCCCGCCCGGCCCCCAGACAGGCAGCATTAGCGGGGTGGGCGCGCATGCGCTACCCGCGCCCCTCCAAGCCCCGCCCTTTGTGTCCGCGGCCCTCCACGCCCCGCCCCGCCCCTCCACGCCCCGCCCCGCCCGGCCCCCAGATAGAGAGGCAGCATTAGCGGGGTCGGCGCGCATGCGCTACCCGCGGCCCTCCACGCCCCGCCCTTCGTGTCCGCGCCCCTCCAAGCCCCGCCCCGCCCTCCACACCCCGCCCCGACCGGCCCCCAGACAGAGAGGCGGCATCAGCGGGGTGGGCGCGCATGCGGTACCCGCGCCCCTCCTAACCGCGCCGTTTGTGTCCGCGGCCCTCCACGCCCCGCCCCGCCCGGCCCCCAGACTGAGAGGCAGCATCAGCGGGGTCGGAGCGCATGCGCTATCCGCGCCCCTCGAAGCCCCGCCCCACCCGGCCCCCAGACAGAGAGGCAGCATTAGCGCGGTCGGCGCGCATGCGCTTCCCCAGACCCTCCACGCCCCGCCCTTCGTGTCCGCGCCCCTCCAAGCCCCGCCCCGCCCCTCCACACCCCGCCCCGCCCGGCCCCTAGACAGAGAGGCGGCATCAGCGGGGTGGGCGCGCATGCGCTACCCGCGCCCCTCCTAAACCCGCCGTGTGTGTCCGCGGCCCTCCACGCCCCGCCCCGCCCCTCCACGCCCCGCCGCGCCCGGCCCCCAGACAGAGTGGCAGCATCAGCGAGGTCGGAGCGCATGCGCTATCCGCGCCCCTCCAAGCCCCGCCCCACCCGGCCCCCAGACAGAGAGGCAGCATCAGCGGGATCAGCGCGCATGCGCTCCCCGCGCCCCTCCACGCCCCGCCCTTCTCTCCGCGCCTCTCCACGCCCCGCCCCGCCCCTGCCCACCCCTCCACGCCCCTCCACGCCCCTCCACGCCCCCAACCCCCTACCCCGCGCCCTCCGCCCGCAACCGCTCCCCTCCGCAAGGTCAAGCGCCGCTGCTCCCCCCGCGCAACGCTCAGCCCGCTCCCGCAGGCACACACCTCTGCCTCCAGTCGTGCTCGCAGTAACAGCCGGCGCGGTGGGCGGGGCCTACGCAGCAGGTGCTCAGGGCGCAGGTGCCGCCCTTCCTGCAGCCGCGCAGTGTCGGGGGCGCGCCTGCTGGGGGGACACCTGGGTGCTGGCGTCCGCTGCCTCCTGGCCCTTCGCGGTGACGCCCCCGAGAGCGCCTCATGAGCCTGCCCCGAGAGGCAGGAAGCTTCACCTCCAGGCCCATGTGTGTTTGCTCAGGTAAACCCTGCTTGTTAATGTAAGGATTCAAAACAAACTGCCAGGGGTCCTGGAGGGTCAGGAACCGGCTCAGGACCCAAGGAGAACCCTGGCCCCAGCAAGGAGCATTTTCCCTCTTCCTTCCTTTCGTATGTTAAAGTCAGGCTGTGACTTGCCTGGACAGTGATTGAAACCAGGCCTTCAGGGCGGGGACCGCCCACAGCTTTCGATGACGACAGAAACCCCTCCCAGCCCCTTGTCCCCCCCCAGAGGGACATGATCATCCCCCCCCCCAACCAGAGACCTGGGGTCTGGAGCCGGAGGGAGCTTCTGCATGGCTCCATCCATTTATGCCCAGCTGCTATGAGCACACTGCCTTGACTGAGCTCAGCCCAGGGGCCACAGCTCTAGGCTCTTCCCATGCAACTTCAGCAGGAGCCACAGGTGGGCCCCAGCTCACAGGGATTTGCAACTCACTTGAGCTTCCAGCCCACATCCCTGGAGCTAAGAAGGAACAACATTTCTCAGGATGGGCCATCCTAGAATCTCACCTTCCTACTCCCTTCTGACCCCCAGTGTCCACTTTATCATAGA
>NW_023270827.1:3230203-3230480 GCF_011800145.1 Mirounga leonina | reverse complement strand
ACTGTTGGTGGGAATGCAAGTTGGTACAGCCACTTTGGAAAACAGTGTGGAGGTTCCTCAAAAATTTAAAAATAGAGCTACCCTATGACCCAGCAATTGCACTACTGGGTATTTACCCCAAAGACACAGATGTAGTGAAAAGAAGGGCCATAGGCACCCCAATGTTCATAGCAGCAATAGCCAAACTGTGGAAAGAGCAGAGATGCCCTTCAACAGATGAATGGATAAAGAAGATGTGGTCCATATATACAATGGAATATTACTCAGCCATCAGAAA
>NW_023270827.1:2989661-3230193 GCF_011800145.1 Mirounga leonina | reverse complement strand
ATTGGAGGGAGAGATGAACCATGAGAGACTATGGACTCTGAGAAACAAACAGGGTTTTAGAGGGGAGGAGGGAGGGGGGATTGGTTAGCCCGGTGATGGGTATTAAGGAGGGCACATACTGCATGGAGCACGGGGTGTTTTACGAAAACAATGGATCGTGGATCACTACATCAAAAACTAATGATATATGGTGACTAACATAATAAAATTAAAAACTACAAAAAAAAAAAAAAGAATTCAAGGCAAAAAAAAAAAAATGGCTCACTTGTGTGTTTTTTTAACCAAGTAACTGTGGTGTTCCCTTGATCTGTATTTTAAAATATAAAGTCCATGTATTAGGTAAGAATTTCTTCTCAACTTTTTCTAGTGAACACACACACATATGGTGAGCATATGGGTAAAAGATACTTTAATAATTTATTTCTACAATTCCTAGTAAACAAAATGAACAGTCATGATGATATGGCGTTTTCCATTAAGACTTTGAATATGTACAGAAAATTTAGTTCTCTTCTTACCGACTTTAGATCATGAAAACTTTTTGTAAATGTAATTTATATTTTTCTAAATGTAATGGTATGCACTGGTTAAGCTAAGGGTTTGAGATTTCTGAAACTGTGATAGGGAAACAATGGAAGTAAAGGAGGCCTGACTGTCCTTTAAAAAGCAGGCTTTAATTCATAGTTTCTTAGAAAAACCATTTGAATGTGTCCTGTAGTTACACAAATATAAGTCAAGAATGTTTTGAGAGAAACATTAAAATTATTTTTAGGAGAAGAAAAAGAGAAACATCATTTGGGGTTTTAGATGAATGGAGAAATGCCTGCCAATTACTGGTTTTTTGTTTTTTGTTTTTTTCCCATGGAGAAGCAGCTTGTAGGTATCGGGGGGATTTTCTGTGTTTTCTCATTTGGGGATTGCATATGGGGAAGCAAGAAGCAGAGAGAAGGGGAAGGACTGTATTTATGGGACTTCATGAAACTGAGGTGCCAAGTATTGCTTTAGTACCCAGAGGAGGAAGTTCCAGGAAGGGTGGGTTTCCCTCCAAATACACACAGTCTGGAGATTGGCAGTTTGGGCCACTTTGGAAGAATGTTGATCCATGGATATTTGTCATTTCACAAGAAAACCTTCCAGGTGTTTCGAGAATGGTTGAGAATGGGCATGGGCATGGTGGCCTTATGATGAGACAGCGAACAGATCCTCTCCCAGGGACAAGCTGCAGGAGCTGAAGCATTAGAGCTCACAGGAAGGGTGCCCTCATCCCTATCACATGCTGGTGAGAACTGAACATACTGGTTAAATACATAAAAGCACTGTATCTGTCAAGAAAAAAACAAGTTACAACTGGAAAATATACAACAATCCTACAAAAAAAAAAGAGAGAAAAGAAAAGAAAAGTCACCTCTCTCACATAAACACAACAACTAAATTAAAAGAAAAATGCCCAACCAGCTAGAGTGTATTTGTAAACAGTCTCAGGTCAGTGTTTGTATGAGCGGCCTCAGTAACCATAGGAGATTCCTGTTTCAAAGATAGGCAGCAGCAGCTGCAGTTTTGAGGCCACAGTGTGTCAGAAAGGTTGAGCGAAGTGGCCAGTTGGCAACATAATGTATTCGGTGCATTTTGTGCTGTGAGTGATTGTGAACGCCACAGCGTGTGAACGCCATGTGCTGGATGTTACATGTATCAGTAGATTTCCCCCCCATTTGTTGTATATTATGTAGATGTACTATAGTCTGTTTTTCCATTTAGTCAATGAAGGGCATTTAGGTTTTGGTGAGTATGAGTAGCTTCTTTTCATTTGTGAATGTGCCTAAGCTTTTCTTTCTCTAAGGTAAACACTCAGGAGTGGGATTGCTGGGTCCTATGGTAGTGTATCTCTAACTTCGTAAGAAACTGCTAACCTGTTTTCCAGAGTGACTACGGTATTTTGCATTCCACTAGCAGGGTAGGAGAGTTCCAGTTGTTCTGGAACTTCTCAGCACTTGGTATTATTGCAAATTTTTTATTCTAGCCATTTTAATAGGTATATAGAGGTATCTCATTGTGGTTGTAATTTGCATTTCTCTAGTGGCTAATGAGGCTGAAAGTTTTTTCATGTGCTTTTTAACCATCATTATACCCACTTAGGTAAAATGTGTAAGTGTTTTGCCCAGTATATAATTAGATTAGTTGTTTTCTTACTGTTGAGTTTTGAAAATTCTTTATATACAGTAGTTCCTCCTTATCTGTGATCAATTGCAGTCTGGAAGCAGATGATCCTCCTTCTGATGTATTGTCAAGAGGTCAGTAGTAGCCTGACACTACATCACACTGCTTATGTCATTCACCTCACTTCTTCTCATCACATGGGTGTCTTATCACCTCACATCATAGGAGGAAGAAGGGTGAGAGCTATACAGTAAGATATTTTGAGAAAGAGAGAGACCATATTCATATAACTTTTATTACAGCATGTTGTTAAAATTGTTCTGTTTTATTATTGTTGTTAATTTCTTACTGTGCCTAATTTATAAATTAAACTCTATCAAAGGAATGTATGTACAGGAAAAAGCATAGTATATATAGAGTTTGGTACTATCTGTTGTTTCAAGCATCCACTGGGGTTCTTGGAACGTATCTCCCATAGATCAGAGGGAGCTATGATATTCTGGATATAAATCCTTTATTGGATAGGTGATTTGCAAATATTTTCCTGGTAACTTATCTTTTCCCTAAAAATATCTTTAATTTTAGTTAAATTTTGATGAAATCAATTTTTTTTCTTTTATGGGTTGTGTATAATATGGTATGACTAAGGAAAATCAGTGCCAAACCCCAAGTCCATATTTAGGGAGACCACATTGACACCTGCTACTCCCTGGAATGCTCTTCTCTGCCTCATCCTCCTGGTTGTCTCCTTCAAGAGCCAAACTTTACTTCCTTAGGAAAGCTTTCTTGCTCCTTTCCTGTTTTCCTCCATGGGCACAGTCATTTCCTCCTCATTTGTGTACTCTCACTGAACACTTACCTTCCCAATTATGATTTCTGGTTACATGCCCCTTCCTACTTGGCAGGGGGCTCCACAATGGCGGGGTCAAGCACTGGCATTATTCAACTTTGTATCCCCAGTGCATGGATTAGTACATAGTGGGTGCTCCACATATTCACTGAAAAAAACAGAAGTGACTAATTTCTAAAGACATTATCCTTCTATCCTTAATAATTATGGGTTGCACCAGGGACAATTTGAGGATCTATAAAAAATGTTATTGCTTGGGGCGCCTGGGTGGCTCAGTTGGTTAAGCGACTGCCTTCGGCTCAGGTCATGATCCTGGAGTCCCGGGATCGAGTCCCGCATCGGGCTACCTGCTCAGCAGGGAGTCTGCTTCTCCCTCTGACCCTCCCCCCCGCCTCATGTGCTCTCTCTCTCTCTCTCAAATAAATAAATAAAAAATCTTAAAAAAAAATGTTATTGCTTGAAGAACATTTAAAAACTATCCTCAACTTAAAAGTTTATTATTCTTTGAGAAGTCTGTTGATTTACTCATCTAAATGGGCTTGCTGGAGAACATCTTTTCTCAGAGGAAAAGACATAAGGGAATGAATGAAATTCATATAGAATTATGGGAGATTTTAAGTAGCTAAAGTAATTGATACCAACTGATGATATTGAAAAGTAAAACTACATAAGTCTATCTGCAAAAGTTAAGTTTTTGTTCATTGTTAGTATGTTAAAGTAAGATCCACATCAGAATTCTTGAGTGCCCAACTTATTGATAGCCACTAACTATATGAAGAGGCGCTGAGGAACCAACCCTCTAGTTGGGGAGAACATTCATATACCAAAATATAAACTCTGGGAATGAAGCTATGTTCTGACGATGATGATGAAATCTTCATAATTATAGGAAACAGCATTTTGTTGCCATATTTATAGGAAGTTAGATGTACTTGCTTTCATGTATTCATAACAGAATAGGACAACAGGGCCAACTCCAGGCACACTTCTGAAGGACAACAGTTTTTCTTGGTATCCGTGGTTGCCCCTCTCTGGATCTGCCTTCCCCAACCTCCACACAGTCCCAGAGTCCTCTAGCTCTCTGTTTGTGGACATGGCATACAAGAGATGAGAGCTGCCTTTAAGAGCAATAGACTGAATTTGGGATTTTAAGAACGAGAGAAGTCTGGACTGGTGGATCTGTCCATCATGACCTTGTCCCAGTTAAGGCATACTTGGGAGTCAGGAGAGGAATCTGAAGGTCAGAGAAGAAAGGTCTGGTAGAGATAACAATGGGGAGAAGGGCTGAAATTGATAGGAATACTGACCAGAATTAGGTGTGAACAGGAGAAATGGGATAATTTCAGGCTAATATTATGAAAGATGAATTTCCAGGAATAACTTACTTTATAGAAGATATACTGGTGTACTAAGCCATCTCTCCCCTTGATGCTGGAAAGGGTTCCATGCTGTCACTCATACAATCTTCAACATCCTCATCCCTTTCTTGATCTTATCTCCTTTATAGACACTCAGGTTTCTACAGTTCTTGTTCTACAATTTGTGTGTGCATGTAATTTTGTCAAACCAGACACCTGGTAGCAGAGTAGAGGGCATAAAAATAAATAACTGTATAGACTCCAGAAAGTTATTTAGTGTCAGAATTTCAGCAGATACTGCACATGCACATTGCCAAAACACTCAATAGAGGGAGGTCAGCTCTTGTGGGGAGAATGTTTCTTTCTCCTTGGGGGCCATCTGCTTCTGTAAGTACAGGGCCAATTTATATTTCACAGATATGTTAGGAGGAGGGTGTGAAAAGCTTAACTGGCACCGTTGTTGCTTCAGTGCCCCTGGATAGTTGCCTGGCCATCTTGACCCCTGACCTGGCTCTGACTAAGTTCCTACATTCATCATGGAGGAGCCAAATTATGTGTAAGAAGAGTGATGGCATGTAGTTTTCATGGTGCCAAGATTATATATAACATACTGTAGGGGAGGGTGGGAATGGTGTGGTTGAGAAATGCCTATTTGGGTATTCAGAGCAGGTGGCATAAAAGTTACCCAAACCTTTTCCTCTCCTATGTATATAAGGTATTCTGCATCTGCAGGATCATAGTGGGACCCAGGAGATGGATACTAACAAATCCAAATTATGAAATAAAGAGTTTGAGGAAGTGGAGAACACCGCCAAGGGAGTGGTTGAAGTGATCATTGTAGAGGCTGTGCTAGGAGGGGGCTGGTATGTCAGAAAAATGGGGCTGGTGGCCATGATGGGGTTGAAGAGCACCTGTAGTGGGAGAATGGGAGTGAAAAAGTCAGACAAAGAGAGGTTAGTGGCATAGGGGACTTTCTGATACTGTTCCACAGGTGGAGTGATGACAAGGTTCAAAGTAGAGCTATGGCAGAGAGTTATCCCAGGGGATTATGTATGAAGGTCTTAAGGGTTGTGGAGTAAAGGGCATTTGAGGCTAGGGTATTGGTTGTTTCATCAGTGTGAATACTGAAGTACCTAAGATAATGGTCTTCTAGGTATGGAGAGGAAAACTGAGCCACTGCAGTCTTCAGTGTGGAGGAGTGAAAGAGAAGACTAGTAATGAAGAAGGAAGTTGGGAAGGCTTAGCAGACAGCAGGCACCTAGTGAAACAAAGGGTGTTAGTATGAGGGCAAAAGAAAAATGATCAGAAAGTGGTAAAGAAGCAGTGAGGCTTGCCCTTCCCTTATCAGCCTTCTGCTTCCCATCTCTCAGGTGAGGGCTAGGAGACTGAACAGCCTTCACTGGAAGGGTGGTGGGGGAAGCAGGAACCTTGGACAGAGTCAGCTTTGGGTAAGAGCAGGAGATAGATGTACTCTTCCATGAAAAAGTTAAGTAGCGTGTTTGTTTGTTTGTTTTACAATGGAGTCAAAATATTAGCCAGGAAAGTACAGAGAATTTGGAAGAGATCAGCAGTGGGAGAAAGAGAGTTTCCCAAGGTAACACAGTACTACATAGAAATGAGCATCCTAAAAGGGCAAAGGATACAGGACATTTGCTTTGGGATGGTGGTTGAGGTATCAGGAATAAGAGGTGTAGGGGACAAATAGAGTAGATGCTCCAAGCAGGCATCCGTTGAGACTCAGGCAATATGGAATATTTGATGATAGCAGTGGACACCCGCTGTCATGTGCCGAAGGGCAGCGGAGACTGGCTAATCTAGCTGTGAGTGGTTCCCGTGTACTGGTTAATAAGGTAATGTGAGTTTTGCCCCACTTCTCTTTTGGACTGCATGTGCTCATGGGCCACATTTGTAAGAACTTTACCTAATTAGGACTCCAACATCCCTTTGAACTTTTAATCTGTATCAGATTATTACCACCAATTTATGTAACTATCACCAATTAGTTCTTGAATTTTAAGAAATAATATTGGAACATTTATTGGAATTATACATTATTACTAAAAATTCAGCACAACTTTCCATCATTCTTCAATAGATTTTTTTTTTAGCCTACTATTACACAGTAAATACAGATTCCATTTTAGTTTTTCTTTAGAAATAAATAATTGAATTATATAAAATTGAAAGGTTATGTTTCCAGCACAGAATGACTGGATACTCATGATAGGACTCAGACCTCAAATGTTATACTAAAATTTTAGCCTTAACAAAAATCATAAATAAAAGCCCCATTTAAAAAAAATCACTGATGCATAACTAAAAATGAATCACCGAGTACTTTTAGCTGACATATACATCCTTTTGATGCTTAATGGACTCAAACTGCTCAAGTAAATATTACCACTGATGCTACCCATTTCATGCTGGGGCCTCTGACAGCACAATGAAAGTTTGGGAAATTATAAGGACAAGTGATATATCAAACACCAAGTCTGCCTACCTAATAGTATGTGTGGAAAAGATTGAAACTTTGATTTAATAATGTTTTTGTTTAAAATGTCCAAGTCTTAAAAACTAAACTGTATTTTTATCTTTCTTTGTCCTTGGGTTTTTTCTGGCTTTCTTTCTTTCTTTTTTAATTTATTTTATTTTTTTTATTATTATGTTATGTTAATCCCCATACATTACATCATTAGTTTTTGATGTAGTGTTCCATGATTCATTGTTTGCGTATAACACCCAGTGCTCCATGCAGAACGTGCCCTCTTTAATACCCATCACCAGGCTAACCCATCCTCCCACCCTTTCCCCTCTAGAACCCTCAGTTTGTTTTTCAGAGTCCATCATCTCTCATGGTTCGTCTCCCCCTCCGATCTCCCCCCATTCATTCTTCCCCTCCTGCTAACTTCTTCTTCTTCTTTTTTTTTTTTAACATATAATGTATTATTTGTTTCAAAGGTACAGATCTGTGATTCAACAGTCTTGCTCAATTCACAGCACTCACCATAGTGCATATCCTCCTCAGTGTCTATCACCCAGCCACCCCATCCCTCCTACCCACCACTCCAGCAACCCTCAGTTTGTTTCCTGAGATTAAGAATTCCTCATATCAGTGAGGTCATATGATACATGTCTTTCTCTGATTGACTTATTTTGCTCTGGCTTTCTTTCTTAAGAGTAATTCTGTCAGACCTATAAATATAGAGAACAAATTGATGGTTTCTGGAGGGAAGGGGGGAGGGAGGATGTGTAAAATGGGGGATGGGGAGTGGGAAATACAGACTTCCAATTATGCAATGAATAAGTATCACAGGGATAAAAGGCACAGCATAGGGAACATAGTCAATGATATTGTAATAGCGCTGTATGGTGACCGATCATACCTACACTGGTGGTGAGCATAGCATAACATTTAGAGAAGTTGAATTGCTATGTCGTGCACCTGAAACTTATGTAACATTGTGTGTCGACTATACTCAAATAGAAAGGTTTAAGAAAAGAGTGATTCTGATTACAAAGTGTGGGTTGAAACTTAGATATTCCTTATGAATTTAAATATTAAAATCTGTTATTGTGAAAATGTGACAATTGTCTCTTACACCAAAGGCGACCCCATGGTTCATTGAGAATGGTTGGGATTTCCCATGAAGGACACATTCTAGCCCATCTTTCTTCCTGCTCAGTATCTGGATGATGCATCTATCCTGAGATATTGTGCGCTCAGAGGGGCTCACCACTAGCCCAGAAAACAGCTGTTGGCTCCCTTGCCAGGATCCCAAACAAACAGTAAATAAAGAGAATAGAGTGGATTTGTGAGGTGAGCTCTCACCTTGGCTAAACTTTCAAAGTGAAATAATTAAATCAGAAAGAATAGTAGCACCTTTCTGTTTTACAAAAAGATCAACTTAGCTGTGTGCACTGAAGGGCCAGTGCCCAGGAATACGGCCTGCCACTAGGTATCTGATCTAAAACAAAGGCAGGTCATCCGACATGTGGTTTACCTGACCTGGGGGCCCTGACAACTGGTGTCAAGTGAAGGAGTGACTCACCCCCCCACCCCCGTCCCTAGAATAAGGCTAAATAGTCTTCATGTATTTTGCTTTTCTTTACTGCAGGACATTTGTGAAGATATTTCGGATCATGTGGAGCAAATTCATGCGCTTCTTGAAACGGAGTTCTCCCTGAAGCTGCTGTCCTACTCCGTCAATGTGATTGTGGACATCCATGCCGTACAGCTCCTCTGGCACCAGCTCCGAGTCTCCGTGCTGGTTCTGCGGGAGCGGATTCTGCAGGGTCTGCAGGATGCCAATGGCAACTACACCAGGCAGACGGACATTCTGCAAGCTTTCTCTGAAGAGACAAAGGAGGTGGGTATTTGAAGCCAAGTAACGTGCTATTAAGTGTGACCATTGGAGAATGTTTTCAGTTCAGAGATGTGGGATAGGAATTCTTTGTAGGTAAATAATCAGGTCCTGAGCTGGGCTTTGAATCTAGGTATAGTGACCGGAGGCTAGGGCCCTTCTAATGTGAATAAAACTTTAGACCAGAGTTAATTCACACCTGATAGTTTGCACAGATACCACCCATCGTGGTTGGTGCTAACCTGGCTTCTTGTTCCCCATTCAGTTATTCGATAAATATTTATTGAGCACTTACTATGGCTAGGCACTAGGTGCTAAGAATGTAATAGTGACCAAAATGTGGTCTTTGCCTTCAAGGAGTCTAGTACCCAATAAAGACAAAAGGACAGACATTAAGGGCAGATTGTGATAAGTCCACATGATGCCACCGGAGGACAGAGAAGGGGCACCTAACTCAGACAGGAAAGCTTTTCTAAAAGAAGTGAGTCCAATCTGGGACCTGAAGGAGAAGCAGGATTAGACTGAGTAATAGAGGTTCTAGACAGAAGGAATGGCTTCATCAAAGATCCAGAAGTAAGAGAATAAGAAGCTCAGAGAGCTATAGACAACACTGGAGCAAAAAGTTCAAGGCACCAGGGTTTGAACTAATAGGGAAGGAGAGGTCAGATTATGAAGATGAAAAGTCATATTAGAAGATTTGGACTTTATTTTAGGGACAACAGGAGAGTTTGTTAGGGGAATTGGCATGATTAAATTCATGCTTTGAAAAAACTATTCTGGATGCAATGAGTCAAATGAGCTTTAGGATTTTACACAACCAATGTATTTGGATTTTTTGTACTCATATTAAGAGTAGTTTAAAGAGTTTGTTGTTGTCACTTTTGATGCATGGCTTAAGAATGAACACTGTGGGGCGCCTGGGTGGCTCAGTTGGTTAAGCGACTGCCTTCGGCTCAGGTCATGATCCTGGAGTCCCGGGATCAAGTCCCACATAGGGCTCCCTGCTCAGCGGGGGGGTCTGCTTCTCCCTCTGACCCTCTCCCCTCTCGTGCTCTCTGTCTCTCATTCTCTCTCTCAAATAAATAAAATCTTAAAAAAAAAAAAAAAGAATGAACACTGTGGGGGCACCTGGGTGTCTCAGTCGATTAAGCATCAGACTCTTGATTTCAGCTCAGGTCATGATCTTGGGGTCGTGAGATTGAGCCTCGTGTCGGGCTCCACACTCAGCATGGGGTCTGCTTGTCCCTCTTCCTCTCACTCTGCACCTCCCTCCCACTCCTGCTTACACTTTCTCTCTCAAATAAATAAATAAATAAATAAATAAAATCTTAAAAGAGAAAAGAATGAACACAGTGAATTTGAATCCAAGTGAACTCTCCTAATCCCACATAAAATTGACATATATAGGAGCAAAGCATTGTGCTAACTAAGCAAGTGTGTGTGTGTGTGTGTGTGTGTGTGTATGTGTAGATAGCTAGATAGATATGGCATATAGAATCATAGAATGTGTGTGTGTATATATAGTCCCTTGGCTCTTGACTTCCACATTCATGTCCTACCCTTGGTTTTGTGGAAAATATATACTGTAGAAGTTTATGAAATATATATTGTAGAAGTTTACAATATATTTTGGAAGTTTATTTATATAAATAAATAAGATTAAAAGGCCTTATAACGAGTGTTGCATAATTCAGTATTAATTAATGTTTCAGTGGCTCCAACATTTTTAACAACACAAAACAAATCTGTGCCTATTCTCATAAATGATTTATACTTGTTAATTATTGTTTTCGTAATAATGATGCTCTTGCTTTAGCAAATTCCCCACAGGCCCTGGAAGTTTATGAGAATCAAAAGCTACTGGGCTCACTTCTAGCTTTATGTTCTTTGTTTTCTTTTTTTTTTTTTAAAGATTTTTATTTATTTTATTGAGAGAGATAGTGATAGAGAGAGCATGAGAGGGGGAGAGTCAGAGGGAGAAGCAGAGTCCCCGCCGAGCAGGGAACCCGATGCGGGACTCGATCCAGGGACTCGATCCAGGGACTCCAGGATCATGACCTGAGCCGAAGGCAGTCGCTTAACCAACTGAGCCACCCAGGCGCCCTATGTTCTTTGTTTTCATTTGGCTTTTCCTGTTACTGTGGCAGTGAGGGAGATGATACAGACTTTGGTAGAGTCCTTTTTTTAATCACAGAATGAATACGTGGGTGTGTGTGTGTTAGTGCCCAGATGCCATTCCTCCCAGATGGGATCCTTAGAGGGGCCCTGACTGGGACTCTGGTGGTCCTGGGAGACTACAAAGAATCCCAAACTGTCCAACTCTGCCCTAAATGTGGTATTCATGAGGTGTACATCGATGAGGTAGAGATGAGAACTGGGAAAGATAGATCTAAATTCTGAAGAGCTCCTTCTTTAGATATCTACCTGCCATCCCCAATCTATATATGTTTTTGTTGTTGTTAGTGTTCCTCCTTATGTGTCCTGCAGGCTCTGTCCAATGTCCAGGATTGATCAGTCATCAGATCTGCCCACTTTCTACTCCTAGAAGGGGGCATAAGAAATCACTGGATAAAACCAGTTCATTTTACATATTTATTCATTAAAGAACCATTTACTGATCACCAACTCTTTGTTGTAGAGCAGGAGATATAGCAATATGCTAGGGTTTATTGTTATCATCGTTGTTGTTTTGTGGAATACGTTCATCATGCACTGATTTGACCTTGGGTCATTCAAGAGATGGTTAGCCCAGGTAACCATGAAAAGCCATTGAGGCTAACTAATTGTCACTGGCCAGTGCTCTATGTTTTGAGTTTATATTAAGTAGTGTCCATGATGGTTCTCACAATGTGAGCTCAACAGTTATTTACAGATTGGATTGGAAACAATTTTGTGCATTTTCATATTTGAAATTCTTTAGTTCTGTCATAAATATGCAAGAATATGTTGTATGAAGGGTAAAAGAACAGTGGATTCTTAGCCATCTGCTTTGTGGATATTTTTCTATGAATTAAAGCACTGTTTCCATTACCATCCTTCCTAAAGATATGGAAACCTGGTCCTGTTTGTGCCTCTAGTGTGACTCCATGAGAACATTTCAAAGACTGCTTGGTTGTATTTGTTTCTGCCAGTAAGCACACTGGGACTGTGGAAAATAGGAAAGGAATTAGGATAAAATTCTAAGCTTTATAGAATACATTAAGCTATTAAAGATTTATAGAATGAAGAGGGAAATGGCATAAAACAGGCTGATAAACTGAAATCGTAGATGTCCTTCCAGTGAAAGTGAATTCATTTTCTCTTTTTGTAAGTTAGTTGAGTTTCTGAGCCACATTAAAGAATAAGTTGGAAAGTTGAAAAAGTGGCAAGTTTTCTCTCTGTCTTTGCAAAAACAAAATGCATAAGTTTAGTTCTTTTATTTAAACATGATGCAGGCCATATTTTGTGAGCAAATTAGCAAATGTTTTGCCAAAGCAAAACCAACCAACTAAACAAGTAAAAAAATAGGGCAAAGCTCAACATGGTGTAAAAAATGTTTTGTACTGAAATTTTTCATATTTCAGATACTTTGATAAATACTTTATATTTATTGTTTCATTTAGTAAGGAGTGTAAGAGATATTAAAAATAGTTCCATTTTATAGATGGAAAAACTGAATCTGAGAGAGGTTAAGTGACTACCTAAGGACATAAATCTAGGAATAATTAAATAGAACAAAAAAACCAGCTCTTAATCGAGCTCTATTGTAATAATAGTAATTCTTTCCTCCTTTCCTCCACCCCTCCCTTCCTTCCTGCTTTCCTTTCTATCTCCCCGAAATATTTACTGATTTCCTACTATATATACGACACTAGGCATTCAAAGATGAGTAATAATACATCTTAGGAATCATCTTAATATTTTTGTTAGTTCCTCAAAACAGTTCTGGGAGGTAGGCAGGGAAGGTGCTGGTATTCTTATTTCACAGATGATATTGAGAGAGGTAAAATCACACAGGTAGTAACTGTTAATAATATGAACACAATAGCAAACAGTGATTAAAAACTTACCATATGCCAGATGGTGTGCTAAGTAAGCACTTTGCCCACATGATACTTACCCTCTCTGTGGGAATGCATTTGTCTTTCTAGAGCATGTACCCGAAGCACTTTGTGTGTTCTTCTACGAGCCCTTGTCATAGGTCCATTTATATCATGACAGAGTACATGCTGGATTCGAACTGCATGAGTGTTGGTACCAGATTAGAATCATCTCTATCTCCCATAGCGCCTTATTTGTATCATTGTAAATAAAAGTCTCATGAGTTGAATTCAATTAAATAATGCAGATAATCACTACTTTAGGGATAGAAGAGGGAGATACAATTTCAGGTTGATGGACTAGGATTTATCTTGGAAATTATTCATTTGACTTAAAATTTTAGCCTGTAGAAAATGGAGATTCTTAAAAATAATGACTATAGTATAAATAAAACATACTAAAATATTTTTGTGTCTTTTCCCCTTGCCTATCAGAAAGTAAACTTTGCTTTGCTTTCCATTTTCCTATCATTACTTGCTCTTCTCGGTCTACTGCTGCTCTCCAGAACATATCCAGAACCATAGAATCCCAACATGGTAGGCCTACAAGGAATCGGATCAAGAATCTAGTTCATGTGGTCTAAAGACTCGGGGGGGTGGCATTCTGGTAAGAGGTCTGTGAATGTATATGTTAGTAGCTGAAGTGTAACAAACACCATGTAGTGAGATTAGGGGAGGAAGGGGTGGGGGGGCATACAACATTTTTTACTGTACCCATGATTAAAACAGTAAAATTCTATTTCCAACTCTCTTCTCAGTAAGAACACTAAGTCAGTGTACAAAACTGACCTTGACGTAACAGTGGACACTGATAGAACTTTGGGGGCATTTTAATAAGGAGATCTTCAAGTCTCTAAATTATGAATATTATCTCATATTCGTTGGTAGCAAAATGTAATGTTAAAAGAAGAAAGATCTAAGAAGACGTTTGGAACTAGAGCTTCAGTTAACTTAATTATGGGTGAGGAACAAAGCAAAAATTTTGTTTCAAACTGGGGAAGTGGGGGAAGAGTTTCCTTGATGTCTCAGAGAAGATTGAAGCCAGCAATAAAGTGAATAAATTACCATCTCCATAAAACATAAGCTTCATCTGAGAAACTGCTTCATAGCATATTAAATCGGGGTACATTTGAGTTGACACAGTGCTAGGCAGCCATGACACAGCTAATGGCCCTTCACAATTAAATGTGATATTTCTGAAGTAAAAAAGGACTGTAAAAACAATGTGCACTCTTCCCCACCCCTCTACCCACCTGAGACTATTACTTGCGTGCATTAGAAAACTGTCTGGGACAGTGGTCCAGAACAAAGCCACGGGGCTAAAAATATTAGTATTACCAAGCAATATTTTAAGAAATGAAACTTATTATTCATCTCCTCTGAGATACTTCAGAGAACTTTCTTTTTTATTTTATTTTATTTTTTTTAAGATTTTATTTATTTTTTGACAGAGAGAGACACAGCGAGAGAGGGAACACAAGCAGGGGGAGTGGGAGAAGGAGAAGCAGGCTTCCCGCTGAGCAGGCAGCCCGATGTGGGGCTCGATCCCAGGATCCTGGGATCATGACCTGAGCCGAAGGCAGACGCTTAACGACTGAGCCACTCGGCGCCCAGAACTTTCTTTTTTTTTTTAATTGCATGGTGAAATCTAGAAAAAGTACTTTTGAAGAATGTTCTTAATAACAAACTGTGTTAAAAACACTGCATGGGTAGATGCTTATCATTTGGTCTTTAGGATATGAAATGATACGCTGTGTGCTGTTCCTTGTTTTGTTTTTCAGGGAGGGATTTTTTCCACATTAAAAATGCAGTCTTATTAAAAATAGTTACCTCTAAGTGACAGTCAGCCATGTACAGAAATAGTTGGCCTGGTTGGGAACAGGATGGGAGAGGGTTCCCTTTGGGGCACCAAGTGTTTTTGAGTATGGTATTTTCTTTCCCAAACAAAAGACTGGCTAGGGAAAGGATCTTCAGGGGAAGACTTAGGAAAATGTAGCCATACCCTATTATCTGAAATGTAGTCTCACACCATGTATTCATCTAATATCTTTTATTGAGTACCAGTTATTTTCAAGCATAACAGTATTCCTGATCTTAGGAGTCTGTGACCATCACGGTGGACACCAAATACTTTCCCAGGGCTAGAGAAACAGGTGACTGACACTTGTAGGGGTCTAATTTTTACCTGAACTCTCAAATTTCTTTTTCTCTACCCATCATAGAAACACTTTTACTTAAAACCTCTTTCACCTTTCTTAAGTAGCTGCAGTGCTGTACTTTTATGATAAAAATGATAGAAAATAATCCAAATTTCAACTAGCCAGTAATTTGTTTATTTATTGTTTTGTTTTGTTTTTCTTTTCTTTTTTTATTATTATGTTCAGTTAGCCAACATATAGTACATCATTAGTTTTTGATGTAGTGTTCAACGATTCATTAGTTGCGTATATCACCCAGTGCTCATCACAACACATGCCCTCCTTAATGCTGTAGTTAGTAATTTAAATACCAACTTATGGGATAGCTTGGGAACTTAACCATCATTTATAATACTGATTGTGTGAAGGAATAGGTTCTGAGTACTGAACAACCAAATTTAAAAATTTAAATAAATACAAGCTGCTTTTATTTTTTTTATTTTTTATTTTTTATTTTTTAAAGATTTTATTTATTTATCTGAAACAGAGAGAATGAGAGAGACAGAGAGCACATGAGAGGGGGGAGGGTCAGAGGGAGAAGCAGGCTCCCTGCCGAGCAGGGAGCCCAATTCGGGACTCGATCCAGGGACTCCAGGATCATGACCTGAGCCAAAGGCAGTCGCTTAACCAACTGAGCCACCCAGGCGCCCTACAAGCTGCTTTTAAATAAGAGGTTCCATATTACTCTCTTAAAAATTGCATAAAGTGTGACTTTTGTTTGGCTGGCTCATTCCTTGGTGGTTTTGGCTTCTGACTTTGTTATTTAAAGGGTTTGGTCCAGGTATGAAGCATAAAAGCCACACAATTCCATCTAGATAATTTTTACTGAGATTGGCAGTTAATACTAGTTTCCCATTTTTGTGAAGTGTAATTTAGCATAGGGATACCTCTCATTTTGATGAAACTTGCCCCCTATTCATGTTATTAACTCCTTTAAGACTCACAACAACCCTTGACATGGCTTGTCATTTGCTTTTTACAAATGAAGGAAATGAGGTTTAGTGACATCAGGCTACTGGCTCATGGTCACATTTGACTCTGAAACTTGGGCTTTTAATCACTAGAGTCAACTAAAACTACATAATCAGAGGAAGAAATTACACGAAGTCATAGAGTTACATTCCAAAACGTCCTCGTTCATGCATTCATTCTTTTATTTAACAGATACATCTGTGATTGCTTACTCTATGCATACCACCATGCTAAGTGTTGCAAGTGTTCTGTTAAGTCAACCATTTTCTATGTGATTCATACTCCTGTGGTGCTTAAAACCAATGGGAGAAACAAATATCAAATAATCACAATAGTATTTACTTACAGATTGAGGTAAATGCTTAAAGTTAAAACAACATAGTTTTATTTTTTTATTATGTTATGTTAGTCACCATTCATTACATCATTAGTTGTTGATGTAGTGTTCCATGATTCATCATTTGCGTATAACACCCAGTGCTCCATTCAGTAGTGCCCTCTTTAATACCCATTACCAGGCTAACCCATCCCCCCACCCCCTCCCCTCTAGAACCCTCAGTTTGTTTTTCAGAGTCCATCGTCTCTCATGGTTCGTCTCCCCCTCTGATTCCCCCCCTTCATTTTTCCCTTCCTGCTATCTTCTTCTTTTTTTTAAACATATAATGTATTATTTGTTTCAGAGGTACAGGTCTGTGATTCAACAGTCTGACACAATTCACAGTGCTCACCATAGCACATACCCTTCCCAATGTCTATCACCCAACCACCCCATCCCTCCCACCCCCCACCACTCCAGCAACCCTCAGTTTGTTCCTGAGATTAAGAATTCCTCATAACAGTGAGATCATTTTTCTTATAAGCTCGCATAAAACTATGTTGATCCAATGAACAACATAGTCTTATGAGAGCTTATAAGAAAAAAATTCTGACTTAGGTGGGAGTTTGGAATGTTGAAGAAGTTAAGTTTGATCTGAGGCCTGAGGGGTAAGTAAGAGTGAACTCGTTAAGGGATGTTGTAAGTGGGAAGCTTTTTTGAAGGAGGGAAATAGCATGTGCAAAAGCCCTGAGGCAGAAGGAACTCGTTATGTTCAAAAACTATAAAGAGAACACTGTGGCTGGGTGTAGCCAGGGAGGAGAGAGTGGCTTGAGAGAGGCCTCTACATGTTCTTGGAAGGGTTGGGGATTTTAACCCAGCAGCAGGAAGTTAATAAAGGACTTTAAGCATCATGTTTGTAATTTGTAAAGGGGCAGAGGGAGAAGGAGAGAAAGAGAATCCCAGGCAGACTCCCCACTGAGCATGGAGCCCAACACGGGGCTCGATCTTACCACCCTGAGCCGAAACTAAGATTTGGACGCTTAACTGACTGTGCCACCCAGGCGCCCCAAGGTTACTTTTTACAATGTGGCAATGTGGAGTACAAACTGGAGGATGGGGTATGTCTATTTGAAATCATATCCAATGAATCAGAGAAAATTATTATACAGAGGTCAGAGTGTGGACTCTGGGTCAGAAAGCCTCCATTTAAGGCCTAGTTTGGCCCCTAGGTGCAAGGCCATATGCTAGTTATGTACCTTCTTTTGGCTTAGGCTCCTCTCATATGTCCCCTATAAAACAGGGACAATAGTACAGACCCCAGAAGAAAGTTATTGTGAGGATTAAATGAAAAAGTAATAGTAGTGGGGCCCCTGGGTGGCTCAGTCGTTAAGTGTCTGCTTTCGGCTCAGGTCCTCCTGGGATCGAGCCCCGCATTGGGCTCCTGCTCCGCAGGAAGCCTGCTTCCCCCTCTCCCACTCCCACTGCTTGTGTTCCCTCTCTCGCTGACTCTCTCTCTGTCAAATAAATAAATAAAATCTTAAAAAAAAAAAGTAATAGTAGTAATCAACCATCCCCATTTATGCATGAGGAAACTAAAGTTTAGAAAAGTTAAATGAGGCTTATTATTATTATTCTTTATCTGGATATTGTGGAGTACCATTGAGGGGAGTAGGAGGTAAAGGCAAGGTGAAGGTGTGAAGGGAGAGAAAATTTCCAAAAGCGAAATGAACAAATGAACAAAAACCCAGTGTGAGGTCCCAGAGTGGCCAGATCTTGGGATAACCTGGCTGGAACGACACAGGGTTCAGCAACCACATGACTTCTCGATTCAGTTTGCTCACCCACTTCCTCCTCCAGTAGAAGAAAGGTCTGGGGATATAACGACCCTTCACTTTTCAGTTTCCTTCCTTCATCTCCTAAGGGGCTAGATCAGATCAGGATCTCCTTAGCTGGTAGGCATAAAAGGATTCCAGGGCCCTTCTGTCTTAAACAAATCGTTAATCAAAAATCTCCCCATTTGTTGTGTGATATTAGAACCCACATTAGTGATGAGTGCCCCAGAGTCTCAGTCAGTTAAGCAGCCAACTCTTGATTTCGGCTCAGGTCATGATCTCAGAGTCCTGGGATCAAGCCCTGAGTCGGGCTCCATGGTCAGTGGGGAGTCAGCTTGAGGGTTCTCTCTCTCCCTCTGCCTCCTCCTCTCAAATAAATAAATCTTTAAAAAAGAAACTGCATTAGTGATGAGACAAAAGCCTTCATCACATAGTCAAAGATTAAAAATTAAAAATACTTACTTGTAAAGCTATTTTTTAGCACAGGGGGATTTCAAATCAGACTGGCCTACCTTGAATTATAAATAACAAGGGAGGGAGGCAGTTGGTATGTAACATACACAAATGGAAGAGGGGGAGAAAAATGCGTGCAAAGAGAGGGGACAGGGACTAAGATGGTAAGTTTTGATATTCATTACTTTTCTCCAGGATTACCTGTGTTTATCTTCAAAAGGGTGGGTACAAAGAGAAGCTGGTTCTGAACTGTTTCTGTGAGGTATGCAAATTCCATAGTTCACCTTCCTGTGATTTGTGAATAAAAAGTTAACATGACAGACTTAGTGTAATTAATTATACCATTTAAACATACTTATTGAGCATCTTCTATAAGCCAGCCACTGTGGTCAGTGCTGGAGTGATAGCAATATGCAAGGCAGATGTTCATGGACATTTTACTCTTATATTACTTTGTTCACAGAATTTTATTACTTAAGGCATCACACTAGAAATGCTTATTAAATGAACTATGGGCTATTTTAAATTGGAAAGTTTAGGCAAGAATGGATATTTTTGGCTCAACCTTGACCATTTCTATCAAGCCTCTATTCTCCAGGTTAAAGAAAAATCCCCAAATATTTAAGAACAGGATACTATAGAAAGCAATATAATTGATTAATATGCCTTTCTGTATGTTAAACCAGAAGCAATTGAGACTGCTGCATTTTTGCCCTTTACGGTGGCCTCTGCTGAGATTTCATTTGAATAGCAGTTGAGTGTAATGGATGTAGCATTTACTGAAACTGTTGCCCTTGTCTGTTTCAGGGCCGGCTTGATTCTCTAACAGAAGTGGATGACTCAGGACAGTTAACTATCAAATGCTCTCAAAATTACTTGTCTCTGGATTGTGGTATTACTGCTTTCGAACTGTCTGACTACAGTCCAAGTGAGGATTTGCTCGGTGGCCTAGGTGACATGACCTCTAGCCAGGTCAAAACCAAACCCTTTGACTCTTGGAGCTACAGTGAGATGGAAAAGGAGTTCCCCGAGCTCATCCGAAGTGTTGGGTTACTCACGGTGGTGACCGACCCCATCCCTTCCAACTGCAGCGAAGCAGTTAGTGAGGAGGCATCTGAAGTACCTCTTTCAGCAGATGACAAAGGTGGATGTGAGGAAGACAGTGCTTTGACAGTCGAGGAGCCACTGGGCTTAATGCCCGGGACGTCATCTTCAGGGGAAGCTCTGACAAATGCCGATCAACACCCTCCTGAGCCTGTGAAGCAAGAATCCAGTTCCTCCTTCCAACTTGGGACAAAGAACCAACAGCCTCTGCCTTGTGAAAATGCAACTCCTAAGCGACCCATCCGAGATTGCTTTAATTACAATGAGGACTCCCCCACGCAGCCCACATTGCCAAAAAGAGGGCTTTTCCTTAAAGAGGAAACTTTTAAGAATAATCTGAAAGGCACTGATGGAAAGAAGCAGATGGCTGATCTCAAGCCTGAGATGAGCAGAAGCACCCCCTCTCTGGTGGATCCTCCCGACAGATCCAAGCTTTGTCTGGTGTTACAGTCTTCCTATCCCAACAGCCCTTCTGCTGCCAGCCAGTCGTATGAGTGTTTGCACAAGGTGGGGGAGGGGAATCTTGAAAACACCGTCAAAAGTCACGTGAAGGAAATATCCTCCAGCCTGGGAAGGCTTAGTGACTGCCATAAAGAGAAACCTCGACTTAAAAAGCCACACAGAGCCCCAGAAGAGGTGCCTCTGTGCCAAACACCAAAATGTGGAGCGGGTTCAGGCAAGCAGGCTGAAAGCATGAGGAGCTCAGCTGTGCCCAGTGGAATTCCTTCAGGTACTCCCAAGGCCGTAGAGGGGCCAGAAACAGATTCCATTTCCACATCCTCACCCGAGCCATGTCATAAGAAGAGTTGGAAGGCCAAATTGCCAGTGCAGTCAGAAACATCCAGTTCACCATCTTTTACTCAAAGTAGTGAATGCTCTGTTGGCTCAGAGAACATCGTGTCTCCAGTACCCCTTCTTTCAAAAAACAAAAGCAAAAAAAGTTACTCTTCCTCGCCAAGTCACGTCACCAGGAATGGTCAGGTGGTGGAGGCCTGGTATGGCTCTGACGAATACCTAGCACTACCCTCTCATCTGAAGCAGACCGAAGTCTTAGCGTTGAAGTTGGAGAACCTAACAAAGCTTCTGCCTCAGAAACCCAGAGGGGAAACCATCCAAAATATTGATGACTGGGAACTGTCTGAAATGAACTCGGATTCTGAGATCTATCCAACATACCACGTCAAGAAGAAGCATACGAGGCTAGGCAGAGTGTCTCCAAGCTCATCCAGTGACATAGCCTCTTCCCTGGGGGAGAGCATGGAGTCGGGGCCCCTGAGTGACATTCTTTCTGACGAAGAGTTGTGCATGCCTCTCTCTGGTATGAAAAAATACATCGATGAGAAGTCAGAGAGAGCTGCATCCTCTGAGAAAAATGAGAGCCATTCTGCCACAAAGTCTGCTTTAATTGAGAAACTGATGCAAGATATTCAACACCAAGACAACTATGAAGCCATATGGGAAAAAATAGAGGTAAGGTGGTCTTCTTAACTTGCAGGATTTCTTACCTGATCTTTGGAAGTGATGCTGGGAAAAGGTCAGTCCCTCCCTATCGTCATTATAAGAAGTGCTGCCATGTTTGATAAGCCTGATTCCTTGAAGGAAGAAAAGAGGAAACAATAATGATCACTGCATTGTGGCAGATTATGCATCATTGTCAGTGCATTAGCTCCATGTGTCCCTGCTTGGTGTAGGAATCTCTGTTGATATTGCTCACACCTAACATGGCTCCTGACGAATGGTGGGCCCTTTGAGTGGAATGCAAAATGAGGTCGGATGGTAGCCGAGCACACACCAGTACCTCAGGAGTACTCGAATACAATACTGTCATCCTCACTGATTTTTTATTTGTTTGTTCTAACCCCAGAAGAGCTTTCCATTCCCAATGTTAATTCCCTATAGAAATAGACCAGATATTTCTAATTTTGGGGGGAAATCTTTGTTTTTCTCCAGTCTTTCTCCTTTTTGAGGCCCCTGGCTAATAACCGTGCTTCCTATACTGTGTACTGCCCATGGGCTCTGAGATGAGGAGTTGATATTTGGGATAAATCTGTACTTTTATTTATTCATTTTTTGAGAGAGTGAGAGTGGGGGAATAGGATGGGGAGAGGGGGGAGGGGCAGAGGGGGAGGGAGAGAGAGAATCTTAAGCAGGCTATACGCCTAGCGCAGAGCCCAACGTGGGGCTTGATCATGACCTGGGCCTAAATCAAGAGTCAGTTCGCTTAAGTGACTGAGCCACCCGCCAGTAGGCACCCCAAATCTGTACTTTTAGAGTGGATTATTAGATGAAATCTTTAAGGACAGCCATCAGAATTCTCAGGACTGAGCTCCATAATTTAAGCTGTGATTTTAAGACACTAGATTAAGTATTGCACACATAGACAGGCTAACCTGAAGGAAGAAAATGAAGGTGTGTAAAACCAAGGAAAAGTTAATGTCAGTATGTAATGGTAACCTATATTAATGATTATGTTTACTAAGAATGTATGTATCCAATTCTCACAACAACCCTAATATTAACCCCATTGTATGGATAAGGAGACTGAGGCTGAGAGAGACCAGGTAGCCTGCTCGAGAGCCCATGCCTCAGTAAGAAAGTGATCAATATATACTGCATGTAAATACTGTAGTATTGTAAAAAAAAAAAAAAAAAAGTGATATCAGTGGAGTCAGGATTTGCCTGGGAAGTTCTTGTGGAGTGCTGAACCTTTGGTGGAGTTTTGAAGGGAATGCCAGGATTAAGACAGAGAGAAGGACAGTGGGTATTTCAGGCAGGAAGAGCATAAACCAAAACACAAAGGAGGGATCTGGGAATGAGCATGTTTATGGGGGGTAGGAGGTACAGAGAGCTGTCCAGACTGGAAAGTCTGTGAACAGAGAGCAGCGAAAGTTCCCATGCATATAATAGACCTGGTGGCTACAAGGCCCTGAAGGCCAGTACAAGGCAGTTAGAATATGTTCACCCGGCACCCATGGCAACTTCTCTGCAAGTGACTGAGACTAGTAATAAAACCCACAATAACTAATGCTTCTTGGGCTCTAATTTCGTGCTTGGCTCTGTGATAAGAGCTTCACAGGCCTTATTCTATTTAAGTCCTGGGGGGAGGTAGGACTTTTTCAGATGAAGAGGCGAAGGCAGAACAGGGTTAGGAAACTTGCTTTAGGCCTCACAGCTAGTAATCACAGAGTAAGAGTTTGAACCCAGAGCCAGCACACTGAAAGCAGAGTAGGTCATGGCCGCCAGTAGGCTTTCTGGAATATTTAGGTGACAGTAACAGGAAGGAGGTCATGGCAGTTGTGATGGTGACCAGGGCAGAGAGAACTGGCCTGTGGCAGCCAATCTGAGGGACTGTGTGATGTGGGACAGGCACGGGTTGGGAGGGCTGTTGAAGGAAGCATCCAGAAAACTGGGTCCAAGCATTGCTCAGTCATTAAAGCCTAGAGAGGCCCATGGCTAATCATGTTTTGTTCTGGGCCTTGTTTTTTCTTTTGTAAATAGAGGTGTTTTAAGCAGAGGGTGGCTACAATACCAGCTTCCAATGGTAGCATGTTTTGTTTCCATTATTATGCAAGGATGAAGCCAAGTGTCCAGCCTCTGGGGACTGGTGTATCTTTAATAGAAGAAAACGTTTGGATGCATAGCTGGCTAGAGGTGGAGGGGAGGCAGGAAATTAAAAAAATTGATACATTGATCATTATCATTGATCAATATCAATCATTGATCAATATCATTGATATTGATCATATGATAGAACTGTTAAGAGGAAGTGTCTTGTAGGCAGTTGGAAACACTGTCCTGGAGTTGGGATATGAAGTAAAGGCTAAACGAAGATTAAGCCCCTTGGTCAGTCCAACCTCCCTTTATCACTTCAGTGGGGCAGCTGCCAACCCCCAGGTCAGCTGACCTTGGATATCACACTCTAGCTTTGATCTGCCTGTAGTGACCCAGAGAACCTATTCTATCTGCAAATAGAACATAATAAGAGAAGGTGTTATTTAACATCTTCTTTGCATCAGGCATCTACTAGGCACTTTACCTGCAGGAATTTTCTCATACAATTCTCAAACAGCCCTACAAGGTAGGTTTTATTATCCAAAATGGACCACTTCTCTCCCCTGTCCAGTGTTCCCACTCTGGTGCTAGCCTCCTGACTGGTCTCTCTGCTCCCATCCTGCTCCTATTACAATCTATTTCTAACACAGCAGCCAGAATGATCCTTTTGAGACATGAATCAGATCATATCACCCCTCTGCTCAAAACCCTGCAACAGCTCCTGTTGCATTCAGAGGCCCTACAAAGACTGTTCCCTTGACTTCCTTTCTGACCTGATTTCTACCTGCTCTTCCTCATGCTCACCTCACCCCATTCCCAGCAGCCTCTGCTGTTCCTAGAACAAGCTGGGCATGCCCATGCCTTGAGGATCTTTGTCAGTTCTCTCTGCCTGCACTCTTTCCAACAGATGCTCTTATTTTTTTTAACCTCTTTTGAGCCTGCTGAAATATTAACTTCTTAGGGAAGCCTACTCTGACTGCCTTTTAAAAGAAATAACCCATGGGGTGCCTGGGTGGCTCAGTCATTTAGGTGTCTGACCCTTGGTTTCCGCTCAGGTCATGATCTCAGGGTTGTGAGATCAGCGTTCTCTCTCTCTCCCTCTCTCTGCCCCATCTCTCTAAAATAAATACATATATCTTTAAAAAAATAAAAGGTATAACCTGAACCCTTTTTGTTTTTTTCTACAGCTCTCACTGTATTCTGTCATTTTATATAATTCTATTTAGTATGCTTATTGTTTTAGTATATTTCCTATTTCCCCCGGAGAGAACGGGAGCTCTGTGAGGGAATGAATGTTTATCTGTTTAGTTTGCTAATGAATCTAATGTACCTCTAATGGTGCCTGGCACATAGTAAGTGTTCAGTAAAGACTGTTGAATGAATGAATGAATCCCCATTTTAGAGTGGATGAAACTGAGTGCAGAGAGATGAAATCACTTTTCCTGGGCTGCCCAGCTAATAAGTCACGTGCTCCATGTGCTTTACCCTTCGCACTAGGTAAAGTCTTGAGAATAGATTAATTCCTTGAGAGAATGAGGATAGATGGAGAAAAGAGGGGTGGGAACTGAGACTCAAGTTGTAGCCCAGTTATGAGGCAGGAACAAGGAAGAGGTCCACTTGACAGAGAGGATTCTTGGGTGTTAAGTAAATGGGGGGAGAAGAGATGTAAGATGGACGTTAGCTTTGTTCTCTGCAAAAGGTAAATGGAGAAGAATAAGAACAAAGAAAAAGAAGCAACCTTTAGATTTGGTTGAGACAGTCAATGAGAGCCATAGAGAAAAATGGACTCAATGAAAGAGTGGAGGTAGAAGCTGGATTATAGATGATTAAGAAGGGAGAGAATCATTCATAGCTCAAGGAATTGGGTTGAGAGAGCAATATGAGGCAAAGGGTGATAGTTGAAAGTAAAGTCCAATGAAAGTGTCATTTAGAAAAGATTAGAGAGTTTGAGGTGGCTGGGAAGAGTGTATACATGTGGCACACGCTGAGACAAGAAGGGAGGGAGTGTGGATATCCATGGGAAGAATGTTGGCCTGATATGAAGAAGTTATAAAACACTGAGGAATACATCCTGCTTTCTGGATGTACCTCCAAATGGAGAGTGGTGTGTTTCCTCCTCCCTTCATGTACCAAGTTCTCCCGTCTTCTCTGAGTCACACAGAATACAAGGTAGAAGGTACGTAAAAGCCCACCATCACATTAGGGACTTTATGGGGCTGTGATACAATCCCTGGGATCACACCTGAGTGACAAGTGTCTTAGATACCTTTTAGGTTCCCATCATTCCCCACCCCTCACATTGGAGTCTTTCTTACAGTGGGCTGGTTTTGTGAATGTGAAAAGATTTCTGTATAATTTTTTTTTATTCTGTAGGAAAATTAATTTCTTTGAATATATAATATATTCACAAGGCTTAAAAACATATATGTTTAAAAATATCCAGGGGCGCCTGGGTGGCTCAGTTGGTTAAGTGTCTACCTTCGGCTCAGGTCATGATCCCAGGGTCATGGGATTGAGCCTCATGTTGGGCTCCTTGCTCTGTGGGGAGCCTGCTTCTCTCTCTCCCTATGCTGCTCCCCCTGCTTGCACTCTCTCTCTCTCTCTCCTGTCAAAGAAATAAATAAAATCTTTAGAATAAATAAAATAAAGATTTTATTTATTTTGGAGAGAGAGAGCATGCGCAAGGGGGGGAGGGGCAGAGGGAGAGGGAAACTCTCGCTCTCTCACACTTGCTCTCTCTCAAGTAAATAAATAAAATATTTAAAAAATATCCAGTAAAAACCTTTGTCTCCTCTTTATTCCCCATGTTGTGGCCCCACCACATTAAAGGTGATCACTGTTGTTTTAGTTTATATGTCCTGTAGGAAGTTCTTTACACATACACAAGCAAATGCAAACATATTTATTAAGCAGTATTTTTAAACCTGAGAAACAAGTCACAGCCTATTCTCTACAAATAAAAATTCCTCCATTAACTCTGTGAGTTCCTAGGGGTTCTTCCTTTCCCAATCTCTCAGTGGGAGTTGAGGGGATTTTGCTCAAATATGGTTGATTTTCCCAGAACCTGTTGTTCTCAAATCTGAGTGTTCACCTCCAGTGGGGGCTTCTCAAGGCCTAAAATTAAAAGTGAAAATAGTCAAACCATTGAACTAGATCCATTTGTTGTGGAACAGTCAAGAAATGGGGTAAAAGCAATGAAGAGAAAGGAGGAGAGGGCATGTCTGGAGCAGATGAAATCAAACAGAATGATGAAAGATTAACTTAGTGCGTGGTGTCTTATGTGCTGTAATAGGGATCGGCAAACTATAGCTTGCCCAGTGCCTAATTTTTAAAATAACATTTTCTTGAAACACAACTGTACTCATCATCACTGGCTGCATTTGGGCTGCAATGACAGAAATGAGTCATTGTGACAGAGACTGATGGTTTGCAAAGCCTCAAATATTTACCACCTGTTACAGAAGAAAATTTGCTGATCCCTGCTCTAGAGTATGGAAGAAGGAAGGGAAATGATTTCTCATCAGCATCTACTATGTGCCAGGTTCTGATACAGGTTCTATCATTTAATTTATATGACAGCCCTATGAAAGAACTATTATTGGTCTTGTTTTACTGATGACAAATCTGGGGCTCCAATGCTGATGACTTGCTCAGGGTCACACTGCTGCTAGTGTAAGAGCTAGGATTCTAAAGATATATTCCAATGCCAGGGAAGTTAGACCATAATCACACATGCAGATCAAATCTATTTAGAAAGCCTACAAACCATTACTAGATTAGTAAATGAAGAGTGTGACTTCTTCCTCACGACCTGAATAGAAATGAACTGCCTAGCGAGTAGCCACCTGTCCAGGGTGAGTAATTATTGATGCCAGATTAATAGCTGTGTGATTCCTAGGGGGGCTGGCAGAATGCGTGCAGCGTGGTGCCACCAAAGTGAAGCATCTCAGGAGATCTGTCCTTTGGGATATCGTGCAATGTCTACTTCTCACATCACAGGCTTCCTGCCCACACTAAGTTCTCAAAGCTCAGCCTGGAAGACATTACTCCATTAGGTTGGACTCATTGGTACCAAGTTGATGGATACATGACATAGCTGCTTCCCTTTCTCTCCAGCAACCAAAGTCTTCAAATGCCAGATTATGGCATCTCCACTGTAGTTCAGTGACTCAGCTGTTGTTAGCATTTTATCTTCAGGACATCTGTAACCTGATTTTAAAAACTTATTTGGTGCCAGCTAAGGATGTCTTTGCACATAAGTTATTTCAAAATCAGTGCAGCAGCTACTTAGCTGAGTGCTTGCTCTTTGTAACTAGACTAAAAATCACAGTCAAGTCTGTGGTAGCAGCACAAAGGCTGCTTTTTTTTTTTTTTTTTTGCAGTTTAATGTGTTTTATTTTACAATAAAGGTTTAAAAAAAAAAAAAAACACCGTAAGCAAAGTTACAAGAGAAATTGGGAAAAATATTTACATTCCATATTATGAACAAAGGACTAATTTTCCCGCAGCATAAAGATTACCTCCTAGAAACTACTAAAAATACCAACAACCAGGTAGGAAAATGAAGCAAGGACACAGATCCCAGCACATGAAATACATTTGGCCCTTCAAAAATTAAAAGCAGCTCAGTCTCCTATAAAGATAAAGGAAGAGTTCCTAGAGTTCCCTTGAAAATCTAAGTCAGATCTTTTCTACTTTCTGGCTTAAAACCTGCCAAGGACTACCTATCTACTTAGGTGTTCATGTTTTTTATTGACATGGAATCAAACTGTCCTGATTTGTTAGCCATGTTTGCTTTTTTTCCTACATCAAAATTAGTTTTGAGAATCTAGTGAAACTGAACTGGTTGATACCATCACGAGTAATGTGATTGTAGAGAGATTTGGTCCTGGGATTAACTTGGCACTGATTTCTTTTTCCAAGAGATAAAATGGGTCCAGAGAGAAGCTGTCCTATCTTTTACCCTCATTTTGACTTGGTATGTTGACTTGGTATGTTGACACACCAATGATACCACACTGATGATGGCAATCATTAAAGAAGTAGCATGTTGTCCTGAGTTCTCTTCTTTTCCTTTTCTTTTTTTCATTGTGATAAAAAGCACATAGTGTAAAATTTGCCATTTTAACTGTTTTTAAGTGTACAATTCATTAGTGCTAAGTATAGTCACATTGTTGGGGGTGCCGGGGTGGCTCAGTTGGTTAAGTATCTGACTCTTGATTTCAGGGTTGTGAGATTGAGCCCTGCATCGGGCTCCGTTCTGGGCGTGGAGTCTGCTTAAGATTCTCTCTCTTTCCCTCTGCCCCTCCCACACCCCACTTGAGTGCACATGCTCTCTCTCTCTCTCTCAAAAAAAAAAAAAAAAAACAAAAAAAACCAGTATATTCACATTGTTGTGAAACAGATTTCCCAAACTTTTCCAATCGGAAACTCTGTACCCACTAAACAGAAACTTCCCTTTCCTCCCTCTCCCCCAGTCCTGGTAACCACCAATCTACTCTCTGTTTCTATGAATTTGACTACTTTAGGTACCTCATGTAAGTAGAATTATACAGTATTTGTCTTTTTGTGACTGGTTTATTTCACATAGCGTAATGTCCTCAAGGTTCATCCATGTTGTAGCATGTGACAGGCTTCCTTTTTAAGGCTGAATAATAATCCATTGTGTGTCTATACCATATTTTGTTTTTCTGTTCATCTGTGGATGGATATTTGGCTTGCATCCACCTCTTGGCTACTGTGAATAGCCCTGTTATGAACATAGGTGTGCAGATATCTCTTTGAAGCTTTTGAAACTCAGCTCTCAATTCTTTTGGGTATGTATCTGGAAATGGGATTGCTGGATCGCATGGTAGTTCTTTTTTTAATGTTTTTTTTTTTTTAAAGATTTTATTTATTTATTTGAGAGAGAGAATGAGATAGAGAGAGCATGAGAGGGGGGAGGGTCAGAGGGAGAAGCAGACTCTCTGCTGAGCAGGGAGCCCGATGTGGGACTCGATCCTGGGACTCCAGGATCATGACCTAAGCCAAAGGCAGTCGCTTAACCAACTGAGCCACCCAGGCGCCCTATTTTTAGTGTTTTGAGGAACCTCCATACCATTTCCCATAGCAGTTGCTCCATTTATAATCACACCAGTAGTGTACAAAGGTTCCAATTTCTCCACATGCTTGCTGACAATTTTTTTAAATAGTAACCATCCTAATGGGTGTGGGATAATATCTTATTGTGGTTTTGATTTACATTTCTCTGATGATTAGTATTGTTGAGGCATCTTTTCATTTGTTGACCATTTGTATATCATCTCTGGAGGAATATTCAAGTTCTTTGTCCATTTTTAATTGGCCTATTTGATGTTTTGTTGTTCAGCTATAGGAGTTCTTTGTATATTCTTTGTATATCCCTTTATTATATATATGATTTGAAAAGATTTTTCTCCCATTCTGTAGGTTGCCTTTCCACTCTCTTGAATGGGTCCTTTGATGCACAAAAGTTTTTAAGTATGATAGAGTCCTGATTGTCTATTTTTGCTTTTGTTTCCTGCGGTTTTGGTGTTATAACTAAGAAATCATTGCCAAGTTCAATGACATGAAGATTTTCCTGTATGTTTTTTGTAGGAGTTTTACAGTTTTAGGTCTTTGAGTTCTCCTTTATTTTATCTCAATGTGATTACTTCTCATCTTTTAAGGATCTCACCCCAGGCTTTCTCATAAGATAGGACACAGCTTCATAACTTGAGCCAAGTCATCTTCTGGGATTTGTCCTTAAAAAAAAACACTTGGAGTCATTCTTTTTAAAAAGTCTAATCTGGGCATTATTTATTTGATTTGAGATTTGAGTAAATCTCATTTGAAATACAGCTTTATCTTTCTTTATTCAGCCCCAAAGTAACTTACCATCAACTATATATAGTCAAGGTCTGCCATAAATTCAATTCTCACTCACTTTTGATATTTTTTTATACCACCCATGTACCAGTTTTCCCAGAGTTGGTAGAGTAGTAGTTTGCTCTTAGGTGTTGATAATCATCTCCTAAGAGCATCTTATCAGATAGGAAGCATTTAAGGTTATTGGATTCCACTGTTTATCACTGCCATTTCATTTTGTATGTGCCTTTTCCATATGATAACTTTTTCCTTCAGTTGCTAGTCTTCCTCTTGTCCCTGATTTCCTTCTCTTCCTTACATCTTCTCTCCTTTTCCTTTTTCTTTATTTTTTTCTGGACCAGATAGTTTTCACTTTCTGGCTCTGTTTTCCCTTTTTCTTTCCCCAAGAGCATCTTCTACTTTCTCCTTCTAATATTGTCCTAGAGATTCTCAGATTCCAAATATGAGAGCACTATTAGGTGACTCTTCACCACCATTCACGCTTGAACTTGTTCCTTTTAGTGCACTGCTTAGTCTTAGAAATACATATGTAGAGAGTTGAGGAATTGTTTAGATGCAAGAATAAAGAAAGATTTCACATTGTTGTGAAACAGATCTCAGTTCACTTCACTGTTGTGAAACAGTTTAAATATTAAGGAAAAAAACAAATTCTTAAACAATTGGGAAGACTCAGCTTTGTACTTAAAATTGGGAGATTTAGAAGTCCAAAAGGATCACAAATTGAACATGTGTTGATAATACAGATGATTATTCACCAAAAGGTTAATATAATAGGATGGTGTGGGAACTCTGTATACTCTTCTTTATTTATACCATGCACAATCTAAATTTTTGTCTTAGATTCTGGACTTAGAATTTGAGAGAGCTGTGACAACATTAATTCAAGGCTCTGTGCTTATTACATAGGATAATATTTGGTAAATACCAAGTGGAAAGTCATACACTGGCAGAGTAGAGGAAGGCAGATAATAACAAGTATAGCTAGACCAAGCATCACAGAAGAGGGACTACTTGACCTGGGTCTTGAATGGCGAGTAAAATTTAGACAGAGATGAGGAGGTGGAAGGTTAATGACAGACGCTTTGGCATAAACCAAGGTTGAGAGCAAGAATATTTAAGGTATATTTGGGAAAGAGTAAAGAGAGATGCTTGGTGTTTGGGGGTATATGCTAAACTGCTATAAACAAAGAGACCCCAAAATATAATAAAATGGAAGTAATTTTTTTTTAAAAATAACAACAGATAGGTAGACAGTCCAGGAAAGAGGTCATCTAGGGATCCAGGAGCCTTTTCTTTTCTTTTCTTTCTTTTTTTTTTTAAAGGTTTTATTTATTTATTTGACAGAGAGAGACACAGCAAGAGAGGGAACACAAGCAGGGGGAGTGGGAGAGGGAGAAGCAGACTCCCAGTTGAGCGGGGAGCCCAATGTGGGGCTTGATCCCAGGACCCTGGGATCATGACCTGAGCTGAAGGCAGACGCTTAACGACTGAGCCACCCAGGTGCCCCCAGGAGCCTTTTCGCTGTTGCTTTTCTGTGGCTCACCCATTCCGTCAGCATTCCAGCTCACCAGAGAAGGGAAGTGGAGAGCAGCCAGCTTTCTTCTCACAGATCTGACCTGGAAGTTGCACATACTAACTGCAGAGGAGTTTGGGAAATGAGCCTCTAGACTAGGAACATTGGGAGGCAGACGTCTGCTTAGAATAGTTTGTTGTAGGACCAAAGTATGATGGACTTTGAATTCCAAGGGTTTGCATAGTACAAACACAAAATAAATACCTGCCCAATGAATCCGTGAATAAATGAATGAGTGAGCGAGGGAGGGATTGAACTTATTGTTCAATTTGAGCTTTATCCCCATAGACCAGGAGCTACAAACTAAAATGCCTTTAAGAGTTCAGACAGATCACATGAATGAGTCACCCAGCCAGGGGCAAATGGGGAGGGACGGGAACTGAACAACTGGGGGGTAAATACCATGTCTAAAGGCAAGTGATTGTGTGCTATAATGTGGACCTGTGTGGCAATATCTTACAAGTCTTAAAAAAGTAGGAAAGCCAGGTTTTATGTCACATCTCCCAATTTTTAAAATGTTGGGTCTAAACAGTTTTAAAACAGGCCAAATAAAACACATATGTAGGATAGATTTGGCCTGCAAGTCACTAATTTGCAGTTTTTGTGAAGATGAGAAACTACTGAAAATTTTTGGCCCAGCGAGTTGGTGTAGTTTAAGAAGGTTAATCTGATTGTGGTGCACTTGCCCGGATATACCACTTGCAAAGTGGTTCTCTGTTGTGGCTGCTTATTATCAGTACTGGAGAGATTTGAAAAAAATCCCAACCTCAGGTTCCACCCCAGACTAACTAAATCAGGATCTCAACAGGCAGGTAATTTTAAGAGCTCTTCAAACAATTACGATGTGCAGTCAAGGTTGGAAGCTAGTGCTCTGAGGCTAATTTGGAAGGTTATTGCAAATAGCCTGGACATGTAAAGGGGTCCGAACTGTGAGTTTAGAAGCCAGCTGAGGAAATAGAAGAGACAGAGGTGGGAGATGTTATAAAGGACAAATCAGTAAAAATGTTTGGCTTTTTAAAAATAAAGGAGTTGGAGGAAAGGGGTCAAAAGAGTTGAGATTTCAAGCTGAGGTTGGGGGCTGAGAGATGTAAAGGAGTTTAACAAATGGTCCCAAGGGACATATGAAATTAAGATACACAGTGGGACAAATAATACATTATATGTTAAAAAAAAAGAAGATCGTAGGAAGGGAAAAATGAAGGGGGGAATCGGAGGGGGAGATGAACCATGAGAGACTATGGACTCTGAGAAACAAACTGAGGTAGGTTCTAGAGGGGAGGGGGTGGGGTATGGGTTAGCCTGGTGATGGGTATTAAAGAGGGCACGTACTGAATGGAGCACTGGGTGTTATACGCAAACAATGAATCATGGAACACTACATCAAAAACTAACGATGTAATGTATGGTGATTAACATAACATAATAAAATTAAATTAAAAAAATAAAATCCCCCCCCCCCAAAAAAAGAGACACAGTGGGTGAATGGGGCAAAGGTAAATGTTATCTTATATGCAAACTCTGTTGCCCAAATCCAAACTGAGACTTCTAAATGAACATAACATTTTTAAAGGTCAGGCTACACTTTTTTAAGGATAATAATATTTTGTGTATATTTTGTTTGTCGCAATGCCAGGAGAAACCTGTGAGTTAACATTGCTAATGGATTCGTTGAGACAGTATGCCAAGGTCATTGCTCAAGGTTGGTAGAAAAGAACTGTGGGGATCCAGAGCAAATTCCTTCCTGGTTCATACATTAGGAATGTTTCAGTCCTGTGTCACTCTGGTTTCCCCAGAGCCTTAGATGGGTCCTGAGGCTTTATCACGATGATTTAGCACCACCGTGAGGCTACATCCAGTTACTGCATCTGGTTTTTGGCCTCTGAAATGCATAAGGAAGAGGTGCAGTTTTTTTGTTTATAATTTCACACATTAAACAAAAATAGTTCTTTGTTATTTTCTTAGTAAGGAAAGGTTATGATTAAACAATATCTTGTAGCATCAAGATAATGAAAGTGCCTAACTACATTTGGCAGGAAGTATTTCTGTGATGATGAAAATCAAGAGTGTTGCATTTTTTTTTTAAGTTCAACTAAAAAAATTCTTAGAATATTAGTGAATTCTTCTTCATCCTTAAGCCTGAAGTCATGCCCCTGTATTGCTTTGGAAAGGTAACAATAAACAAAACAAAACAAAATCTTGATATTTATGGCCCACTTACAAACGTTCAGTCAAGGTACTAAAATGTTTATTCATTCAACACATTATTGCATGTTAATTCTCAAGAAAAAAAATCCCTCTTTGAAACAGACACTCTTCTATTGTATCCCGATTTTACCAGTGAGGATGGAGAGGCATAAAGAAGTTGGTCATTTACTCAAGGGTATAGGACCTGAAGGCAGGAAATTTGGGCTCAGTTCACAACCCCCCACATTTTTAATTATGAAAACTTGGATAAGTCTTTAAAAGTTTAGTGTTTAAGTCTCTTAATCTTTAAAATGGAATATTAATTTGTTAGTTAATTATCATGCTGTTGCATAGATTATTATTTGCAATTACAAAGAACACAGGCTCACTGTAAACTCTAAAGGCTATATAAATTCTAGTCTTATCATTAGTGTGACTTCGTCTATGAATCCAGGTAATCATCATCAGCTTTAGTAGAAAGAACTAGAATAAGAATCTTCATTCTGCCACTAAGTAGCATTGTTTCCTTGGAAATTTAACTTCTCAAGCCTCAGTTTTGAAAACTAAACGTTCATAAAGAAGGTGAGGTGGATGACCTCTGAGATACTTCTTAGTTTGGAAATTGTATGGGATTGACTATGAGGCAATGACTAAGCAGCCATTTCTCAGTGAAATACACAGTGGAGGATATCCCTTCCACATGGCTGGCTTTCTGTTCCTTGGGATGCTGGGTGCCTGCTCCTTAGAAGATCCTAATGGTAAGTGAAGGTGAGGCTGTGATATCAGTGAGCCTGAAGGTAGGACATTATTCATGCTGTATTCCTAGCGCTGTAATATGACAAGAACCAGACATCCTAGAGGAATTTGGGGCCTGGCTAGAGTTTGTAAGATGCCAAGAGACCAGGGACAATGGTGACGGTAAACAAGCAAGTAACTCAGTAAGAATTAGATACGGATTAGCCTGAAATTATAGCAAATAAGGTCAGCTAAATGAAGCAGATAGGAAACACTCACCTTGGCAGACTTACCATTGTGATTTCTTAAAATTACCTGTCAGCACTGCTTTTGTGCTCTGTTCAATGTGGCGGGGGGGTGGGGAAGTCATTCCAAGAGTGTGGGTTCTGTGTCAAGGTCACTCATGATGTCCTACTATGGCTGAGGCTGTAGATATTACTGTATAAAGATGATTGGCCTGAGTTTTGCATGGCGGATAAACAACTTTATGCAGGAAAGATGCTGCCTGTAAGCTCAGGCCCATGTGCTTTCCGTCTCTCATTTTGATTCAGTCCTGTGCACTACGTTTTAGGAAGCCAATGGTTTTACCATTTAGCTTCATTATTTTTCTAGGAATAGAGGAAGCTGTTGATATTTTCTTTTTTAATGTTTTGAAGATAATCAAACTGGAGAGGTGCCACTTAGAGGTGGTGCTCTGATATTTCTGATTTGTCTGGAGACTTTATTCAGCACTACTCACTTGAAAGGTGTGTGTGTGTGTGTGTGTGTGTGTGTGTGTGTAAGAGAGAGCGGGAGAGACATGGGCAGACAGAGAGAGAAGGGCATATGACACACCTGACAATCTAGTACTCTTCCCTTTCTTCCTACCGGAGCCCATTACCATATAGAAATAAAGCTGATTAGTTGAATTAACAAAAGTATTTTTGTTTTGTTTTCTTTATTTTCTATAGCATAGAGAAGACTGTTTGTACCCTTATAATATAAAGTCTCATTAAAGCCCTTTTCCTTATCCTATCTTTACTGCATCTTTGGTTTTATATTGTTTGGTGCATGCCCTTGTATTCAAGAGACTGTTGACCAGGGCCTTCTCCATGGGATATAGGACTCATGAAAAATTATATTGTGCCCATTCCTCTTTCTAGAGACACATTTGTATGAGGGAAATATAGCTGGAAAGAACTCCCAAGAGTAGTAGTAGCCTTGCTCAAGGTGCCAAAAAGAGGAATAGTCAGCAAATAGAACTCTATGGCAAAGGAAAAGGTGCGTTTGGTAGGAAGAGAGTTCTGGAGCCATCTGTATTAACAGGTGAGGGAGCTTCTGTGGTGCTAGATGGTGGCAGAGTAGGGTGGCTGAGAATATTATGTTGTCTCCACCAAGTGACTTGGCCTTGTGCCAGTTCCCTCCTCCTAGGGTTAAAAGTGTAATCTGCCACATAAGAGTTGTGACTATTAAATGTGTTAAAATGTGTAAAAAGCTGAGATTAGCACCTGCTCTGTAGTATGCATTCAAAAAATGTTAGCTCCTGTGACTGTTGTTGTTATTATTATTGATGTGGGAGGGGAGGGGGTCAGGCCTTAGCAGCCTCCCCCATATAGGTCCCTCTGATGGTAACCTGGCACGTTTCCTCCAGGTCCCCTGCTGCTGCCTCCATCCAGCCCTCACCAACGATTACTTCTGACTACTTCCTTGTACTGTAGCAGCCTTTTAACTGGCTTCTCTGGTCTCAGCCCTACACTTAGCCTTTGGGGATCAAATGTCACCACCCTGTTTTCTCCTCTTACCCTCAGCTGTCTTGGTCATTATGACGCTTCAGACCCCCACCTACGATGATTAAGACCTTTTCTCCCTCTTCCTGGGAACCATGGTGGTTGCCCTAGATTTTTACACCTCTCTTATCTGTGAGACTCTGGGCCTCCCATCTTGACAGATGATTCTTATATTGTATTAGAGATAATTCTTCTCTAATTGGCCCAATAATTTTAGTTAATGTACTTCTTGACATTTTAGGAAGTTTGTGTAGGGGAATTTATGCTGTGTATGTGTGTTCAGACAAAATACAAACAAGCTTCTAGTTTATAATATTGTCACACAGCAACCTTATAAATAATATGTACTTATTTATTTATAATTTGTATTTATACATATTTACACTATTTATTTATAATTATGTGCTTATAAATAATAATTCCCACAACACTCTTTAACCAGAGGGAGGGTCATTAGAATATATTACAGGAAGAAAAAGGAAGGGCCTCCAGTAGGTTTACAATTATCCCTCAAAGCCCTGATTGCTGAAGATGGAAAGATTAAAAAAGTGTCTTGGAAAGGCAGGAATAGGTTGGGGTGATTTGTTGGGAAGGGGACATTTGAGCTCGATCTTGAAGGGGAGACATGGTGAGTGGAGCGGGAGACATTGGGAGAGTACATGAAGGTCACCAAGATCAGTTTCCTGTCTAACTAAGAGAGAAGGTGAATTATCTGAACATGTATAGCTTTGAAGGAGGCTCTGTATGCAAGAGCCACGGATGTGAGCAGTCAGAAAGGCGTGAGAAATTGTTCAGCTCGGTGGCCTCATTTTGCAACCAGAACCTGCGTCCCCCAGTCCAGAGTACTTCCTGTGAGAACATCCTGCCTCCTGGTTATGCCAGATCTTGCAAGCTTGTCACAAAGGGGCAGCAAGTACTTTTTTCAGTGATCAACATTAAAACGTATCTAGTGCTCCACAGCTATTGGCTTTTTATCGTTGTAGCCCTCAGAGACTTTGAAGCAGATTCTCCTTCTCTGAATTTGGTGTATGTGTAAAGCGTTTCACAGTTGATTTTAAGGCAGGGCCAGGGTCGAGAATCACTAAGACAGACACGGAATAAGGGACTGGAGTGAAGCAAGTTGAGTGCATTGCACTCTGGGGCCTCGTAAGGTAGAAGGCACAGTGGATATGCCCCTATACACTGTCCCTAGGTTATCTTATCCATGCTTATGGCCTCCAAGACCACCTGTATGTTGCTTTCTCTCTTGTTCCATACCTCAGCTGAGGTCAGAAAGCAAACTCATGATACCTAATACCATGCTCATCATCTGCCTGCAAGCTGTTTCCTCCTGAATTTCTTACTGCATCTTTTAGAGATGGCACCTCCAACTAACATATAGTTGGCAATCATTTCAGATTCTAACAAATTTCTCCTCCCTCACATCCAGTTGGTCCTGTCCATTTTAACTTGTCTCTCTCTGTGGCCTGACACGTTTCCTCCATGTCCCACTGCTGCTGCCTGAGTCCAACCCTCACCGACTACTTCAGGGTGTAGTGTAACAGCCTTTTAACTGGCTTCTCTGGTCTCAGCCCTACACTCAGCCATTCACTCTCTACACTGCTTCAGAAATCCGGTGACCACCACCTTGTCCTCAGGATAAAGTCTCAACACCAGCGTGTGTTATGTGTGGTCTGGCTCCTTGTCAGACCCTCCAATCTCATTTCTCAGTTTTTCCTTACTTGCCTCTAGAGTGTGAGCCATGCTCAGCTATTTAGAGTTCTCAGAATGAGCTGTTCTCGCTCAGACTTTATCTGCCAGGAATGTCTTTCTCTGTTCCTCCCGGTGCCCTTTTATTTATTTTTTTTCTGAATCATTTACACTTATCTTTCAAGGCTCAGCTTGTTGTGATTTCCTCCCAGAAGCCCTCCCCGATGCCCAAGACTGAGTTAAATGCCTTTCCATTGACTCCTGAACATTGGGATCATCTACAACAGAGGTTCCCAGACACCTTGGGCACCTCTAGGGTTCCCAAGATCCTTTCAGCGGGCCCACAAGGTCAACTGTTTTCATATTAATACTAAAATGATGTTTGCCTTTTTCACTCTCATTCTGTGTATTATAGAGTTTTCCAGAGGCTATATGACATATGATATTTCAGTAGATTAAATGCAGAAGTAGAAATGGGGATCCAGCTGTCTTCTATCAAGCCAGAAGTTAACCAGATTTGCATACAGCTAACATTTTGAAAACAGTTATTTTTCATAACAATGTGTTATGTTAACATGCTTGTAATAGATTATTATTGTTATTTTAAGTGAATTAATAAATATTTTTAAAATTTCTGAAGTGAATATTTATCATTATAAACCCACAGAAACAAAAGCCTTTTGGGGCCCTTAATAATTCATAATAGTCTAAAGGAGTTCTAAAAGTTTGAGAACAGCTGATCTATGTTATTACACATTCCACACTCTTTATTACTGCGCTCTGAATTCTGTAAGAGAGAAGTCTGTGTCATTTATGTGTGAGTTCCAGGCCCTAATACAGTTTCTGATACATAGTAAGCTCTCAATACTTTTTGAATTAAGAACCTAATATATACATGTGCATGTGTATGTACATACACTTGGAGTTTGAAAAAAAAAGGCAATTTAGTCTTTACTTGACTTGGCCTAATGCTACCCAATTTAGATGGTATACACAATTAACTAAACCAATAGTACTCTGAAATTTTGTATTAGTTTTAAAAGCTCTATTTCTGTCCTTTTTTTTTTTTTTTGAGCTCTAGGAATTTTATCCAAAAGATGTCTCTGAAAACTTTAAAATTCAAGCTCTATTTTGAATACACAACCCCTGAGTTTTTCTGACTTGGCTACGTACTGGGTGTGTGTTATCAGTCAAGTACTTAATCTTGCTGAGCCTCAGTTTCCTCACCTGTAAAATGGGGAGCATTGAACTAGATGGGTCCTAAGGGTCTTTTGTAGACTTGTTCATGAAAACCTTTCTCCTTTCCAAGCACATGCATTTAGATAATACTGTTTTCTGCCTTCTTGGATCTAATGATAGTGCAGTAGAGTTGAATTTCTATTCTTTACTGACTCACCAACCTGAAGTTCTTTGGGTAGAAAGGTGGCAATTTTCTTCTTTTTAAAACTTTATTACTGATGTATATAAGTGACATACAACATTATATTAGTTTCAGGTGTATAATATAGTGATTCAGCCATTCTGTACATTACTGCTCAGTGCTCACCAAGATAAATATAGTCACCATTGTCACCATACGTTGTTACAATATTATTGACTGTATTCCCTGTGCTGTACTTTTTGTTTCCATGACTTATTTTTTTTTTATTGAAGTATAATTGACACACAATGTTACATTAGTTTCAGGTGTACAATGTAGTGATTCAACCATTCTATACCTAATTATGCTGTGCTCACAAGTGTAACACCCATCTTTCACCTTGCAATGCTATTACAATACTATTGACTATATTCCCTGTGCTGTACCTTTCATCCCTGTGACTTATTCATTCCATAACTGGAAGCCATAAATGGCATCTCCCACTCACCTTCACCCACTTTGCCCATGCCCCCACCCCCTTCCCTCTGGCAACCACCAGTTTATTCTCCATATTTATGCATCTGTTTTTGCTTTGTTTTGCTTTTTTATTTTACATATGAGTGAAATCATATGGTATTTGTCTTTCTCTGTCTGACTTATTTCACTTAGCATAATGCCCTCAAGGTCCATCCATGTTGTCACAAATGGCAAGATCTCATTCTTTTTTATGGCTGAGGGATATTCCTAAATACACGTATACATACCATATCTTCTTTAACTGTTCATCTATCAGTGAGCACTTGGGTTGTTTCCCATCTTGACTATTGTAAATAATGCTGCAATAAACAAATAAACAGAGGTACATATATCTTTTTGAATTAGTGTTTTTGTTTTCTTTGGGTAAATACCCAGTAGTGGGGAATTACTGGATCGTACGGTATTTCGAATTTTAATTTTTTGAGAGGAAACTTCATTCTGTTTCCCACAGTGGTTGCACCAATTTGCATTCCTACCAAAAGGGTTCCCTTTTCTCCACATCTTCACCAACACTTGTTATTTCTTGACTTTTTGATACTAGCCATTCTGACTAGTGTGAAGTGATATCTCATTGTGGTTTTGATTTGCATTTCTCTGATTAGTAATGTTGAGCATCTTTTCATGTCTCTTGACCACATGTATGTCTTCTTTGGGAAAATGTCTATTTAGGTCTTCTGCCCATTTTTTTTTTTTAAGATTTTATTTATTTATTTGAGAGAGAGAGAATGAGAGACAGAGAGCATGAGAGGGAGGAGGGTCAGAGGGAGAAGCAGACTCCCTGCTGAGCAGGGAGCCCGATGCAGGACTCGATCCTGGGACTCCAGGATCATGACCTGAGCCGAAGGCAGTCGCTTAACCAACTGAGCCACCCAGGCGCCCTTCTGCCCATTTTTTAAATCAGATTGTTTGTTTTTTTTGGTGTTGAGTTGTATAAATTCTTTATATATTTTGGATAGTAACCCTTTGTTGGACATATCATTTGAAAATTTCTTATGCCTTTCACTAAAGCTGGCTGTTTTCTTGTTCACTCATTATGATAAACTCTCCATGTGTAATTCTAATTTTTTCCTAAAAATAATAACTTTGTTATTACTAAAGAGCTATCTGTTCCCTAAAGAAAGTTGAGAATATTTAGATAAATAACAACTCAACAATCACAGGTAATCTTTTGAATAATCTTAGCATTTTATAAACACCTCCGTCTAGCCATATGTGTTCTTTTTCCAGATATTTGATTTGCAAGGAGGTCTTACTAATCAGGAAAGTATTTAGAGCTAATCTAAATACAGGATTATAACAGCATTTTCAGCTCTGTACCTCAGTGTCAAGGAGCAGCCCCTTTTTTGAGCAGCCCCAAAACTTTATGGACATGTCGGGAAATGTTTATTAAAAGTGATTAATTAGCTCCAGCTGATTAGGTCAGGGGAGACCGAAAGCTGTAGAACAAAGAGAGAAAGAGTGAACAGGAAGAGAGAAGAGGAGAGGAAGGGAGGCGAGCAAAAGAATGGGAAGAGGAGTGGAGACTGAGAGAAGGGAGGGACTAGGAGAAGAGGAAAGAGAAGAAAAAGGCAAAAGAGAAACAGTGGTCGAGAAAGGAGGAGAAAAAGGGGGACTGAAAAGAGAGAGCACAGAGTGTGGGGACTTGGCTCTGACGGGACTGGGTGAAGCTGGGTGGCATGGGCTGGAGTTCTCACGAAGGCTTGGGAAACAAGAATGCACCACAGTTGGGTGCCTGGGTGGCTCAGTCGGTTGAGCGACTGCCTTCGGCTCAGGTCATGATCCCAGGGTCCTGGGATCGAGTCCCACATCGGGCTCCCTGCTCTGCGGGGAGCCTGCTTCTCCCTCTCCCACTCCCCCTGCTTGTGTTCCCTCTCTCGCTGTGTATCTCTCTCTCAAAATAAATAAATAAAATCTTTAAAAAAAAAAAAAAAAGAATGCGCCACAGTGGATGTTACTGTCCTTTGTTTTTTCTCTCTGGGAACCTCAAGGGAATAAGTCTGGTGAGAAAGGCAGGTGACCTGATGTGCTCATTCAGTGCCTCTGGCGGACTGGGGTACTTGAGGCAAGGTCTCCCTCAGAGTAAGTGAGCAAAGCTTTGCGGCAGCCTGACTCCCTGGGAGGATCCCCAGCTCTAGTCCTATGGAAGAGTCACAGTTGTGTAAGTACTCGAGCTCGTCTGTACTTCAGTTTTCCCTTCTATAAAATGGACAGTGTGGGAATCTTGTAGCATAGTGTTGTTGTAAGAATTGAGTAAGTGCCTGGCACATAATAAGTGCTCCATAAATATTGACCTGTTATCTGTTCCAGTTTATTCCCAATTGTTTTATTCATTCATTTTTTTTATTAGACTTTGATGATAATGCATTTTGATCTTGTTTTGCCCTTAAATTTGTTGATTACTTCTTTTTATAAACCAATAGGGAGCAACTGAACCTAAACTCTGGATTTGTTGGAGAACCCTCTTTCCCATTGTGAGAATCAGGGATCTTTCTGGGCTTTTCTTTTCCCAGTTTAAACTACTGTCAACAGTATTCGAAGATGATGAATCAGCTCAATTTATCCTTTCTACATGATACTGAGTTCAGAATAGAACTTCCCACCTGGTCGGTTTCAGATAATACCATTCCATGCCTTTTTTTTTTTTTTTTTTTTTTTTTTTTTGTGCTCTCTCTTTCCAACTGACAGCCTTTTATTTTTATTCTGGGATAATTTTATCAGGAATATTTTTATATTCTAAAGTCATCCCATTCAACCTTTAGAAAAGAAGCTTAAATATTTCGTAAAACATTTCAGTATTTCAGTTTTCTTGTGGCATCAGAGTTAAAACTGCCTTAAACCATTTCATTTTCTCTTCAATCTTTTTCCTAAAAGCACACACCATATCCTCCCTTCTGTCAATTACTTACACTGTGTTAGATTTTGTGGGTAGGAACATGGGTAAATGTGTGAGGTGGTAGAATCCAAAGCACCTCTTTTAAGTCCTTGGCCTTTTATCTTGAGCCTCTGGGTCTTGAGTGGCACATTAAGTACATAGATGGGTGGTTAGGAAAGGTAAATTGCATTTGACTACTCTTGTGTAAAAATCTAAATTAGGCATTTCATATAGGAACTATGTGTATATGGAAGACTAAATATATATTTTGGTAAATACACGTATAAAATTTCAATGCATACTTTTGCTTCTAAATGGAGTTCTAATTTTTCCAGTTATCAGAGCCTAAATAAAGCTTCCTTGTGCATCGGGTAAGAGGATTGCGATAACTCGTTGGTAGCCATTGTTAATGTAAAGATCGGCTCCAAAGCATGTGGCCTGTTTTGAAAAGTTAAGCCAGATTATTCTTAAACTTTTGGCTATTAGTGGAGAAATGCGATCCCCCTCAGACCTTCTGGTGGAATAAGGAGATACGGAAATCCCTGCTGGCCTGCAGGCTTAGGAGCTGCCGCCTCCGTGTTCTTTCATCTGATGACCTGAGACAGAAGTCACGTCTCCCTCCTCTGCATGCCCCTCTCACCTTGTGGCTGTGTGGGGACTTTTCTGATCCTTCTCGCCTGTGGCCTAGCACAGTGCTGTGTGCTTAGTGAATAATCAAAACTTTCTGAGTGAATGAGATAAAAGATCAAATTGGAGCTTGTTAATTAGGAATGATTTTTAAGAATCATTTATCAAGGGGCGCCTGGGTGGCTCAGCCAGGTAAGTGCCATCCAACTCTTGGTTTCAGCTCAGGTCGTGATGTCAGGGTCGTGGGCTCGAGCCCTGCGTCAGGCTCCACGCTCAGCGGGGAGTCTGATTCTCTCTTTCCCTCTCCCTCTGCTCCTCCCCTGACTTGCAGGTGCACACACACACACTCTCTCTCTCTCAAATAAATGAATAAATAAAATCTTAAAAAAAAATCATTTATCAAGCCCTCATTTTACATCAGGCTTTAAAACATGTATTTTTCTTGAAATCCTCATGTAAACCCAAGATGGATATTACAGTCCCTATCTTACAGATGAAGAAAATGAGGTTCAGAGACATTAAGTAGCTCATTTGCTTTATGCTCTTAGTAAGAGATGGATGGAGCCTGGAATCAAATTCAGTTTGTCGAGTTGTAGCAACTGTTCTCTTAATAATATCCATACTGGTTCATGATGGGAATGTTGTTGTTTTTTTTTCTCTTTTAATATAACCTCTCCTGCCCCCCACAGTTAATCCTCATTTAAATGTTTTTCAACTTCTAATTTCTGCTAGGGACTTAGATAAATTGTTAAATCTGTAGGCCTTTCATGATTTCATGTGGTGCCAATGAGGCTGTCCGGATTCACGCTCTTAGTCCACTACCCTCTAGCCATATGGTACTGAACGGGTCTCCTCAGCTCTCAGAGCCTCAGTCTTCTCACTTGTAAAACAGGTCACAATACTACCTACCTCACATGAAGTTAGGTATGAAGCTCAAATGATCTATTGTATATAAAATACTTTTAAAAGGTCCTGGCACAGAGTGAGTGCACTTTGAGGATTACGTGTTGTTTCAGCCAGCATTGTTCAGATGAGATCATTCAGTGAATCTTTGAATCTTGGAATACTAAGAAAGGGGAGAACACATTTTAATAAAGGTTTAAAAGATTCAACAGCAGAGGCTGAACAATTTTTCCATAAATATAGTGAACATAGTTCACTTTTTCGATGCCCTTCAGTAGGTCCGTGTCTGAAGGCAGCTAATTTGATCTAGATGAGGTCAGACATCATGCTTGATTTCTTTGTCCACCGAGAAATAAGAATCCTTCTGAAGGCGTACACACACACACACACATACACACATTCTAACCACAAAAAGAAATTAGCAGTTGAGGTCCTTGGCTGAACTCCTGAGAACCAAGGGTCATCTTCTCTGTGATTAAACTGAGTCACATTCATCTGTAATTGAGGCACTGCTAGAATTGACTAATTCCTGCATGTAACTTCTTTACATTTTGGATTGAAATTTTCCATGAATTACAAGTGAAGTTTACAGTGATTTTTGCTTGGAAAAAAAAAAAAAGTGTGTGTTCCTTGTTAAGCATCTGGCCTTGTCAAAGATCTCCTTTCAGAAAAATGAGCACAAAATAGTGAAGGGGAAGGACTGAGAGCTTAGAGAATTTTGCCTCAGTGCCAAGACTGTAGGGCTGGGAAGAATTGTTGCTTCTCTTTCATCTGGGTCTGATGGCATGTCTCTGAGAATACTATTTCTAGAGGTCAGTGTGGTGCACTGAGAGAAACTGACTGTGGGGTGAGATGTGGGTTCGGGCCCCAACTCCTCACTCACTTTCTTTGACCCTCAGTTTCCTCATCTGTACAATGACCAGAATCAGCACCATTCCACACACTTGTGACAGCGTGGCATCTATTTCCTGTTGTAGACGTCCCCATTTACCCTCTTAGAGAAATAGGTTTCGTTTTCAATGTAGTCTGAAAATCATGGAATCCTATACAAAATGATCCCCTAGGCTTTCAACACTGTCAGGCAGAGACCATGTCCCATTTCCTACTGTAATGCTGGCTTCTGGTCCCATCCCTGACACAAGGAAGGCACGCCCTTCTTAGTCCTGCTCCACACGACAGCCTTGCTGGAGGAGGGCAACCTCCAGTTTGTGTTTAACTAAACCAGGTTTGTTGTAGAGAGAAATGGGTGGGAAAATAAAAGAAGTAACGGGCATTCTTAACCTGTCATGAGAGGGTAGCTATTTGCAAGACTCAGGGGTAAATATTCCTTGTGAATAGAATCTTCAAATATATGTTAACCAGGTGAGGGCTCTAGCAAATCATTTTTTACAAACCTGAAAGTGTGCATTTGCATGTACTTGGACTGTGCTGCTTAGTCTTTAAAGAGATTGATGCTTTAGAAAGTTTAAAAGTAAGATTGATTGATTGATTGATTGATTGATTTTGGTGTAGTGTTCCATAATTCATTGTTTGCATATAACACCCAGTGCTCCATTCAATACGTGCCCTCCTTAATACCCATCACCAGGCTAACCCATCCCCCCACCGACCTCCCCTCTAGAACCCTCAGTTTGTTTTTCAGAGTCCATAGTCTCTCATGGTTCGTCTCCCCCTCCGATTTTCCCCCCTTCATTTTTCCCCTCCTGCTATCTTCTTCTTCTTCTTCTTTTTTTTTTTTTAATATATAATGTATTATTTGTTTCAGAGGTACAGGTCTGTGATTCAACAGTCTTACACAATTCACAGCGCTCACCATAGCACATACCCTCCCCAATGTCTATCACCCAGCCACCATATCCCTCCCACCCCCCTCCACTCCAGCAACCCTCAGTTTGTTTCCTGAGATTAAGAATTCCTCATATCAGTGAGGTCATATGATACATGTCTTTCTCTGATTGACAAAAGTAAGATTTTTAAAAAGCAAATGATTTGAAAGTGGGAAGTGTGCCCTCAGTGGGTGGTAACAAGGCTGCCTGGGCAGTTCTCTCTCACACGTTGGATGGCCAGGGTTTCTTCTGGGTGTCTAATCCTGTCTTGGCTCCAGTGAAGAGTTTGCAGACTCTCAAAACATGTGTCAGTTATGAATATGTCAGGGACCCATCCCGAAGGATACAATTAAATGGGTGGCCTGGGAGGACAGGGGCCTGTGGACTGAGTCCCACTCAGTGTGCCCCTGGAGAGCTTGGCGGGAGGCAGAGAAGGGTAATGGAAGAAGGGGCGGAAAGGGACAGCCAGAAAACTGGTGATCGAAAAATGACAGGAGAGAGACTAAGCAGGTAAGATACTTCGGCAGGAGTTTGAACAGTGAAGGCTAGAATGCGGCCTTTCAGAGATGCAGTTCAGTCTGTAGTGGTGAGTTGAACATGCATAAAATGTGCTTTCATGTAGTGCGATGGCAGCATTGGATTGTGTCATGAAGGAAATCTGAGTTTTATAGTCATCTTGGAATCTCAGCGTAAGTAAGTGTAAACTCAAAATATTAGAGAAACAAATGCAGATGGGTCAAATACTAAAAATAAGAACAAATTTGGATACAGACAGAATTCTGATGCAGGCAGAATACATTTCACAGAAGAATCCAGGAGAATATTCCAAATCTTTTATTGATTGTCAAAATTTTTCGACTATTAAAATTACTTGAATTGCGTAGGCCAGTGCTGAGACATGCTTTATGTTCTGCTGAGATTTTTGCTGCAGTGATATTTTTCTTTTTATTCCCAACAATGCCCAGCAGTATGCTTTACACAGAGTAGGCACCTAATAAATATTGGTTAAAAAAGTGAAGGAGTGCCCAGTATTTGTTATGCTAGGTCTTGACCTGTATCTTAAAATAAATAAAATTTTGTATTTTTCCCCATTTTCCTATGTTGTTATGTATGTCACCTCATTTTCCTTCATTCACACCACAAGGACTCTTGCAGAGTTTCTAAAAATTAGCATCAAATATTGGTTGTATGCGTCTCAGTGTGAGTTCTCCTGCACGTTGTGTGGTTCGGTATATTGAGTGGCACTTAGTTGGTCTTTGTAAGGAGAGTATCTCCTGATATGGAGCTAGTACACCGTCCACGACACAGAACGCTGGAGCCAGTAAACACATAAAGGGACTGGGAAAAGTGGAGAAACAACAGGTGACAAAGGTATCAAGAATTGGATGGACCCCAGTGTCATTTGCCTTTATGATTTCTCTCTGTATTTTTGTGGCTACACATGTGAACAGGAGGGGAGGTGGAAAGCTAAGAGCTCCCTAAGAGGGAGGTGTGTTTAGCTTTTTATTATAAGATTACAAGGATTTTCCAGGTTTCTATTGTGATGCATGAAACTTCTTAGCACTGGCAAGAAAAGAGTTGAGAAAAAGTGCAACAAATGAAAATGGGTGAGGTAGGGATATAATTCAGAGGAGACCCAGAGGGAAGCCTTGACTGGACCTCTGTTTCCTCTGTGTCAGATAGCCTTGGTTTTGCTGTCTGGCTAGGCTATGCAGAGAGGTCATCCAGAAAGGTTCACCTGGGTCCCATGAGTTTGCCTAATTGCATCTCATGGATTTCAGCTAACTCTGTAATCATGGTTCCATTAGAAAGGCCGTCACACATTGTTTAATACTGTTTGGCTGAGACTAACCTTTTGTCGTGAGGTATCCATGCAATCACATTGTCTTGTTTGCTTGTTTTTTGGAGGAAGAGAAGATAATAAATAGTATATAACTGGTTGTATTTCAGACAACATCTTTTACTGTTTGTCTTCTTGGATTTAATCAGTAGTCTCCAAAATAATTTACTTCCTGACTTAATTTTCTCCTCAAACCAATTTACAGATAAAAACCACTGAAGTCCAAATTCAATAGTAAATACTATTTAATAATGTAAAATACCATTTCATCTCACAATTATCAACCATCTAGACTCTGATATTCTGATGAGGTTCTGTAGATGATATTTCTGTAAGTCCATTTGGCCAACAAAGAATATCTTAATTTTTCACTGAATTTAATTATGAGAGAATCAAGAATTAGGACTTCAGTTCTAACACACTCTACCCTTGTTTCTGCTCACAGATCTACTGTACACATCTGTAGGGGTCTATGGTAAACCTCGAGTCAGATAAGAATTTCTTAAGTATTCTGAGTCGTGGGCAGTCTTCCAGAAAGAGGGACTTGGGGAGTGATGTTTTAAACAGGTGGGAGGCTTGACTGAAAAAAGTGAAACTGACGTAACATCTGTGTTAAAAGACTCAAGTATTTGGGAGGAAATGAAAAACAAAGCAACTCTCAGATGTATGCAGAAAAGGAGAAAGAGCAGACAAGGAGAAAGAGCAGACAAACCAATACCCTAAATATATGAGAAAGGGCAAAAAGAATTACTTGGCATGGATCCCTAGCATTTAGAACAAAATACAATATGAGAAAATTAGAGAAAAGGGTGATTTGGGAGGATCATCGGAAAAATGCATTTGGTAGGGAACTGTGTCGTGTGAAATTCATGAAACCATCCCTGTTGGGTATGTTTTTCACCTCACCTGGAAGAAACACTTCTGAGTGATGACTAAAGGAACCTCAGTAATGTCATTAGCTTGGGGTTGGAGGCTAGGACTTGAGGCATGTTAAACTACCTCCTGGTTCCCAGAGAAGCCATTTGCAAATGCATAGGCCTTAGCTTCTAATTAAGAAGACCCTAACTTGATATTTCTTATTGGCTTTACCAAAACAACCTGATTAGGGTAGGTTTTCAAAAGGATGGGTGTGATTATCACCCAAATTGATCAAAAGGCAAATCTGAAGAACAGGTTAAGTGTAATAGGGAAATAGCATCCCAAGCCCTTTCAGCGAGTACAAATGTAGAAGCCGGTCCTTGCTCCTTTTGACCTCCAGGTGGTGCTGTTTACCTAGACGTGGAAATCAAGCGCCCAGCCCCGTTTCTTTCCTTTAGGTTCATAGCTGGGCTTTCATTTTTTTCAAAACATTTTCCGTTTCTACAGATGTGTTCTTTTAAATGGTCAATAAATTTTTATAACCACTATTTGAAAAATTGCAAGATTATTGTTATTTGTGCTTCCTAGCCAAGAATATTTCTTTATGTGCCGGACACACCCAGAGTCAGGTGTTTACATTTTTGTTCATTGATCCCACCTGGTCTGCCGTTCCTTGCTTCTAAGAACCCAGGCTCAGCCACAGACAGTTGGGCTGTCAGTAGAACTCATCCACATCCCTTTAAACACTTATGTGATTTAAAAATAGATTTGTAGTTCAGTTAAGGCAACTCAACTCCATTGGTTTCTGAGTAAAGAACACCATCTTTATGGGAATGCTTTTATCCCCAAAGCCAGGGAGTGCTCCTCACAGGCCTGACCTGATTTTTTGGTGAGGGGGCACTTGTCAGACACCAGAAATGTTTTGATGATCAGAGGACACCTTTATAAAGACACCTGACAATCCAAATTCTTCAGAAAAAAGATGTTCCTAGGGAAAAACTGAGAGGGAGTCATGCACAATGTCTTTCTATTTTGATAGATTTCAGTGTCAGGAACAGTGGAAATTCCATTCCACAGTGTGGAACTAGAATGGGAAGGCAGTGGTATCAATTTTATCCTCCATGAGGTTTGGAATTTTTCAGATTGGCTTTAAAGAAATGATCAACTAACATGCTTTTCTTGTCCTTTTTCCCCCCTTCTCTTTTCTGTCACAAAGGGGTTTGTAAACAAGCTGGATGAATTCATTCAGTGGTTAAATGAAGCCATGGAAACCACTGAGAATTGGACACCCCCTAAAGCAGAGACAGATGGCCTTAAGCTGTACCTGGAGACACACTTGGTAGGCAAGACTGTGTTACTTTTGCTGTTTGTAATGGAAGTATTTTAATGCACTGCTTGTTTGTTTATGGGGAATATCAATTTTATTTATCAGAAGTCATTATATGCTAATGAAACCAAGTTTTAATGGGGTAAACTGCAGAAGCTGAAAATTTACAGGCATTTCAAGTAATATACTATGAAATTTAAATCCTTCGTATTTCAAGCTATTTTTTTCAAAACTTTTCCCAGAAAGGTAAGTAATTAACTTAAAAATACCTTAGAAATTTTGCTCGACTCTTGTTCTCTAAAGCTATGATTGAAGGTTTTTCCGCTTCTGAAAAAACAAATAAATGAAAGAGATAATTTTGATGACCATTCTAAGCTTTCTAGAATTCTTGTAAAATTAATGAACCTCTCATTATCAAGAGGGTCTACATTATCTGTTCTACACTGGGTTATTTTAATAAAATATTTAAAACGATGATCTCCATCATTTTTGCTGCTATGTGATTTTTTCAGCATATAATTAATACAACTGTCATTACACTCGTCCCTGTGCACAGGGAAAACCATGGAGGGGAAGTTGAAAATACTTGGATGAATATGCTTCTGAATATGTTAGAAGCAAGAATTATAGACTGGGGGACATTTGATGAACCTCATGAGGTTTTTACTGAATGCTTCAAATGGCCGATATCAATTATGAAGGGGTGGAAACCAAGTAGTGGAGTGTGATAAAGCATGAAGAAAAAGCACGTTGTCATAGGAAATGAAAATTCAGGCTTTAAGGATCTCATCTTTATTCCTTTCACCGATAGCATAAAATTGACAAAGGCAATGAACACGAATCCTTGGGTACCCAACTGTGGGGTTGATTTTCTGCCCCTCTTACACACTCAGAATTTGGATTGAATAAACATTGTGTGGGAGTCCTACATGTGTGCAAATTCACAGGTTTCCTGACGGTTCCCTGTGATGTTAAATGAGAGGATGAGAGAGAGAGGGAGAAGACAGGGGAGAAGAGGGGAAGGAGAGCGAGGAGGTGTTAGGCTTTTGGTGTTTGCGGTTTGCAGTATGTTTTATATCATTGCAAGTAAAACAGCCTCAAAATCCTATTGCTGCATGAAAATAGTTTTGTGGATGATAAAAGATGACAAAACTATGTGTAAGAGGATGAGTGTATTGCTTCCCTTTTTAGAGACCTGGGTGGATGGTGTGTAAAAATGCCAGTGACCCTAACCACCTCTCTTGTACATGGGTTTTTAAATATTGCCCTTGGTACTCAATTCCCTATTCAGTAGAGCCTTGATTTTTTTTTTTTTTAAAGAGGGCATTTCATAATAGGAAGATAAAGATATTCAGTGCTTTATAATGTAAATTGTATTAATTAGAATGTCAACTTTTCACTGGCATTGTTCTGACAGAAATTCTAATCTGTGTTTAAACAGGAGTATATGAACTTTATTTCACATTAAGTGTGCTGTCTTAATTTCTCCTGATTTAATATTTTATGGAAAATACACATTTAGTTTTTGAGGTCCCAGAGGGCATGAGGACATAAAGAGTGCTTTAACTCTAGGTTGTTTGTTGAAAGCCAGGCTAAGAGAGTATGAACTAGGGTCTCGCTTCTCTTTGGGAGTTGAGCAACGAGGCCTCTTTGTAAACAGTTGTACATTTGTCGTTCTCAAGTCCCTGTTACAGAGTTCCTTCTTTAGCATCCCTGTGTTGGCCTCTGCCTCATTCTAGCCCACCCTTATTCACTAGAACTTTCTGTGAGAATGGAATATTCAAGGTTGCACTGTCCAACATGGGAGCCACTCGCCACACGCATCTGCTGAGCACTTGAAATGTGGCTAAAGCAACTGAAGAAATGAATTTTTAATTCTAATTAACTTACATTTAAATGTAAATTGCCACATGTAGCCTGTGACTACTGTATTCTAGCCTTAATAAGTTGCCAAACTCTTTACAGCTGCCCATAATGAATTGCATGTACATAAACCTGCCTCATAGTGACAGTCTCATCCAAAACGTGGACCCCACCATCCCCTTTGCTGTGAGTCTCTATGCTACATCCATAGCTAAGAGTCCTTAAAATGTTTATCTCTTAAAGAATAACCTTGTTGTTGCCTAATGATCAACACTTTCTTGAAATGAGTTTTCTCTATTATCATGTCTAATTGTATTGGTTGGAAGAGAGATAACATAGGAACATCTTTATCTCTGCTTTGCAAAGAGTGAGGTACTCTGCTCTCCAGACCTGCTCAGTGAATGTTAAGTTGCAATCACAACTTTGACTTCTGAAATTATGAATAATACTGGCTACCAGTTAGTGAAGACGTAGTGTGCATGGATCAGCAGTGATACTTACTATGGACAATTACTAAGTCACTGCTGAGCTGCATACAGTGTCTGTTACTCTAGATATAGCCTGTTGTTTAAATGTCTCTCCAACAAACTGAGTTACTCTGTGTCTCTGAGGACAATGTCTACATTGTCCTCTTGATCGATACTGTCATTTATATTTTTTACTGTATTTCCTTACTGTGGTGCTAAGTTAATATTAAGTTATTCTTCTCAAAAGAAGGCAAAAGAATGTCTGCCTTCCCGTAAAGAAAGTATACAACTAAGCCCGGAGATTTATATCCTTGAATTGAACTTGCATAAGTCATTACTGCTCCTTACTGAGTGGGCGAGTGGTATGTACAAGATTATCCAGTATGCAGAGATAGCTATATGAGTTTCTTTAAACACCTCTGTAGATTCTATAATTTAACATTAAATCAACAGACATGCGAGCCCCCGACTTCAGTGTCTTCCCTGGTTTAACAACGGGTTAGAAGAGTTGGCACCCTGTTATTGTAAAGAAAAACAAACATAAAAACAATAACAAAAGTTGTACATTTATATTTTGATACTTAATTCAATTATTTTCCATGACGGTAACCAAGGGTTTTTACCAACACAAATCAATTAAAGCTTCACAATACCTTTATGAGAGATACGAAGGAGCTTTATTTTAACTGTAAGAAATACTGTGAAATTGCGATGATACATCAATGATTTTCCATGATAATTAATCATCTGCTTGCAACCCGGATGCTCCTTTCAAAAATACAATTCCTGTCTTCCTAGAAAATGACATTCTCAGGAAAATGTCATTCTGGAAAGGTATTTTGTGAGTACTGAGCATCCCTCTTCTTCGAAAACCACTTTTAAAACAGTATTGTATACATATATTCTTGGACAGATTCCCTTTTTCCTCACCTCTGTCTACTTTTCTTCTTAAAACAGTTTTATTGGGGTATAACTGGCATACAATAAATTGTATATATTTAAAATATATACATCTACAAGTTTCGACAAATTGGCAAATGCATACACCCATAAAACCATCTTCACAGTCAAGATTGTGAATGTATCCATCACTTCCAAAGGCTTCCTCATGACTCTTTTGTAATTCTTTCCTCCCTTCCCTCCTGGCCTTTCCCTAACCCTTAAGCAGTCACTGATGTGCTTTCTGTTACTATGAAGATTATTTTGTACTTTCTAGAATTTTACACAAATGGAGTCAAACAAAATTTGTCATCTGTCTCTCTCTCTCTCTCTTTCATCTCCTCCCACCCCCCGGTTTCTTTCACCTATTTTGATGTTGCGTGTTTCAACTGCTTATTCATTTGGATTGCGGAGTAAGAGTCCATTGTATAGATTTATCACAATTTGTTTATCCTTTCACCTGTTGACGGACATTTAGGTTGTTTCTCTCATCACCTTTCTTAGTGGCTAAAGAAACAGAAGTCACCAAAAGCTACATTTGACTAGATGCATCATAAACAGAAGCATCATAAATAGTTCTGGGCAGACTATTTAGCTGTTTTCCTTTACAAGAATTCATAATATCTTCAGAGTGAGAGTACTTATGAGTAAAGCAGCAGAGCAGGACAGCAACTTCTCCCTCTAGAGATTTCATTCCGCATCCATATTTGCTTCTGACAAGATAACTCTGATCTCCCAAGTAGTTTTTATGCATGCCTAACTCACCAAATGGGCGCCACATCATATAAAACCACTTGCAGGAAAACAAACCAGCAGGTTTTTTTTTTTGTTTTTTTTTTTTACATCTATAGCCAATCAGATATCTAGTAGGAGAAAGCAAAGTCTAGCTGACTCCAGACAGTTGTGCAAGCGTTGGGAAGAAGAACTAAGCACAGGGGCCTGGCTTAAACTTGGGAGATAAATTTGCATAGGTAGTACCATGTCATATTGGGCAAACATTAACCAGTCACATAGAAATAGCGTTGGAGGAACAATACTCTTAATTCAGTTTGATGAATGAGAAAACATGGGGAGAAATGGTGATGAGGAGTTCATGTATATCAAGCACTTGTGGATGCCAGGCAATTATGTAGGTGCTAGGAATACATGATGAATGCGTTTGGCTTCTTTCTTCCAGGGATTTGCAATCTAAGGGAGATAACCTAGATTAAATGTAGTCCCCTATAGAGCCGTACATGATAAATGTAATATAATTTTGAGCAGTAAACTTCTTGTAGGATAAGCCAAGTACTGTTAGGAGCACAGAGAGAAGTTTCATTGGTTCTTCCTGAGAGTAAAGAAGGTTCAAAGAAATAATTGGATATAGACCTCGCAGGCCATATATAGTTTTTTGGATAGAGAGGAGAGGAGAGAAGATGGGAGGAAATTTTATGGGCAGGTAAGGGAGATGTGGTGAGCCATCCAGTGTGGCTGAGACCAGGTTGGGGTCTTGCAGGTTGGGGCTGATGGTGAAGGAGATTGAATGTCTTTTTAATGGGTTGAACATTTCTCTGGGAACAAAGGGATTCTCTGAGGGTTTGATTTTATTTTAAAACAGGAGAATGACATGAATCCACTGTAAATTCCATTGGGGTAGGGTCAGTTTGACATCGATTAACTGGATGAGGTCCATGGCTTAGAGAAAGAATAACTATGAGCATAATGGAAAATGGATTTGAGTATAACATTTGAAAGATATGCTGGTACAGACAGCGTTATCTGTTTTTTAAGATGTGGTGGTGGTTGTTGTTGTTGACTCATGAATATATGGATGTTACACAAAATTCTAAAGGTAAATAAAGGAAGGTAGTAAAAAGGTAGAAACTCAAAAGTAAGCCTCCTACCTTTGTCCCCCCAGTTACTGATTCTCTTCCTCTGAGTCAACCAGTCTTCCTTGGTTCTTTATATTCTTTCAGAGTTATTCAAGGTATTTGAAAACAAATGCATATGTGTACTTAACTTTGTTCCCTTGTCTTATGTTACCAATAATTCAGAATCAGTAAATGTAGAACTACTTTATCCTTTTGAATGGCTGCACAGTGTTCCATTTATGAATATGCCATAATTCACTTAACTAGTTCTTTATTGATGAAAACTTAGGTTCTTTGCAGTCTTTTTAAAAATTATGAACAGTGCCTCAATGAATATCCTTGGGTATTCATCATATTGCATCATTGTAAGTATATCCTTGGAGTAAATACCTTACATGTGAAATTTCTGGGTCAAAGGTTATACACATTTACAATTTTTATGTATTGCCAAATTGTCCTTGATAGCAGTTGTACCAGTTTATACTCAGCAGGGCATGAGAATGCCTCCGTCTACACATCCTTGCTATGAAGTATGTTATCACATTGGTGATCTTTGTCCCTTTGACAGTTACAAATAACATCTTGTAGTTTAGTTTGTATTTCTTGTATTTTAAGTGGAGTTGAGTACCTCTTCATATTTTTAGGAGTCATTTGTATTTCTTTTCTGAGAACTGTCTGCTCATATTCTTAGCCTATTTTTTCTGTTGGGTCACTGGCTTTTTGCTTCAAGATTTATGGGAGTTTTGTATATATTAAGGAAATGAGTCCCTGGTCTATGATGTGAATAGAAAGTATGTTAAGAGGGGGATTCTGTTCCAAAAGAACATGGATATCTCAACAGTTTGAGGAACCCAGGGTTCAACAGACATCAAGGCCTGGCTGATAAGCAGGCAACAGATCTCTGCCTGTGTCAAATGCATGTTCAGATTCTAGTCTAGAAAGACCAGTGTGTTCCAGGGAGCTTGCTTACCTAGGCATGGGTGGAACAAGCCTAAGATCAGGGAGGTTGTTGTGGAATGCATGGATGAAGTGATGTCTAACCATGAGAAAACTGGAGAGGTTGTGGGTCAGGATTAGGTGGAAGGTAGGTGAGAACAGAGGAGAGTGGATAGATTAGCGAGAGGGGGATGGATCAGAGTTCTCTTTTTGATGTTCTCTCTTGAATGGTCAGAAACCTCATTGCCAAGGTCTATTTCATCTTCCCTACTCTCCCCTTAGGCTACTAACCTCTTGGACAATAACACAGCAAGGCCTGCCACCCCACAGCTGACACAGATCTGACCGAGATTTGAATGTATTGAAGAGTGTGAAAATTGGCAAAAGCTTGTCTGTGTAGAGTGGGACTGAAGCTCTAGGGCCACCTGGGGGTATGTGGAACTAGGGAATGTGAACATCACAAGGAGTATTTACGTGGGAAAGAGGGGGCAGATGTTACAAAAGCTCAGTGACCATGGGGGACATGTGCTGAAGGTGAAGGAAACTTCATCTTTCATGCAGCCGCTGATATTATGGAACTAGTTAAAGGAAAACATTGTATTCACTGGAAAAAAATTAAAACCATATAATAGAGGGTAAAAATAAAAGTGAAAAGTCTTACTATCCCTTTGATAACTTGCATAAATAGTTTGTTCTCTATCCTTTTGGACCTCTTTGTGTAAAAGTGCATACATTTTAAGAATTTTTAAATGTTCAATGACTTGCTTTTTGTATCTAAAGATATCTCAGACATCCTTCTGTCAGTACATGAAGATCTACTACCCATTTTACTTTTAGCAGCTCCTTAATATTTTATTGTGTGGATGCGCCACAATTTATGTAATCATTCCCATGATGATGGCCATTTAAGCCACGTCCTTATTTATGCTTTTGCGAATAATACTGCAGTGAGCATTCAGGTGTTTTTTTTTTTTTTTTTTTTTTTTTTAAACATTAGTTGAAAGTCTCCTCCTTGTCTCATTAGTGTCTGTTGTTAGCAGCAGCTCAGGGCCCCCAGGTAATGCAAGTCCATCATACTCTAGGGACAGCTTTTGCTACAGGTCTGGAAAAGTTAGTAGGGTCCATGTTTATGTGTGCACAGAGGTTGAGTATGTGTTTATAGGGGTAGCTTTTAAAGCCCACCTTCTACAACTTTGTTGTTCTTTTTTGGATTGGTACCTGCAATTTGAGGGGGCTACCACAAGGTGGCAGAGAAGCACCTAAATCCTGCAGACAGTTCTCCTAATCTTGGTACCCTTGAAGGGTTTGAAAATTTTTCCTTAATGTGTCATTACCCTAAGTACTTATAAAGATAGACTGGATTAAACTGGTAATGTTCCTGGCTAACAAAATCGCCATACAGATACTTTCATGCATTTATCATCTATATTCTTAGAACTTTGTGTTATATCGTATTTTTTATTAAATAGCTTTCATTTGTTTCATTAAAAAACAAAACAATATACTTCTCACAGAGTTTTTAGCCATACACGAAAATTTTCCCAAATACGCTCAGCTGGTTTTCTTTTGCTTGCCCTCCTATCTCCACCTCTGCTCCATTTTTCATTGCTTAAAGTTAAGAGATGATGGGCTTTCCTTTTTTACGCTTCCCGGCGGCGCCCACCTCTCCCCGGCTACCTTTCTCTGCTGAGATGATAGGCAGCCCTGGCCCAAGAAGGCAGAGCTTCACAAGACCAGCGGCTGCCACGGGACTGCAGCGACTGTATCGCTCAGCTAATGGGAGGCAGTCGGTTAGACTTCAAAAGCCTGAGCTGTGTGAGTTTGGCCGCCACTTCCCTCAGCCAAGCTGAGCAGGGCTGGTGGCCTCGTAGGAGCTTTGAAGTTCCATTTGCTTGTTCCCCTTGATTCCCATCAGCTTAAGGTGAATAGCTGAGAGTTTCATAGGGAGAAGCATTACTTCTCTTTGGGGGATTTAAAATACTCAACTCCCAGACTTGAGTTACTTCCTCTGGTGGCTGGGGAATGGAAAGCTCTGCGGGGCCTTCATCAGCATGCAAGCATTTTGATGTTGATGTATGGGGACGGGAGGCTTGTTTTGGCCATGTGGAAGTCCTGGACCCTGTTCCTTGGCTCCTGGAACTAATTCCGTACATCTAGGAGACAAATAGTATTGTCTTCGGTTTTCAGTTTAAAAGGATTCCTGAACCGTTCAAAGCACCTGGGAATATACTTTTGGCCTGACTCAGTTTGAGGACGTGAGCCGTGACACCCAGCAGTTCTCATCATTGTTTGAAAATTGAAAATTGCTAAACATTTCACCAATTTATTATTTTGTTTATTGCTGTTTGGGGGATGGAATCGTTGTTTTAAATTAGGGTGCCAGGGAAACACTGCATTTTTTAAGCACTTCCTACTTAGGGCAGTGATAGGCTAAGTGCTGAAGAGAACGTTTGCAGACTGGCTTTGTACCATGAAACTTCCAGCACAGGCTGCAGGAGCCTGTATGGACAGAAGCCAGTGCGTGACCTAACTCACCTGAGCCAGGGTGCTGTCACTTCCCGCCTCTCTTCCTGTGTAGACCCATGTGCGGATCCGACTTACCTACTGTGTCACATGGAATTTTGGAATCTTGAAGCAGTTCACTCAATATAAGTGGTATTAAGGTAAGAGTTTCAGGCTTGAAACAGATCTGACACAGAAAAGTGCCTGTTAAAGCTACTGACGATTGTTGTGAAGATCAAATAAACACGTTGTAGGTGAGGATACTTGGTTCATTCAGGGGGGGGATCGTGAGCATTTTCCGGGGAGACCTGAGAAGAATATGTGGTTTGAGAAGCTCAGGTGTCCCTAGAGAGGTTGGATTTCTGCCTATCCATGCAGACTGTCACCTACTTGAGGGGATGGCTTGTGGGTCTCTTTGTTGTCTCCTCTGACACCCAGCTTTGCAAGTGCATAATAGGTACTAAAAATAGCTGCTAGATGAATGAATGAGCATTTGTAGGAGCAACCATCACAGGCAGCAAATTATAACTAGTATCGTAAACCAGCAAACCATAACTGGGAATGTCTGCGAGTTAAATTATTTCCTCTACTATTTCCAAACCAAAATGGACTCTGGTCACAGAGCTTTCTGGGTATTGTCTGGTGTATTTGTGACAAGAGAAACGCCTATTGAGGGAAAAAATTGGAATATTTTCGCCTGTTTTCAGGATGTAATTCATTCCCTTTGGCAGAAAACCCAAGGAAAATAAAAATGTTAACTCTGATATTAGAAAGGTTTCCAAAAAAATTCCACAGGTTAATGTTGCTCTTTCAAAATACGAAGACGATATGACTAGACAGGATGTTAATGATTTGACATTACAAAATTTATTAAATTTATTTTTAAAGCAGTTTGGTTCCCCCCTCTCAAATGCACGAAGCATGTGGGAGTTGGAATAGATCTGCCCCAGGCTGCCAAACAAATTTTTAATGGAAGTGGAGTCCTTCAGGGATTCTCCTAAATCCACATAATATTCTTAAGTCTTGGTGTTTGCACTGGGACCTGTATATTAGCAGATGTACATGTGAATAATATACTTCTATCCATCCATCACCTCGGTGACTCCACATCTGGAGGGGCTGCTGCGCATCAATTATTCCACTGCAGGGGGCAGAGTGATATTTGGGCCAGCATTGACCTCTTTTTCAATCAGAGCCTCAGAGCAGTGTGTTCTGGAAGTCAAATGGTCCCTTTAGACAGAACCTCTGTTTGAAAATCCGTTTGGCCTAATGTGGCCATGCTGGGAAGTCAATGTGATTACCTGTGCTAGGTGTGGAGGTGGCATCCAGAAAAGCAAGTGAAAATGTGGTCACTAAGAGGCACTGTCAGCATTTAGGGTCTCTCCCATGTATCTAATTCTTGCATGAAGTATTAGCAAGTCAATCAGGAAAGAATGTCAACCACAGTAAAATACATTTGCCTTCCACACATAGGAAAAATGCAACTGTTTATTTGAAAGAAATTGTGATTTGTTTGAAGAGCGAAACTCACCTTCAAATGCTTGGAGATGTTTTTATTATCTGAGGTTTCAGGAAGAAAGTCTCCTTAGGAGGAACGAGGATTTTTTGTCTTTATATCTTAGTGCCCGCCGCTGCCGCCTTCTTCTTCTCCTTCTCCTTCTCCTTCTCCTGCTTCTGCTTCTGCTTCTGCTCCTCCTTCTCCTTCCCCTTCTCCTTCTTCTTCTTCTTCTTTAAGGAAAACAAAGTTTTTATAATGCTTCTCTTTTTGATCACAAACTTGGGATTTGTTTCTCAAGAGTACATAGTGCTTTTAAATTTTTTAAGCTTCTGATATTATACCTGGAGGTGTGTTGCATGTTGTCATAACTGATAAATTAGTGACAAATGTAGCCACTTCATTTTGTTTGGGGACATATACAATTGTGGTGGTGGCTGACCATTTATTTAATTATGTGGTAAGTACCATATGATGAGAGGGTAAAGTTAAATTGATGATTTGGGCTATCTCAGCCAGAGTACAGTTTACATGGCAATTACACTGGGATCATCTAAGTGTAATTGGCAAGTAATTTTGTAAGTGAAGGAACATGACAGCTCATTTACATGGTGTTCACTGAGTAAAATTTGGGGAATTTATCAACCACTTTCAAGTGAAGAGTGACTGCACCAACATCTCCCAAAGTGCCATGGGCAGTCTGAAAGCTACATGGAAGGTTTTTGGTATGAATCTTTATTTGTTCCCTGCACATTTGTTAGGCATGTTCTGTGTGCCAGGCACTGTGGATTCAAAAATGAGTGAGAAGCAACTCAAGGAGCTCATGGCTAGGAAGCACACACATCACCAGTTAGTTATCCAACATGGTAGCAAGTAACAGTTTGAGCTCTGCACGGGTACTGGGGATACTTAGGAAAATGTGCAAACCGGGAAGATAGAAGAAAGTCAGGGAAAACTTGCTAGAGAGATTGACCCCTGAGATGAATCTTAAAGAATGAGCAGGGGTTAGTCAGGGGAAGGGGAGGACTGTCCATACCAGTCCTTACCAGAGGTACCAGCAAGAGCAGAATCTCGGAGGAGCGAGATGGCTGGCATAAACTGGACACTTGAAGCAATTCGGGTGCATTTCAAGACAGACGTGGGACCTGGGAAGCGGACTTTTTTGGGTTTTTAGAGGACTCTGTAGGTCATGCCAGAGGCTGGACATTATCCCACACTACTGGGAAGCTATTGGAGGACTTTAAGAGAAGGAGCATCTTTTTCAGAGTTGTTTTGGAGGCAGGCCTTTCTGTGTGATACAGTGTTTTTTATTGAGCTATTATGATATGCCAGGCTGTGTTCTACTGGTAAAAAGGCATTTCTTCCTCACAACAATCTCATGAAGTGGGCGTTAACATTTCTTCCTTTTTACAGTTGAACAAACTGAGTCCCCAGAGGTTCCCCACAGTTACACAGTGGGTGGGTGATGGAGGAGCTGAGATTTGAACCCAGGCCGTCCAGCTCCAGAGTCCCTGCTGACCCCAGCACCCACAAGATGTCATGGCCTCCTTGACACAGTCAATTGCAACTGCCTCTTTATAAGATGCACATCCTCCACCCCCCATTCAACTGTGAGCTCTGTGAGGTCAAGGGCTATGTTTACCTTGTTCACAGCCACATCCCACATGCTTAGGACAATGCCTGCGCCTTCACAGGCATGCCACAAATAAGGAATAAATGCAGTTTTGAGGGGCTATGACCAAAGGCTGTCAAAGTCAACCTGGCAAGGGATGATGTTGGGGGCCTGACTCAGAGGCAGTGTTAGTCAATATGGAAGGGTTGAGGATGGAGAAATTAATTGGCAGGGCTTGATGATTGATTGGACGTGTGGATTTTGTTGGCGTATTCTCACAGTGTTTCTGATTTCCAACTCCCACACTGGAGAGATGACTTGGCAAAAGAATCTGAAGCAGAGGAAAGCTCGTGCTGCAAATTCCTGAGATGTTGTGGACTCAGGATGAGAAGTTAGAAGAAACTTCCCTGGAGATAGTTAAAAATAGAATGACCACATCTGCCCGGGATGGTTGAGGGACAGAGCTGCCCTGGGGTAGATGAATGGTTAGATGGCCTTTGGGATTCTTCCCCCTTTGAAAATTTCCTAGTTTAGAATAAATAAAAAGTCTCTCAAGCCACCTATCCTGAACTGTCTGGCTGAAAGGTAAAATCAACGCGTCCAAGGACTGGAAAATATTGAGTCCAAATGCCTGGACTGTAGATAAAGAAACAGAAGCCCAGAAGGGTTAGATGCTTCGCCCAAGAGCACGCACTTGAGGCAAGAGGAAGCCCCAAATCGTTGACCTCTCTGTCCTCGCAGCCTCTGCTCCAAATCTCAGATAGCAGCATCTATGTTTGGGCGCCCCCTGTGGGCAGGCCTGTGCTGGGCGGTGACATTGAAGCAAAGACAATGCGCTCTCTGCACCTGCAGAGTTCCGAGAGCCTCAGCAGTAAGTGCTCCTTGTCGCCTGAAGTCGCCATAAAGTACCATTTCCTACAGAACACGTTTGGAAAAGAGAGAAAATGAACTTAAAAGTCGTAATGATTTTTCTTTGGTCCCACTTATTTCCGGGCTCTGCTTCAGTGCTTTACAATCATTATCTCTAATTCTCACAATAACCTAGAAGGTAGTAGTATTTTCATCTTCCGTTGTAGAAAGCCGAAGCACTGAGAACACATTCCATGAGACCAGACTACGTTAACTCCAAGTCCTACCCTGCGCAAATGATGTTAACATTTTGCTGTGTTTCCCCGCGGTCTTCTGTTTCTGTGCACTGGGACTATTCATTTACATAGCTGTGCCGCCATCACAGACTCAATCCTGAATCTTCGTTTTTGGGGCTTGTAATACGTTCTGTGTGTTTTTCATGTGATTTCATAATCTTCACTTGAATGGCTGTATAATGCCTTGTCAAGTTTTTAGGAGGTTCTTAAACAAAGAACTGTTTACTCATAAAAATCTTTCAATTCTTGGCACATATGGCATTTGCAAGGTAATTTTATATATATATTATTTATTTTTTTTAAAGATTTTATTTATTTGAGAGAGAGAGACTGAGAGAGAGAGCACATGAGAGGGGGGAGGGTCAGAGGGAGAAGCAGACTCCCTGCCGAGCAGGGAGCCCGATGCGGGACTCGATCCCGGGACTCCAGGATCATGACCTGAGCCAAAGGCAGTCGCTTAACCAACTGAGCCACCCAGGTGCCCTATATGTTATATTTTGAGGACCAGATGATCATCCTCTGTCGATGGCATTGGGGAGAGGAGAAGAGGACCTGCCAGGCGTGACCCAGGGGCTCGGGGCTTTCTTCCTCACCAAGAGCCCCTGCAGGAAAATGGGATGGTGTAAGCATGGCTCAGAGTGGAGCCCGGGTGGAGATGGCCCGAGGCAGGTAGCAGGTGACTTTTTAAGCCTCTGCTTTTCTGACTGAACACACATTCTTCCTCCTGCCCTTGTAAAAAAAAAAAGCAAGTTTTCATTTTCTTAGGGTAGTAAAAACCTTTTGTGTGAAGAAAAAGTGTCATCAAGTGCCTTATTCATCAGCATATATACCATCTCTTTAAAATGACAGTGGGAGTAAAAGTTCATCAGTTCAATATGTCTTTCACATTGGGAGACTCCTGACTAATAACCTCTGGTATTTATCATCAGAACAGCCAAAGAACTAAATTCTGGCACACACTGCTCTCACATACTGAGAAAAACTTAAAAAGACAGAAGATTTTCTCCATTTTTTTCTTCTTTCATTCATTTAAAAGAAAAGCATACCTTTTTTAATTAAAAAAATTGTGAGCATGCAGAAACATCTGGCCTGTATTACCATAGCAGCCTCCTAAATGGCCTGCTTGTCTCCAGTCTGCCCTTTTAAAATCAACTCTGCACAACAACCAGAGAGAGCTTTCTAGAACACAGAACTGCACCCGTCCCTCTCCAGTGTTGCTGGCATCTTCTTCCCTGACTCTTTCATGGCCCTTGGAGTTAATGACCACATATAGCCACAGCTTCCACCTCTCCTGCTAATGCCCTGTCCCAACCACACCAAGCTGCTTGTGGCTTCCCACTTCCTGCTACAATAAATGCTATCTTCAGGCCTGCACACAAATTCGTCCTTTCTCCACAAGCTCCCTGCAAGGCTCTCCAGAACCTGGCGCCCAGCTTGGGATCCCACAGCACCTATCCAGCACTTACCACACTCATACAGAATACAGCCCACAGTCTTGGTTTTACTTGGCCAGCATGATACTTTAATTAAAAAAAAAAAAATCTCGTTGGGTAGGGCATATTACTCTTCAGTTTGCTTAAGGTCCCACCACTCTCTATTAGACACCAAATCCTAATTCCACATTTATGCTATGCTGGGTCATATGAGGCTACTGGCTTTTTTTTTTTTTTTAATCTCTTTTACTCAAAAGACTATTTGCTGCTTGTGCCAGGATTACGTATTGTGTATTATTACCTTTTGTTATCTCTAAGCCTGGCAAAGACTGCCCAGTAAATATCTATTAATTTACACCCTTAAAAAAACCTGAAATTGGCCAGAAAAGATGCAATAACTCTTTTTCGTCCTCTTTGATTGTTCACCAACATCCCCAAACTCATGGACCTCAATGGACCTGGCAGACATTAACAGTATTTCATTGGATGATTGAAAGTCTGTGTTGACGATACAATGCCGCTAAGGCTGAGCCACTTTGGATCCTTAAGCCTCTGAATGGAGTATGGTCTTTCCCACTATTTCCTGTACCAGGAGATCCATAGCTGTTCTTATGAGTCCTCATGAGTCATCATTCTTCACTTTTGTCATAGTTTTGTCCACCAAGGCATACATTTCCTTGATTCCATTTTGTGTCCACATGACTACCATACTCCCATCAAATGGGGCTCTTCAGAAATTTGAATAGAATAGGATTAGGTGTAGTATTTTATCTGTTCTGTAAAGTCTGATCATGGTCAAAGTACAATCGGTGTGCTTACCCAAATTTCGATCCTGCCAAGGAGTAATGCACCCAGATCTATCTAAGTTGGTGAAGCTAGAGATTGCAGGTATGGAAATACCCATTGGTCAGCCTCTGATGTATCATCTCTTTGATAATCCAGTCCTTTGTCTCAGTCACTGTATTTTCCATTTCCTTAGTTCTTCTCTTCATCTCTAGATGTTTAATTGCATGCTGCTTTAAAGACACTAAAAAAGATCTGGTGTCTCATAGAACCCAGATTACTCATATTTAAAGAATTTCACATAATCAGTGACATAGGAATGTGGTACCCACCTATGGCAATGTTGTTGCCATAAATTATTTCTTCAGAGGATGCTGTGCATTTTCAGGGAATGCTGTGGATGTTGCAGAGGGATATAAGGCATCACTGAGGGATTGTGTTAGGAGCACAAGAATGGAAATGTGTCCAAGTATCAGGCTCAAGGAAAAAGAAGAAGAAAGAAAATAAAACCCTTTCATCTAAGCTTCCTTCCCTAAGGAAGAGGTGGGGGCAGAATGGGGAGAGCTTATTACAGAATCCTTTGGCAGCCAGAAATTTCATTGACAATTTTGTTAATGTGCCTGTTTGGCTGCCTTCTCAGAGGCCCATTGTGAATTCCTTAGTTGATATTATTAATGGTTAATAGGTGCACCTGAAAATCAAGCAATATTGTACCATTTGGATAATAGGTATATTAAATGGGTCTTTTCTACAGCATCAAGCTTATCAGCTTATCTTTTTCCTAATAATGAATACCTCATCTTTTCCACTTTCCTAATCAAATGCTTCCACATCCTCTTGAGGCAGAACCAGACCCAGCTGCATCTATTCTATACTCTTGGCTTCAATTATGTCAAATTATCCAACCTACTCACAGGTCCTTAGGTTCTCTTTTGCTCTGAGACATAGGCCTGATGCACCTCTTCAGAAGCTCATGATTACTAACCATTCAGCACAAGTCTGTTGTAAGTAAACAGAGAATCAGAGAGAGCACTAGGCTAAATTTACAGTTATAAGGAAATCTCTAGGACAGGTTTCCTCCTAAATTGTGGCACTCTCACATTGATCTCAAGTGTTTTTCTTTTCCTTGTCCCTTCTCCCTGAAACATACATGAACTTTATTCCACATGGCATTGCTTCAGAGTTGAGGATTTCTACTGCAGGGGCAAAAAGTACCTGTAGCCAAAATATAAATATATAAATAAATATTTAATTTTTCATAGATCTCATAGTGTTTGTATTGACCAGAAGCATTAGGCTTCCCATACTTTGCCATACTTTATTTTATCCAATCATGTACCTGTAGCTGAAAGAGGACAATACAAGAAAGAGTCAACAGCCTGTGGGGAAACTTAATATTGTTTTCTTTCTGTCGTGTTTGGCTAAAACTTTACTGTTTCTTATGCCTCTAGTCAGATGAAATGGTTCATCATTTTGGAGTCAAAATTTTTTTTTAGTCAAAATTCTTATCTTTATACTTCATGGTCTGATCCGTCTATCCCTATCTCCTTCATATCCAGTTTCTTTTAATCTGCTTTTTCTTCTCAGCTTTAAGAAGACCCCCTTTCCTCGACTAAGAAAAAGAGAGCCCAGATTCAGTACTGAAAATCCAAGATGACTCAGGCTGTACTTTGTTCTCCTAGTAACATGTTTAGTTGCCCTTTGATGCCAGAGACCATTTTTAAACCCCTTAAGTCAGTATTACTCAGTCCAGTGTACAGAACAGGCACGATGCATGGCTTCTAAATGAATGGATGAATGAATGATACAATGATACCTAATTTCACAATGTTTGGTGGTTTAACCTCATCCAAATTACATTCCAACTGGGTCTGTATCATGAACTTCTGTTAAATATTCTTAACACCAAGCTTAGTGCTGTGCTCAATGAGTGTTCAGTGACAGCAGAATATGTTATGTATTTTGGAGCTCCGTCATGGAGAAGCCAACGTTTGGTGCACAGCATTTCCAATTTGTGTTCTAATTAGTCAACTGAAGGAATCGGTTTTTGCCCTGAAGACTAGCCATTGACTCAACAGACTGGTTACTATGATTACTCTCCACTGGACCTCCTATGGTTGGAATGCCTTCTAACATTCCAGAGGTGGGGAATCTGGAAAACCACCTGTGTTTCTTGAAATACCTAAATGGAAGGCTCTCCCTTCAGAGAGTGCTACTGATCCACTTCGATGGATATCCATTATTTCTGCAAATTTATTGAACATCTTGTGTGTGACATGAGTTGGAGATGAATGTGAAACTGGCATTTCTTTAAAATTGCTTATAATTTGGTAGCCAAGTATAGAAATAAAGCAGAATACAGATGATAAATTCTATGGTAGAAACACATGTAAGGAGCAGGGAGAAGGGAGTACGTAACTCCATGTAAAGCAATCGAGATGGCTTCTTGAAAGAAGTGGCTCTGAGTTGGGATTCAGTCATACCAGCGGTTTTTGGTTTTTGGATGAATGTCGTGAGTGAAAAATGCCCCTGATGTGCTTGATGTATTCATTTTTCAAGCAGAGTCACATTGGTAAGAAATAAGCTTTTAAAAATCAGAGATTTAGGAAGCATTTGACTCCTCAGTACAGCACCTCAATCCACCTTGATATTCCCTGGTTTGTGTGATATCTGAGAAACAGCTGAATCCAAACCTTACTCTATTAATGGATTTATATATATATGCACATAAGGCTAATATATTTTATGCTGCCAATTTTTTTTATCGTTTCATAAATAGTGCTATCACTAACATTCTTAAAAAGTGAAGAAAAGAGCTCATATGTGCTGGTAGAAATTCAGTGTATTTTATAGAACACTGCTACTCCTGATACAGCCTACGGGATGTGACTTTTCATAAAAACCTAATGAATTTCTAGATTTGTCAGCTGTTTCCAAACAGATGCACTCTGCTAATCTAATGGAAACATTTTGAGCCCAGATCCCAAATATCAATAGCTTTTAGTATTGCAAATTAGTTTGTCTATTGGGTAAATTGGGCTGTGTGGTTCTTGATAAAAAGTAGCAAGTCATTTTGTATGGATGTTTTATGTTTAACTGCCTTGCCAGGGTTTGATGCTCATATTTTTCCTTGCAGAGTTTTAAGTTGAATGTAGACAGTCATTGTGCTCTCAAGGAAGCTGTGGAGGAGGAAGGACACCAACTTCTCGAGCTTATTGCATCTCACAAAGCAGGTAAATCCTCCTGAAATATTGCAAGCCTTTATGTCTCCAGACTATTAAGAATGAAGAAGCATTGCTGTAAATTACTGCATATATTCACTTCCTTATGTATTATTAATATTTACATTATCAGATTGACCTTCAAGATTTATAAATGTTTCATATACTGCATACAATGCTGTGATGCTTATAAGATGAAATACTGCCTCCAAATGGGCTGCTCATTTTATTTTGGGCTTGCCGTTCACCCGAGTTTCAATAGAAATCACATTCCTGAAAACTTCACATTGACATGCTTTTTGATGTAGGTGCTCTGGAAATAACATTAAGATAATGAATGAGAATTGTGCCAATAGTTATAATGCATATGCATTAGGGTACTTATAGATATCATTACAGATATAAGGCAGGCGGTCTAGATATATCCCATTATTTCCCTGCCAATCCGCACACATGAACATTTTGCATGTTTTTCTGCTGGTCATTGCATTAGCAGAGTTTTGGCCTTAAACCAACTCTTACCCAGTATTAATGTATTTATGAGGAACAGATTATAAATAAAAAATAGTTTTGTCATTTGGTTATACTTATCCTGGTAGTAAAAGACCATAAGACAGGATGAATTATAATTTGGCTCTTGCTTTGAGCTTACCGCAGCTAAATAAGGGAAGAGCGGCATTAATCGGACATGCTAACGCAAAAGACTGCTGTCTTAATTCTGGCCCATTTACTATATTCCTCATCGAATTCACTTCACCTATTTCTGTACATCTTTCTGATCACTGTGGAGTCTCCACACAGATACACAGGGCCTTTTCTTTGAAATGTGAAGCTTTAGCGTTAGTAATTTTTACATATCATGATTTTTGTTCGACATGCATTTTTTTTTAGTCAATATACTGAAGCTAAGTCGATTCCCCAACCATGCATCTATGTGGTGATCCCATTTTTTTGTGTCCTTATGCCTTATGTGAAGGCAAAAATCCCCAGCCCCTCTCCTTGGGGACAAATGCTTATATGGCAGGTGATGATAAGGGTTGTTTAAAATTAAGCTTACTATTTGAAATATTCATCTAATTTACTGGCTAAAAGACAATACTGGGTAAAAAATGCAGTCAAGTCTGTAACTTGTGTTTTCCCCTCCTTTTGGAGAAGGGCTGAAGGACATGCTGCGGATGATTGCAAGCCAGTGGAAGGAGTTGCAGAGGCAAATCAAACGACAACACAGCTGGATTCTCAGGGCTCTGGATACCATCAAAGCTGAGATTCTGGCTACTGATGTGTCTGTGGAGGGCGAGGACGGGACTGGAAGCCCCAAGGTAAGTGGCTTGAAGTTTGCCTGATTTCCTCTCATTTCTGTCTTCTTTTGAACTAGGCACCACTGAAGTTTTGTTTCTACCCCTAAGGCTTTTTGTTTCTACTGGGTAAACTTTGTATATCTATTTCTACATCCATCTATCTATATCTATATATCTATTTGGATATATAGATATATAGAGAGAAAAAATAAACAAAATGAAATGGCTTAGTTTAAAACAATAAAAAAAAAAAGGCTACAACTTTCAAGTTTTCCAGGAAGAGGTTTTTTTTTGTCAAAAGTGGCAAAGTAGGAGGGGGACCATACTTTAGGGGTATGAGAAAGGGGGACATAAAACATTTAGTAAACAAAACATAAAGCATCTTTAACATGAATAATCAGAATGGTTTTAAATTGTTTTGTTGCAACTATAAATCACTATAATCAGTGCAATCACTCAGCTCTGACATCCATTAGCCGCTTGGTTACAGCAAATTAACAAAGAAGAGAGAAAGTGATTCATTATCTCATTCCTGTTAATGACTATCAGATGCATTGCCTAATTAGGGGATGGTCATTGTAGTGGGAAGAAGGTCATATGCTTCGCTACAAATCTTTTTGCTCTGAGTGTAAGTTCTCCATAATGGTGCATGCACCGAATACAACAAGTACTTTAAAAATGAGTATTGACATGCTTTGGTTATCTATTTTAGATTTACAAAATAACCCGTAAAGCATATGCAATTAAACTTTAAATGAAGCACTGATACAATGCACTGCTGTTCTAAAGGTATCTTTGGACTCATGATGTGGAAAATAATTTTATTAATTTGATATTTTCATGTAATTTCTCTTTCTTTTGTATTTATCCTTTTGTGAAAGTACATGCAGAAAACCAGTCTCATAATAGACTCAGCATCGAAACATATTGCAATGTGGGGGGAAACAGATTTAAGAGTTCATGGTTTCTATTCCTGGCATGGACAAAGTAATTAAATCATCATCAAGTCACATTTATTCAGCATCCATGCGGATTGGCATTGTGTGAAATGTATACAGAGCAAGTTAAGCAAACCCTTTACCTTCTTAGACTCACATTCTTCAGGAGAAACCCCACCTGCCCTGCAATGGTGAGACCATGCAGCCAGGGAAAAGCTCAGAAGATTTATAGCTTTGGAACCTCAAACAACAACCTTTAACTTACTTCTTGGAAACAGAGAATGGAATGATGAGCTCAGTTCCACTTAAAGAAGGCTCCTCGGAGGAGGTCACATTTCAGGAAATACTCAAAGGAAGGAAGAGCAGGGGCTTGGCACATGAGCACACATTTTAGGAAGTGACGTGACGAAAGGATCAAAGCTGGAACTAATAATATGGAAGGGAGAATGTATTCAGCAGATTTCTCAGGGCAGAAGTAGAGCCCTCTCAAAGAGCAGGCTGCAGGGAGGTTGATGGGGCTAATGCTTCGGCTGGGGTGTGGGGCAGTGATGATGAGAAAAGACCCAACTCAAAAGTCTGTTGTGTTCTATTTATTTAACAAAGCATACTGATTGCTTCCTTTTAGAAAGCTATCCTGTATTGGGTGCATTCTACGTACCAGATGTGGTTCTAAGCACTTCTGTGGATTCTTTCATGTAATTCTCACAACAAATCTATCCAGTGATCCCATATAATCCCCAGTGGAGAAAATGGAGGCACAGAGAAGTTAAGTAACTTGCCTAAGGTCACACAGGTCCTAAGTAGCAGAACTCAGATTTGAATTTTAGCCCTTTGACCCCAGAGCCCATGTCGGTTGCCGCCTAGAGTACTGCCTCTTACTGGTGCTGCTCAGAGCCAGGTATGCTGGTGATGAATAATTAGTCTCAGGGCCAGTCTCATGGATCTAGTGGTGAAGTGGGGATACTAATCGTGCCTTTATAGATGGTGATGTGCTGTGAAAGAAAAGAAAAGGGAGCAGCCAGAGGTTGGGCTGGAGAAGTGATTTAGATCGGGGTATCACGGAGGGCTTCTCTGAGGAGGCAGCATTCTATGAGCAGGCCAGTGCAGTTGGAGAGAGAGAGAGAGAGAAAGGAGGGTGTGAGGGAAGCTGGGTGGCCTGTGGTAGCACAGGGGAGGGTTTTGTAGTGAGGAGGGAAATGACATCATTGATTGGCAGCATAAAAAGCTGTTCCTGGCTGTGGTGTGGACCCTGGGTGGGTGGAGGCGGGGTAAGTGGGAGTCAGGGTGGGGAGGTGCCAACGAGGAACTGCAGAGATGGAGCAGTCACCTAAATTAATAAAAGACTGAGGCTAAAAATGAGTAGCTCTCTTCGCCAGGGCCAATTTGAATTTGGTACTTAGAAATCAGCTCATTTTGTGAGTGGGGGGTTAATATTGAGAAGGGAGTAAGGAAGTAACCAGAAGAAGAGAAAGTATTATCCAAGGAGAGATAGTATCAGCGTTTCTCAAAAAGAGGAGCACCTGCCCAGGCTCAGCCTTGAGAGATCAGAACCTCCTGGCTGGGGTCCCAGAATCTGCATTCCACCAGCTCCCAGAGAACCACTGTTGTATAGTCTCTAAGAAGGCCTTTTTCCTGCAGGGCTACGCAATTCTCATACAACCAGGGTCCTCACACAACATGAGAGAAAGTCTGTCGCATTGTTGCTTATAATAGCAAACAATTGATATCAACCAAAATGTTTAAAACAGGGACTGTTTAATTAAATCATGTTCATCTTATCCTAATGAAAGGTTATACAGCCATTTAAAATAACATTTTAGAAGAGAATTTTAAAACATTGGGACAGTCCTATAATATGCAATTAGATACTTTTAGATACCTCTGAATTTTCCAAATCTCTACAATGAGTAAAAATTTTAATCAGAAAGATACAGAATATATATAAAATACAAGAATTAAAAAGTGATTTAAATGGTAAAATGGGTGACAATCATCTGTGGGGACTTGAGATATAAATTTAAAGGTCAGAAGGAAGAATAAATACATCTGGTTCTTAACGATTTGGGTGCCTCGCTTCTAAAGAAACAATGACAAAAACCTCTCTGTTTGAATCATCCCCTAGATAAAAGTGCCTTCCTCGAGTCTCATCAGTTTACAGAGAATAACCTAAGTGTTCTTCGTTAATACTATTTCTATGTCAAGCATTCTGTGTTACGCTGTGTGTGCAGAGTCATACACCTACAAAGAGCTCCTGGAGAGGCTTCTGTAGGTTTTGGCAGCCGCAGAAGCTGAGGGAGGTGCGGAGACTTTGACTCTGACCTGGCAGAGCCAGCAAAACCCCAGGCCTTCTACCTTTCAACTAGCTCTCTCTTCCCCAGTCTGGGCTGGATTTTCTCTGGACAAATGAACTCTTCCGTAGTCAAGGGTGAAGGTGAAATCCATTTAAGACAAAGGTAATACACTTCTAATTTAAACTTAGGGAACTATGGTGAAATCGGTATGATTATTCTTTGTATCTGTTTAATATCCATGACCTGCCTGCCTTTGCCTGTGGCACAAACACAAAGAACATTAGGGAAGGCTCAGACTCGGACTGATGTCAGACTGCCCAAGTTCAACTCCGGGCGCTCGCTAGCTGTGTGTCCTTGGGAGAACGGCGTCACTTCTCTGTGTCTCAGCCTCCTCATTGTAAAATGGAGGCAGTGATAATATTCCCCGTGAAAGGACTGTGATACAGATTAAAGAGTTGACATATCTAAAGTGCTTAAAACAGTGCCTGGCACATGAGAAATCCCAGATAAGGGTATATGTACAAGTTTTCGTTTCTGATGGTGAAGACAGTAAACAAATAATTATAATAGAATCTGATAGATACTCTACTTAAGATAAGTATGCAGCACTATGATACACAGAGAAGGAAATAATGAACCCTGTTTGGGGGTATCAAAAGAAAGATTTACAGGGGAGTTGATGTTTTCAGTGAGGGGTGGGAAGGATTTTTGCCAGCATGAAAATGATGAGAAGGGAAGATTTACAGGGGAGTTGATGTTTTAAATGAGGGGTGGAAAGGGTTTTTGTCAGTGTGAAACATGTGCAGAGACCTCGAGGTGTAAAAGGCGTGGCGTGGCTGGAACATGGGACCTTATTGTGGACAAGCGTTAGGCTGGCTTGCCACAGTCTGCACCGAGGCTCACGATGTGACCAAAAATAAATAAATAAATAAATAAAATCAGTCAGTGATTTGAGCAATAATTCTTCATATATCTGTAATTGACACTATCCAAACCAGAGGGAGAGCCCTATACAGACTATATATCTACTATGTACTGTTTAAAAAAAAACTTTTCTTGCCATATTGCACGAAATAGAGCAAGCTTAAATAGGTTACCCTGAAATTGTCCAAGACTAAAAGCTTGGATTCGACTTGTTATCTATCATGTCAGTTCTCTTTCCTGAAGTGACCTTGCATAGGTCATGTACAAATTGTGCCACGAAATGCATCTCCAAGCATATTAGTTATGATCATCTATTTCATCTTAGACCTAAAAGAGAACTAAAATTAAAACATAATAAAAAAAATAACTCCAGAATTCATCTTAAGTTTACTTCAGAAGCTACTGGGAACTTAAGAAGCATAATAGAAAATCTAAAGAATATATCTAGGGGGTATTTTTCTTTTTTACCTTGTTTGAGAGACTGCAGAAAAGGACTTGGTCTTAGAAATCTTGTAAAGAAGGATAGGAGGAAATTCAAAGACTCTGGGAAACTTCTCCCCTAGGACTCGGCAGCATACCTTATTTGTTGTATTTCATTTTTTAAAAAAGTGTTTTCCCAGGACTGTGAGATCTTTTATACATGGAAATAGAGAACAGAATTCACCAGTTCTAGAAATAGAGCTTCAACACTCACTTCCAAGAATTGAAAATATGCTTGTAATTATGTATTTTATTTTAAGATAGATTGGTTAAAGTTTATCAGCTAAAACTAGGCTTTCAGTATGTTAAATTTTTGAATGGTGTATAGCTGGAGGGATTTCAAAACATTAAACATCCCACACCTAAGAAAGGCTGCATCCCCCCCCCCGTTTTTTTTGACCTTTCAAGGCAAAAAACAAAAATTGTGAAAGCAAGAAAGCATTCTTAAACTTTGCACATTGCCTCCTTTAAGATATTCTTATTCTCTGTTTCTTTACTTTTCACCTATTCAGCCATCATTACAGCCGTCTTAGAATCAAGGCCAGGATGTCCCAAATGTGACATCTCAAACTTTGCATCACTATAATCGGACAGTGGTTCCTTTGTCCTCTTTAAAGAAACAGATGAGTTTCTAGGGGCATCTTGGTGGCTCAGTCGGTTAAGCATCCGACTCCTGATTTCGGCTTGGGTCGTGATTTCAGCCTCCTGAGATTGAGCCCAGTGTTGGTTCCATGCTCAGCAGGAAATCTGTTTGAGATTCTCTCCCTCGCCAGCCACCCCCCAAGCTTGCTCTTTCTCTCTCTGTCAAATAAATAAATAAATCTTTAAAAAAAAAAAGAAACATAAATTTCCAGCACAAAGAATATTTGAAGATTTTATTATAAATTCAGAAAGCTTTACAGCTACCAGAAGGGTGACCTACCCTAGGTTCCATCGAACATCTTCATTTCCTTAGTGAAAGGAGACAGAGGGTTGGGTGCTTTGAACTTCAGGGTTGTGCTTATTTATCTGCCTTCTTTGAGGTTCTTAGATTGACGTCTTAGATTGTCATCCCATTGGAAATGGTTCTCAGAGGATGAAGTTTATCAGTGTTATCTGTTCAACAATAGCACTTAGAGCAAGCTTAAGAACATATCTTAAATATGTTTGCTCAGCCTTACAAATGACAGTTTTAGATAGTGGCTAAGAAGGGACATACGCGTGGCTACCTGGGCTTTATTCAGACATCTAGGGAGGGCAAGTCCAATATTAACACACATTTTTTGTGTGTTTATCAGACACCTGAGTGTTAACCTGGTATTATGTTAATAAATTATGGGTAACTTTCTGGGGCGTCTGGGTGGCTCAGTTGGTTAAGCGTCTGCTTCGGCTCAGGTCATGATCCCAGGGTCCTGGGATCGAGCTCCATGTTGGGCTCACTGCTCAGCGGGGAGTCTGCTTCTCCCTCTCCCTCTGCTGCTCCCCCTACCCCACTGCTTGTGCTCTCTCACTCTCTCTCTCCCCTAAATAAATAAATAAATAAATAAAATCTTTAAAAATAATTAATTATGGGTAACTTTCTTTAACTGAAGCGGGGAGAAAGAAGCTGATTTGGAGAGTATTTTCTCTGTATTCTATAGTGCCTCTTGGGTAATGCTGCAGCTGGACATTATTATCCTAGAATGGAATTTGATCCTGATGCTTCCAAGGTGCTGTCTTTGTATTCTTTCCTTTTCTGGCTCAAAAGCTTATGTAGGTAACATGTTCTTTAATATAAGATCTTCAGAAACAACATTGAAGTAATGAATGGGAATTGCATTTATGTGTTGCCAGTCCCACATACATGGACGCATGCATGTAGAATTACTTGAGAGACTTAACTGCCTTCCTCATGCAAAAAGGAGCACGGCTATATGTGTCAAAAGGAACCAGAAATGATGTGGTCAGATTAAATTGTGCCTGAAGTGGTAGAGAGAGAGACAACAGGCAAAGGCCTGGCCATTATTTATTGAGTGCTGACAGAACGCTCTGCCCAGTGCTGGGCCAGACATGAGGGAAGACATGCTCAGTGGTCTTATCATCTCAGTGTAAGCACGCAATCTAACATCTTGTCTAATGTAAATTGGGCTATCTCGGATCTAGAATAATAGATCACCCAAGATTCCGATCATCTTAATTAGGATGTTGGCAGATTGAAATGAAATGTGGTTCTTGATGCAAGCAAATGAGTAGTCAATGCATTACCAATTCCATTGCTTTCATGCCGAATTCTTCCTCAAAGCCAGTATCTGATCCAGTTCCTTTTCTGCTCAGCTATATAAACATAGTCCTGATATGCAGTACCTAGGGAGAGCCCTTTCTTCTACTGTGGATTCTTCAATAGTGCTTTTTTTGTTATTCGAAGGGCAGCTTTTCTTCAAGAGTGTTTTTGAAAGACAGAAACAAAAGTGAGTTATTTCTTTGAAGATCAGTTGTAGGTACTAAATTTATGATAGAATCGAATAAAAGATAGTTCCTCTAATCTCCTTGAGGCACTTAAATTTGCATATTATCAGATGTATGGGTGGAACTAAGATGAGGAATTTTTTTAAATGATCTGCCACTCTAGTAAGGTGACTGAAAAAAAGATTTGAGATGATAAAAATATATAGTAGGTCAAAGGATAGCTAATGGGCATCCCTATCATGGTCTATATGATATGTGAGACCACAGCTTATCTTAACTTTTCACACTATATTTCCATTGCTGGTGGTGGCCTTGAGGGTAGAAGTGTTTGGCTCAGCAAAAATCAGAGTGAAATTCTTTGGTGTCTCTAGTCAACAGAGACAAATGTCATTGATGTGAGGAGGTAGTCTTTTTTTTTCCCCCTTTAGTCAAGGAAGTACCTAATCTCAGAATCTATAGTACCTAGAGTTGCAAAGAGGCATGGGATTGTATACAAAGTTACATTCAATGGAAAGTAGCCCTCTTGTATTGGCAGAACTCACATTTCGTAACTCAGCCTGATCGATTTTAAAGATATATATAGTAAAAACATTAAGAGAGACTTTCTGATCCATAGTGGAGGTCAACATTAAAAAAAAAATCCATAAGTATTTAAGCGCAAATCGGAAGGCAAGATACAGAATTGCTTCCAAAAACACTTTAAATTAATAAGTAAATTCTTTGAAGGTGTGAAACAATTACCTCAGTGTGTGATTTACCCTTTTTCCCAGAATGTGTTGTTTCTGGCAGGGGAGCGGTCTGAGCTGAGAGCCCTGCTAACGGGATTACTCTGCTCTGGCTCTTGTGTTTATTGAGTCACCTAGGACTTCTTATAAAACAGCAGCTTTCAAATATACACACACCTGCACTCACCACCCTGAATCCTCCAAACGTTTGTTTAACTGTTCTCGCACCGAGAGTATCTCTCCCATCCAGTGAGGTCAAAAAGCACCGAGATGCCCACATTCTGCTTTTTCCGTCTTGGAAATCCGCTGGAGCATAGCCATCTGTGTGGTGCTGGTGCTAACGGAAATGGGGATCTTTTCTCGGTAATAAACGTAGCGCTCTTTGCCACCAGGACTCACAGAACATTCCCCATCTTACCTCCCCCTGCGCCTAAATGAGGGTTAATGTTTCTCAGGAAACGTTAACTAGATTGGAGGTCCTGCTGGGCTGGAGCCCAGGGAGCCATCTTACAGCAGCTTCTAAGCCGTTTTTGCACAAGGTTGTGAGGTGGCTTCCCGTCTTTCTAGTTAGTCTGCAGAGGCCAACACTTGTTTAGTATTGCCCCCTGCAGGGTGAAGCCGGGCCCTGGATCTTGCTGAGTGAGTAACAGGAGAGAGAAAAAGGAAAGCCTAAAGCAAGAGACCAAGACAAAGGAAAAGAGAGGGGAGAAAAGGAAAAAGAAGGAATAGAAAGAGAAAGATAAAAGAAGGAAGTATGTGTCCAGTGAAATATGGTAGAAGATAACTGCCCAAGTCTGCTTCTTGGACATTTATGCTTGTATGTCTCTGTCTCTGTCTCTCTCTCTCATTCTGTCCTTTTCTAGCTCTGGAAATCAAAGTCAGAAAAGCTTTCTTTACTTTTGACATCTTAGATATTATTGTATAGACTTGGCGTGTATGTGTGTGTGTGTGTGTATAACAGACTCTGTTAATGGGGTTAACACTTAGAGTGGGCTTACTATGCTTTAGGTTTGTGTCAAGCCTTTTACCCGGATAGCCTCATTCTTCCTCCCAACAGAACTAGCATTTGTTACTCCTAGAATCATTTTCACTTTACTGATGGAAGAACTTCAGCTCCAAACATATATAAGATACTCAGGCTTATTCATTCTTTTTAAAAACCTTACATGGCAGGGTAAAGGCCAAACCCCTTACCCTGTCATTTGACTCCACCTGCCTAGTGAAGATTTATGCACTGTTTCATTTCATAAATCTTCTAGTTAGTTCACCATCTTCCAAATGCATTTTCCCCTTTCTTTTCTTTTCTTCTTTTTGCCCAGGGCTTTTCATATTCTCTATATCTATACTGCTCTTATCCATCCTTAAAATCAATAAATATTGAATATGTAACTACACTGTGATGTCATACCTCTGGACAGGACACTGTACCTCTCCTTGCTCACTGCCCATCAGTGGAGACAGATTTGCACATATGTAATTCTAAACTAAGGCAGGCTGTGTGATAAATCCTGTAATAAGGCACATAGAGACAGGGAATTTGGGGGAGGGGACATTAGTGCAATCTGATGGGGTCTGGGAAGGCTCCGCCCACCCCTAAGAGAAAATGGATTTTGTGAAGCCCTCTAATATTCTGATAAATTGTTAGTAGGAAGATATTAGAGGGCGAGCATTCCAGACAGAGGAACTAACATGGTCAAAAGTATGGAAAAGAGAATACATGAGGGACATCTAGAGAGTGGTGAACAGTGAATAGTTTGGCTCTTTCAAGCGTAGGGTGTCTATGTGTATGTGTATATATTTATATATATATAATGGAGAACTTTGAATATCAGCTGAAGACTTTCTATTTTACTAGTGTGCCGTGAGTGTTTTTAATGATTGGATTTAGCCACAGAAAACAGATGGCAGAAGTAGGATGAGGGAGAAAGGACTGAATTAGGAATCTAGTACAATAACTAGAGGCAGCTGAAGTAAAGCAATGACTGTGATAATATAAAGAAAAAATAGAAGTGATATTATAGAAGAAGAAATATTAGGATTTGGTATCTGGAGAATGGGGGGCTGCTGAGGGAAGAGTTAATGGTGACTCAAAGGAATTGAGCATGAGCAGTTAGGAGAATCATGTTAGCGTTTACGGAGGTTGGGCACATTTTGATAAGGAGCAGTTTTGAAAGCTAAGTATAATGGCCTTGGTATCCAATTAATAAGAGTATCTGGGTATATAACTTGGGCACAGGTATTTTTGTAACATCTGCAGGTGATTCCAAGGTGCAAAAAAGTTTGAAAACAATAATTTAGAAATAGGAGAAGCCTGAAAATCATCTATATATTATGTGCAATATTCAGTCAAAAATGCGAGCCTGAAGCTTGGAGTAGGGGTTCAATGCTAAGGACAGAACTTTGGCAGTCAAAATAGAAATAATAGCTGTAGCCTTGGAAGTTGATAGTGACAAGAAAGGACTATTGTATGAGAATAAAGGAGAAATATGATAGAACCTTGAGGAATGTCTGGAGTAACTGAGAGCAAGGATGCCGTATTAAAACTGGGATTAAGTGGAAATCTACAAGCTCAACAGTGAAACTTCCAGAATGCTGGCAGCCAGATGAGAGTAAGGTTGTAGGTCAAAGGGACTTTTTTTTTAAATTAATTTATTTTTTGTTATGTTATGTTAATCACCATACATTACATCATTAGTTTTTGATGTAGTGTTCCTTGATTCATTGTTTGCGTATAACACGCAGTGCTCCATGCAGTATGTGCCCTCTTTAATACCTGTCACCAGGCTAACCCATTCCCCCACCCCCTTCTAGAACCCTCAGTTTGTTTCTCAGAGTCCATAGTCTTTCATGGTTCGTCTCCGCCTCTGATTTTCCCCCCTTGATTCTTCCCTACCTGCTATCTTCTTCTTCTTCTTCTTTTTTTTTTTTTTTAACATATAATGTATTATTTGTTTCAGAGGTACAGGTCTGTGATTCAACAGTCTTACACAATTCACAGCATTCACCATAGCACATACCCTCCCCAGTGTCTATCACCCAGCCACCCCATCCCTCCCACCCCCCACAACTCCAGCAACCCTCAGTTTGTTTCCTGAGATTAAGAATTCCTCATTTCAGTGAGATCATATGATACATGTCTTTCTCTGATTGACTTATCTCGCTCAGCATAATACCCTCCAGTCCCATCCATGTTGTTGCAAATGGCAAAATTTCATTCCTTTTGTTGGCTGCATAATATTCCATTGTATATATATACCACATCTTCTTTATCCATTCATCTGTCAATGGACATCTTGGCTCTTTCCATAGTTTAGCTCTTGTGGACATTGCTGCTATAAACATTAGGGTGCATGTACCCCTTTGGACCCCTACATTTTTATCTTTGGGGTAAATACCCAGTAGTGCAATTGCTGAGTTGTATGGTAGCTCTATTTTCAACTTTTTGAGGAACCTCCATACTGTTTTCCAGAGTGGCTGCACCAGTTTGCATTCCCACCAACAGTGTAGGAGGTTTCCCCTTTCTCTGCATCCCCGCCAACATCTGTCCTTTCCTGACTTGTTAATTTTAACCATTCTGAATGGTGTGAGGTGGTATCTCATTGAGGTTTTGATTTGGATTTCCCTGATGTCGAGCAATGTTGAGCACTTTTTCATGTGTCTTTTGGCCATTTGGAAGTCTTCTTTGGAAAAATGTCTGTTCATGTCTTCTGCCCATTTCTTGATTGGATCATTTGTTCTTTGGGTGTTGAGTTTGATAAGTTCTTTATAGATTTTGGATACTAGCCCTTTATCTGATATGTCATTTGCAAATATCTTCTCCTATTCTGTCAGTTGTCTTTTGGTTTTATTGACTGTTTCTTTTGCTGTGCAAAAGCTTTTTATCTTGATGAAATCCCAATAGTTCATTTTTGCCCTTGCTTCCCTTGCCTTTAGGGATGTTTCTAGGAAGAAGCTACCACGGCTGAGGTCGAAGAGGTTGCTACTTGTGTTCTCCTTTAGGATTTTGATGGACTCCTGTCTCATGTTTAGGTCTTTCAAGTATTTTGAATCTATTTTTGTGTGTGGTGTATGGAAAGGGTCCAGTTTCATTCTTCTGCATGTGGCTGTCCAATTTTCACAACACCATTTGTTGAAGAGATTGTCTTTCTTCCATTGGACATTCTTTCCTGCTTTGTCGAAGATTAGTTGACTATAGAGTTGAGGGTCCATTTCTGGGCTCTCTATTCTGTTCCATTGATCTATGTGTCTGTTTTTGTGCCAGTACCATACTGTCTTGATGATGACAGCTTTGTAATAGAGCTTCAAGTCCGGAATTGTGATGCCACCAGCTTTGCTTTTCTTTTTCAACATTCCTCTGGCTATTCGGGGTCTTTTCTGGTTCCATACAAATTTAGGATTATTTGTTCCATTTCTTTGAAAAGAGTTGATGGTATTTTGATAGGGATTGCATTGACTGTGTAGATTGCTCTAGGTAGCATTGACATCGTCACAATATTTGTTCTTCCAATCCATGAGCATGGAACGTTTTTCCATTTCTTTGTGTCTTCCTCAATTTCTTTCATGAGTATTTTATAGTTTTCTGAGTACAGATTCTTTGCCTCTTTGGTTAGATTTATTCCTAGGTATCTTATGGTTTTGGGTGCAATTGTAAATGGGGTGGACTCTTTAATTTCTCTTTCTTCTATCTTGTTGTTGGTGTATAGGAATGCCACTGATTTCTGTGGATTGATTTTATATCCTGCCACTTTACTGAATTCCTGTATGAGTTCTAGCAGTTTTAGGGTGGAGTCTTTTGGGTTTTCCATATAAAATATCATATCATCTACAAAGAGTGAGAGTTTGACTTCTTCTTTGCCGATTCGGATGCCTTTTATTTCTTTTTGTTGTCTGATTGCTGTGGCTAGGACTTCTAGTACTATGTTGAATAGCAGTGGTGATAGTGGACAGCCCTGCTGTGTTCCTGACCTTAGGGGGAAAGCTCTCAGTTTTTCCCCACTGAGAATGATATTGGCTGTGGGTTTTTCATAGATGGCCTTTATGATATTGAGGTATGTACCCTCTATCCCTACACTCTGAAGAGTTTTGATCAAGAAAGGATGCTGTACTTTGTCAAATGCTTTTTCTGCATCTATTGAGAGGATCATATGGTTCTTCTTCTTTCTTTTATTAATGTATTGTATCACACCGATTGATTTGCAGATGTTGAACCAACCTTGCAGCCCAGGGATAAATCCAACTTGGTCATGGTGAATAATCCTTTTAATGTAATGTTGGATCCTATTGGCTAGTATTTTGGTGAGAATTTTTGCATCCATGTTCATCAAGGATATTGGTCTGTAACTCTCCTTTTTGATGGGGTCTTTGTCTGGTTTGGGGATCAAGGTAATGGTGGCCTCATAAAATGAGTTTGGAAGTTTTCCTTCCATTTCTATTTTTTGGAACAGTTTCAGAAGAATAGGTATTAATTCTTCTTTAAATGTTTGGTAGAATTCCCCTGGGAAGCCATCTGGCCCTGGGCTTTTGTTTGTTGGGAGATTTTTGATGACTGCTTCAATTTCCTTAGTGGTTATAGGTCTGTTCAGGTTTTCTATTTCTTCCTGGGTCAGTTTTGGTAGTTTATACATCTCTAGGAATGCATCCATTTCTTCCAGATTGTCTGTTTTGCTGGCATATAGTTGATCATAATATGTTCTTATAATTGTTTGTATTTCTTTGGTGTTGGTTATGATATTTCCTCTTTCATTCATGATTTTGTTTATTTGGGTCCTTTCTCTTTTCTTTTTGATAAGTCTGGCCAGGGGTTTATCAATCTTGTTAATTCTTTCAAAGAACCAGCTCCTAGTTTCGTTGATCTGTTCTACTGTTCTTTTAGTTTCTATTTCATCGATTTCTGCTCTGATCTTTATTATTTCTCTTCTCCTGCTGGGTTTAGGCTTTACTTGCTGTTCTTTCTCCAGCTCCTCTAGGTGTAGGGTTAGGTTGGGTGTTTGAGACCTTTCTTGTTTCTTGAGAAAGGCTTCTATTGCTATATACTTTCCTCTTAGGACTGCCTTTGCTGCATCCCAAAGATTTTGAACAGTTGTGTTTTCATTTTCATTGGTTTCCATGAATTTTTTTAATTCTTTAATTTCCTGGTTGACCCATTCATTCTTTAGTAGGATGCTCTTTAGCCTCCATGTATTTGAGTTCTTTCTGACTTTCCTCTTGTGATTGAGGTCTAGTTTCAAAGCATTGTGGTCTGAAAATATGCAGGGAATGATCCCAATCTTTTGGTGCTGGTTGAGATCTGGTTTGTGACCTAGGATGTGATCTATTCTGGAGAATGTTCCATGGGCATAGAGAAGAATGTGTATTCTGTTGCTTTGGGATGGAATGTTCTGAATATATCTGTGAAGTCCATTTGGTCCAGTGTGTCATTTAAAGTCTTTACTTCCTTGTTGATCTTTTGCTTGGATGATCTGTCCACTTCAGTGAGGGGGGTGTTAAAGTCTTCCACTATTATTGTATTGTTGTTGATGTGTTTCTTTGCTTTTGTTATTAATTGCCTTATATAATTGGCTGCTCCCATGTTAGGGGCATAGATATTTATAATTGTTAGATCTTCTTGTTGGATAGACCCTTTAAGTAGGATATAGTGTCCTTCTTATCTCTTATTATAGTCTTTGGTTTAAAATCTAATTTGTCTGATATAAGGATTGCCACCCCAGCTTTCTTTTGGTGTCCATTAGCATGGTAAATTGTTTTCCACCCCCTCACTTTCAATCTGGGGGTGTCTTTGGGTCTAAAATGAGTCTCTTGCAAATGGGTCTTGTTTTTTAATCCAATCTGATAGCCTGTGTCTTTTGATTGGGGCATTTAGCCCATTTACATTCAGGGTAACTATTGAAAGATAGGAATTTAGTGCCATTGTATTGCCTGTAAGGTGACTGTTACTGTATATTGTCCGTGTTCCTTTCTGGTCTATGTTACTTTTAGGCTCTCTCTTTGCTTAGAGGACCCCTTTCAATATTTCTTGTAGGGCTGGTTTCGTGTTCACAAATTCCTTTAGTTTTTGTTTGTCCTGGAAGCTTTTTATCTCTCCTTCTATTTTCAATGACAGTCTAGCTGGATATAGTATTCTTGGCTGCATATTTTTCTCATTTAGTGCTCTGAATATATCCTGCCAGTCCTTTCTGGCCTGCCAGGTCTCTGTGGGTAGGTCTGTTGCCAATCTAATGTTTCTATCATTGTAGGTTACAGATCTCTTCTCTGGAGCTGCTTTTAGGATTTTTTTCTTTGTCTCTGAGACTTGTAAGTTTTACTATTAGATGTCGGGGTGTTGGCCTATTTTTATTGATTTTTGAGGGGGGGTTCTCTGTGCCTGCTGGATTTTGATGCCTGTTTCCTTCCCCAAATTAGGGAAGTTCTCCACTATAATTTGCTCCAATATACCTTCTGCCCCTCTCTCTCCTTCTTCTTCTTCTGGGATCCCAATTATTCTAATATTGTTTCATCTTATGGTATCACTTATCTCTCGAATTCTGCCCTTGTGATCCAGTAGTTGTTTATCTCTCTTTTTCTCAGCTTCTTTATTTTCCATCATTTGTTCTTCTATATCACTAATTCTCTCTTCTGCCTCATTTATCCTAGCAGTTAGAGCCTCCATTTTTGATTGCACCTCATTAATAGCCTTTTTGATTTTGACTTGGTTAGATTTTAGTCCTTTTATTTCTCCAGAAAGGGTTTCTCTAATATCTTCCATGCTTTTTCAAGCCCAGCTAGTATCTTTAAAATCATCATTCTGAACTCTAGTTCCAACATCTTACTAATGTCCATATTGATTAGGTCCCTGGCAGTCGGTACTGCCTCTTGTTCTTTTTTTTGAAGTGATTTTTTGTCTTGTCATTTTGTCCAGAGGAGAATAGATGAATGAGAGAACAAAATGCTAACAGGTTAACAACATCCCCAGAAAAATATACACTAAACAAATCAGAAGAGACCTGAAACTGGGGGAAAAGAAAGGGAAAGAAAGAAAAAAGAAAAAGAAAAAGATAAAAACAAGCAAACATAAAAAAATAAAACAGAATATGATCAAATATGATCAGGCTGGTGCATAGATCAGTGCCACACACTAAATTTTGGGCGTATTTTGGTCTGTTAGAAGAAAGTGCCTCCCAAAATTTTAAAGAAAGAAAAACTTATATATGTATAAAAATAAGGGTTAATACGATGAAGGGATGGAATATGAGTGTAAAGATGAAAATTATAAAAGATTTTATAACAGGAATTGATAGATAAGAAGTTGGTTGAAAAAAGAAAGAAGAGGATTTAAAAAAAAAAGGGGAGAGAATGTGATCAGGCAGGAGACTAGAACAAAGCCATACACTAGAGATTTAGGGTATATTTTGGTCTGTTAGAAGAAGCTGTATCCCAAAATTTTAAAGTGAGAACAACTCATATATATATACCAAAAATAAGGTTAACTACTATGAAGGGATAGAATATGACTCTAAAAATGAAAAATAAAAAAGATTTTTTAAAAAAAGGGATTGATAAGATGTTGGTTGAAAAGGGGGAAAAAGAAAAGCAAGTTAAAAAAAAATTAACTTTGAAAGACTAAAGAATCATGGGAAAAAAGCCATGAATTCTATGTGCAGTATTCCCCTAGTGCTGGAGTTCTGCCGTTCTCATTGATCGGGAAGCTTGGTCTTGGCTGGCTGTTCTTGCTGATCTTCGGGGTGGGGGGGCCTGTTGCCGTGTTTCCCAAATGTCTTTGCCGGAGGCAGAATTGCCCTGCCCTTGCCAGTCCAGGCTAAGTAGTCCGCTCGGGTTTGCTCTCGGGAGCTTTTGTTCCCTGCAAGCTTTCCGTACAGCTTTGGAGGACGAGAGTGAAATGGCAGGCTCCCAATCTCTGCCCTGGAGGAGCCAAGAACTTGGGGCCCCACCCCTCAGTGTGCCCCCATAGAAAAGCAATCACTCCCGCCTCCCTGGTCTCCGACTACACTCTGTGCTCACCCGGCCTGTGACCGAGCGTTTCTATCTCTGGCACCTGACTCCGTGTGGAGTCACCAAACCCAGCAGATCCCTGTGATGCACTCCCACAATGCTCCTCCCGGGGGAGTAAGGGGAGTCTCCCTGGATCTGCTGCCTTTTGGGTCCCTGCTGGAAGAACAGTGGCCCGACTGTGCCGTGGATCACATTTTATGGCAACCCCGAGCTGAGAGCCTGCTCCTTGGCTCCGTCTTTGCACCCGGCTTCCCCACCCCAATACCCAGGAGCTCTGCTGCACTCAGGCACACCAGGTCTTCCTGTGACCCCTAGGGTCCTGAGACTACACTGTCCCAGTGAGGGTTCCGCCAAAGGGACTTTTCATGGAATAAGTGGGACACTGTCTTGTTTATAGGCCAAAGAATAGAACTAGTTAAAAAGGGACAGTTGAAGAAGATAGTTTGAAGAAAGACAAGAAGGAAGGTGAATTGGTACAATGATTCAAATGAGGGAGAAGTGAATCAGGTGGGGCTGTGAGTTTCAGGAAGGGAGGATGTATCTTCTGAGATAGGAGAGAAAGAAGAAATATTGGGTGGTTGGAGGGTAGGAAGCCGAAGGATTTAGAATGAAGGACAATTCAATGTGGTTAGTCAGTGAGACAATTAGTTGACTAGAGGGTTGGGGTGAGGAGGGACTGGAGAACAAGATTGGGATTCAAATCCCACCATTCCAATAGAGATTTCCTATAATTTTCCAGTGCTAAGTGACTGCTATCTCCTCTAGACTGTATTGCATTTACTATTTGTAGAACATGTTTGGTGATTAATCACACACAGCCTTGTGACACCATTTCCACTGTTGTCTTGAACTTCCATTTATATCTTTTAGAGTTAACTTTTAAGGTGATTATGCCCCATGACTATAAACTCCTCAGGGCGGCGTTTACACCCTAAATTTCTTTGTTGTATGCACTTTAAACATTATTTGGGCTAAAAATGTACTTTATTCTTAATTGGTTGATATAGAATATTCTTATTAAAGCTAAGGACAGAATTACACTTTCTGTTCTCATCTTTCACGATACTTTATCTTAGCTGTATAAATAATGGCACAGTTCTATCTTATCACCTTCTCTTTTTTTTCCTACAATTCTCTCCCATTTGCTTTGCCTCTTGCTTTTTATTATGAATAAGACAATCTTTAAAAGAGCCATTTCACCTATCTCTCCTAAAATAACTAGTAATTTATGCCACAAAAAAGAAAAAAAAACATGATTTTATTATTACTTTTGTACTTTCTTGATTCAGGTCTAGTTGGTTAATTGTTATAATAGGTTGTTAGATTTTTTAAAAAATCTATTTAAACAGACTTGCTGAGAGAATATACTCTGAGTTGCTTCTTTTGAAAAGGACTAAAAGCGTCTAATGTAACTTACCATCTGACCAGCACACTGGTTGATGAAATTTGTAGTCTGCTCTAAAGCTCTCTAACAAGATTAGGTGAGATTGAACCCGAAAAGGTAAAGGTCTCTCAATTGATGTAAACTGGGAGGGCAGAACTGGATCATACCACTATTTGAATCACTAACAAAGTCTAATCTCTGACATATTATATTTGGTGCACTATAATCTGTGTACATACACGTGCTTATAGTAAATGATGAATGAGGTTTAGCTAACATAATATAGTTTATACTCTTCTGGACCTTTGGAGGAAACATAGGGTTGAGGAGCTCTGCTCTGTAAAATGACCTGGATCACTTCTCTGGAACAGAGTCTCCATAAAACACACACTCATGCATTTTTCCAAACCAGCTTGGTCAAATTTATTTTCCTGCTGTCATTCATTTGATGCCTCTTCTGGCTTTCATTAGATAGATGGAGGGAAATACTGAATTTCACTGGGTAGTTCCATCTGGCTAAAACCAGTTAAATAATTTCTGATGGGAATTGTTGGTCCAGTTGTGGGACTAGAAAGAAATTAATATATATGAACATCAGTACTTATTTGAACCTTCTAAAGTTCATCCATAATTTGAGGGCTATGTATTTTGAATTATGAGGAATTTTGAAAAACTCCTCTTTGTCTCAGCTCTTTTCTCTTTTTCAGACCCTCATGCCCAAAGCTTTTCTTTCTTTCTTAGCTGAAAGTAAGCGAATAACCACATGATGTAAACTCATGATTCCAATGCTAAGGAGGCTCAATAATATCAGTGATACTGACTATTGTAGGATGCCAACTGCTTAATGTGTTGGAATTTTTCCCATTATTCAAGACTTTGGAGAGTCCACAACCTGACCTGTTGTATACTTAGCAAGTGCTTTATACTCACTACCCCCTGCTTTTGACTTATTGTTTCTCTACTTCGCAAACTTTTTTAAGAGTTACATATTTATTTCTAAAATGGTGACCTTCTGGGCCCACTACCCATTATCATTAATGAAGTTCTTATATCATGATGTTTTTTCTCTCAAGTAAATTAGAGTAATATGATTCAATGGAAAACAAAATGTATTTTTTAAAATTATCCTTAAATAGTGTTACTATTAATTTTTGTTGCATTTTAGAGTGAAATGAAATCATCTCATTTCCTGATAGGGGAGAACTTTGTAACTAACTTCAGTAACTACTACTGTTAATCAGTAATGGCAAATTTCCCCACCCCCTTTTTTGGTTGAAGGCTAAGAATTATTAATGGTGTAACACAGGACAAAGAGAACAGCGATGTGAACAAAGGTATCATTGGATAAAGGTAAATTTGATGCTCTGAGTGGTTTTCTTCCTTTGTAATTACTTTTGTGCTCTCTCCAATTGTATCGTAGTTTTCAGTTGTATTTCTGCTCCAGACCTTTGACAAATAGCATCTTCTATCGTTGTCTGCAGATTCTTTTAGTGTCAGTTGTACACAAAAAGCTTAACGACTATTTTCTTTTGGCAAATATACAAAAGGGGAATCAGGTAACAGAGTTTGAAGATAGGATCTCTTTGGAAATCCTGCATTTTAAGCAGATGTTGTCTCACAGTGGCTTCTTTCAATGAATCCCTTAAAATAGAAACTCTTGTTGTGCATACTTTTCCTAGGTAATCGATAGTTCTTTCTTCCCATAAGTGATAAAATTGGATATTGGGAAGTATAGGCACACTTCTCCTCCTAGGAAGGAAATGGGTTGGGGATGATGCACTATTGACATAATCATCAACAGCAGCATCAGACAGTGCTTATTAGGCTTCATTTGCAGACAGGTGGACTGCCTTACCAACAGCCATTACTGCCCTCCTTCTGTACTGTGTGGTTCAGGGAGGTGGAACGTATTCTCCAGCCCAGGCGGTGACTCACAGTCTGTCAGACAACCAAGAGGGCTCCCCTTCCATGTTACTGATTTGTTGAGGCACAACCAACTGATGTCCTTCTGCAGTGAAGTATGAAGAAAAGTCTCTGCAGGGCTTTTGGAAAAGTTTTTTTTTTTTCCTTGTAGGAAGAGACTAGTAAGAGGAAAAGACTCCCTTTCAGACTCTGGATGCTTTCACAAGGACATGAAGCTGTACTGCTGTGGCATTTTGTTGGATTACGCATAGAGCTGTCTTGAAGTCAAGGCTGATATGCCGAAGATGGCAGAGGAGAAATGTGGATTTTTTATATCATTGAAGAGCTGAATTAGCCAACCCTGGAGCCATCCTACCTTCAGCATTTTTGACAATTTCCTTCTTTGTTTAGGCTCCTTCTCTTAGTGGAGCTGGGATTTTCTGTTACTGGGGGCACACAAATTGTAAGCAACAAATTCACTGTTTTAATGAATTGTTACCAGCTGCTGAGTATTCTAAACTTTGAATCTTTCTCTACCTGCTCATGTTCAAAGTACTTTTACTTCTTTTTTTCCTCACTGCTAAGCCATCATCTCTTTTTTTAAAACCGCTTCTCAACTCATGGCTACATTGGTGCCTTTGGCCACAGGTACTCTAGTGAAACTATCCTCATCAGTGTTCACTCATGACCTCTTGGTTACCAAATCAAACAGTTTCTGAGTCTCAGCTCCCCAGTCTGTAAATAAAACATGTGATCTTGATTGGTGGTTTTCATTAAAAAAGTATTAGCCAATTAATTTCAAACTAAATCTTACTCATAGCCCCAACATATAAAACAAGCCAAAATGTAAAAATAAAATAAAAGATGCTTTTCACACACACACACACACACAAACAGAGAAAACCAAAGTGGAATTTCTTGGTTGACTCAGAACCCCAAGGCTTTTCACCCTGCTTATTGCCACCTGAGCCTTCTCTAGCCCTCCCTACCCCGACCTCTGCAGAACTCGGAGTTCACACAGGGCACAGTTCTAAAACTAGATTCCCAATTGACCTTGTCAGTGACTCTCTTGCCTCTTTTCCATTTGCACTGTAATTCTTCCACCTAGAATGCTTCGGTGGTTTTCCGTAGCCTACCTATCAAATTCCTTCCTTCCTAACTTTGTCCCTTTGAGTCTCCTTTGTTTTCATTTGCTACAGCCACATGTCTTTTCTCTCTGCTCTTCTCATTCTGCTCCTCAGATCTTTGCCCATCTGCCCCTATTCTGTCCTTTTCACTCCCACCCAGGACCCATCTGAGTCAGAGTGACTGTCAATTTCCTGAATGTGCCTAGAGTATTTCTACCTCAGGTGTAGCACTTAGCACATTCTGTCTTTGAATCTTGTATTAAAGATCTTCCTTGGGTGCCTGGATGGCTCAGTCGGTTGAGCATCTGCCTTTGGCTCAGGTCATGATCCCAGGGTCCTGAGATTGAGCCCCACATCAGGCTCCCTGCTCAGTGGGGAGTCTGCTTCTCCCTCTCCCTCTGCCCCTCCTCCCTCCCCCTACTTATGCTCTCTCTCTTAAATAAATAAATAAAATCTTAAAAAAAAAAGATATTCCTCAAGCTGAATGCTCTCTGAAGGTGGGAAACTATTTCTTGTTCATTCTGAAGACTGTAGTGCTCAGCATATGTCCCTCAAAGACTACTCTCAAAAAATGCTGGTTAATGAATAAAAAATTTACAGAATAAATCAAAATCCTCATATTATGTGGGGATTCTTTAGGTTATTTATTTGTTAGTCCTCTAAATATTTGTATCAGTTTTGTAAATTGATCTACACTCTGAAGTTATATAGATTCAATTGATTTAATTGATATGATGGAATCTAGGCCAGTTATATAAAACTATGGTGAAGTATCTTTTTAATGCAAAATCTTTTATGGCTTTGCATTTCACAATTTAAAAAAAAGAAAAATAAAGCAGCCTACTAGGCCCATACTTGGAAATTTGCCTTTTTTGACATTTTAAGCAGGGTTATTTATGAGTTAGTTAGCTCACTGACACCCTAGGCATACAAGTTGTGAATTAATGAAAAGTGTGGCTGCTGTACAATACTATAATTTTCAAACACTTAATTTTAATTTAAGTAATTGTTTTTGAGTTCTCAGGAAGGACAATCAAGTGTGTGATTTCAATAAAATGTATCTCTTTTTTTTATTTTCCTGTTTCCCATAATCACTATAAGATTATCATTTCTTAATAAAATATGCTTGACAATTCCATTAAGTTTAATAAAAATTATGAAAGTTGTTGAAGGAAAGTATGTACCACTGTACAACTACTTAGTTTCTACTATTTCATTTTAGCTACTTAGTACTTCATAATTTGTTAATATCTTAAAATAGTTCTGATGAAAAGGAAAAGGTATGTTGAATTGGTAAAGTTAATATTTTAAACAAACTATAATAAGAATATATCATGTAATATAGTAGTGATAGCATAGTGATTGATATGCTTTGGAGGGGAGAAGCAAATAAATTAGGAAGTTTTTTCCAAGACTGATTTTATCAATAATTTTCAGAATTGGGAAAGAACTGACTTTGGGACTTAAAATAATGATAGGGACAAAGAAATATATTTCAGAATTTGATCACTGAGAGCTTGAAATAAGCCTCTATATAGATAAGCAGTAGGCAAATGGAAGGTACCATCCCCAAGGATTATCAAGAGAATCCTTTTTCTGCACCTGCAAACAAAGAATGATACATATGAATGTATTGTCAGAGTTGAATGGTTGACTAATTCATCCATGGTTGCTAAGAAGATCAGAGATATTTCATACATAAACTCCTATAGTTGTTGCCAAGGTAGGCTTCTGACTCCCTGTTCTCCTGCTTGGTGAGTGGGGGGCTGGAGCCATGGTCTGTGCTAAAGTGAGGAGCTTTTTTTTTTTTTCTAAAGATTTTATTTATTTATTTGACAGAGAGAGCGAGAGAGCACAGGCAGGGGGAACAGTAGAGGGAGAGGGAGAAGCAGGCTCCCCACCAAGCAGGTTGCCCGATGCGGGGCTCGATCCCAAGACCCTGAGATCATGACCTGAGCTGAAGGCAGATGCTTAACCATCTGAGCCACCCAGGTGCCCCTAAAGTGAGAAGCTTTGAGTGGGACATGCAATGAAGGAGAATCACAGCATCCAGGGAGAAGGTGGGCATGAGAACCAAAAACACAGCTGGAAGCAAGAACTGAGCCCACAACTGGAGTGGATGGATATGAAAAGGAAAATGGAAAGTTGAATCTAGAAAGAGCCACTTTAAGGCAACTGTACTCAGCACCATATGCTTACAACACAGGGACCTTGCGTGATCGCAGAGATGGTAGCAGTAGGAGCTGTTAAGGTGCCAGAAAAACCAGCATAGGCCATGTCTTCCACACAGCATCCTGGGATGCCTGGGGTTCCTCCTCAGTGCAAAAATACTTGCCTTGTAGATCCCACAGATTCAATGTGTGACGTCTTAATACTTTTTGAACTCTGGCATTATACCCTAAGGTGACTAGCTTCTGAGAAATAAAAGGTACAGGATCTGAACTCTTTAATTATGGTTTTAATGTTTGTTACTGTTATTGGAAATAATTATTATACCTTGTCAAGGGTCTTTGAGGTTAAGATTTTAACACGTATCTAGAGATCTATAGTAAATTGCTTCCATGACTCCATGTTCAGTATTTAATTCTTGGTAGGTCTAGTATTCATAGGGCAACATTTGAAACATGCCAGTTGGCTGCTGATTCAACACTAACTTGGCTGCTGATCCCTTTCTTACTTCGCACATTCCCCCATTCCTTGACCATTAATTCTGTAAGACTCAGTTTAAATTAGGAAAGGAAAATGGGCTGCTTAAAATGAATATAGTCAGGGAAAGGCTCTGGCTCTTATGGCCTTACCCATAGGAGCCTCAGTAAATTTCTTTCTGCAAAGTATTTGATGCTTGCTGCCTACCTGTCAGCAATACCTCTGTGGGATCCATCCCTAGGGGTAAGAGACCTACGGCTACAGTCACAGACAGAGAGGACTCTGAAGAGGGTAAGATAAGGAGCTTTTTCCAATAGCTTTACCTATCTCAGCATATATGGCCCGGTCTTTAAACTCCCAGCTCATAAAGCAGTATTTCCGAGTGTTTTCCGCATCTTGGTCTCCTAACGAGCACTGAGCACTAAGTGGTCTCCACTCTCTGTCTGCGTCCGACCACCCCAACTGGGTTAATCATCATCTGCTCACAGAAGCCTGGAAACCCTGGGGGATTAGTGTTTGGCAGAGTCAGTCAACTGGTTGGTTTGTGCAAAATTTGGAGAGAAGAGAGTAGAGTGGCGAAGTGAGTTAATAGTGGCAAAGTGAGTAAAAGTAGCGGTGAAGATGCAGAGGATGGCCTCCTATCTCATTGTATTGTGATTTTGAATAAAAAGATCTTTGTTAAGTGCAGGCTGAATGTAGTTGTTTTTGGTGCTAGTAGGAAGCTATTTGTGTAGTGCGAATGAAAAGCGAGTCTGGGTTTACGAGTCCGGGTTTACGAGTCCAGGGCCCCACACAACTGTGGAGCGCATTGGAAGATACTTGTTGTATTAGGTGGCTATAAATGATGACCAAGCATGGGACTAATAGGACAGATGAAATATGCTGTTCAAGAAAAATAGTCTCCTTTTCATAAAACACATGACAGTCCTGCATCCTGCATCTGCCATGATATAATGACCCTATTAACACAAAAGAAATGAAAAATAAGGAGTCAGCATGGTTGTTACCTAAGCCCATCATAACACTTTAAATTGCTTAAAGTTGCAGTCCCCTCAAAAGAAATTACAGTTGTTGAGTGGCCCTTTTGGCTACTTGGCAAGATCTGTAATTCAAATGGTTTAGGAATTAATTCTTAGGGAATTTTGTCTCAGCTTTTCTATGTAAAAGGGTCACAGCATTTTATATATTACAGAAAAATATGAGATGATTAAGGCCAGAAAAAACAGGCAGGGGAAAAAGAAGAAAACACCTCTTTCCCTGTTTCATAAAACTGTGGTAGAGTACTAAGTAAGACGAACAACCTTATAATTAGAAAGAAAATTATGAGAAGTTATTTTTATTCTAAAAATCACATTAATGGCTTTGTCTGCAGCACAGTTATTACCAATTGCCATTAACTAACTTGTTAACACAAACAAGCTTAAAATTTACTTCATATTCTGTAGTCCTAATAATTTTTTGAAAAAGTGTGGCATTCAAATGATGTAATTAAAACAAGTAGAATAATAAACATGTATTTATGAAGGGTTGTATATGTATTTGTTTTAAGTTGAACAGATAATTTCTAGTGGGTTTGTGAGTCATACAGTGAATAATTAAAATAAATTTAAATTCAAATATTAACAATTCAATTTCCAGTTTGGTGAACATAAGCAAATTATTATAAGTTTGTTTTCAATTCCTGCAAAGCATATTAAAATTAACTTTTCCTCCATTTAAGTAATGTGTATAACTAAACTTCCTTCCTACTGTGAAACGGTTTCATTTATTGCTATTTGTAAACCGCCTAGGATAGATGCAGAGTGGATTGGGCTCGAAACTCCTTGAACAGTTTCTTTTGAAATAACACTACATACGTTAAGCTCAATTACACATCCAAACAGCCACAGCTCACTTTTGGTAATTTATTCATTGATTTAACATAGTACCCAGAAGAGCCATGCCTGCTGTCATTTTTGTAATATATTATGTTTTAAATATACTCATGCTCACCCATGCACACCATTAAGGTGTGCATAAACCTGTGTTTTTCTCTCTTGACAGCTATAAATGTTTGTTATTATTACACAAAACATATGTTCATGTTGTTTTTGTCTAAATTATTCTATCTGGGGCTATAAAGTTTTAATGTTATTAGTTGCCCTTAGAATTTTAATGTTTCACTGCTGTAACCTTCTTAGGATTTCTGTGCAATTAAATAGAAACTATTTCACTGCAGCCTGGAAGAACAATATATTTTATACAAATAAAAAAAAAAAACGCCTTCTTACTCCATTTTCTTTCAGTGTAGTAAAAATGTTTGCTTGACAGTTTTTCTTTTTGGTCTATGGAAGCCTCACCTGTGGTCATACCTGAGCACCAGCTGCATGGGGAACATTGCTCTTCCTGCTTTCGGGCATCTACCGGAAAGACATGAGTCAAGCACCATTTCAACCATTTCAGCCAAAAGGAGGCTATTTTACCAGCCCTTCATGGGTCATTCCGGATGCTATTTAGTTGACTGTAGTTGGGCCTGGCTTTGGTCTAATATGTATAGAGACCAATAGGGACTAAATAGCAAGCCCAATATAATGCCAAATAAATGTCTAATTTGGTTTGTTTTCCCAGCTTGGGTCAAGGATGATTGGTCAAAAATGCCTTTATTTACACATCAGTGGAACACTAGCAGTTGGTTGAGCCATAGGGGTGCTTTTCTCTTACATCTCATCTCCTTTCTACACCCACTCATTTGGTCTAGGCCTTCTCATTCCAGCCAGATTAAGATCAGGCTGAGACCAATCTTGAAATCTGATTTCCCACAGATAGAATCAGGGAGTTGCAAATAGTTTGTATTTTACAGATGAGGTTCTAAGGGTGTCCTGACTTGTTTGCCTCTAACCCTGTAGTGAATGTGGGCAGTGCCCACCCTACCCTGAGTCTCTCCGTGTTCAGCCACAGTGCCAAGGCTGAGTAATCTCAAGGACTTTGCATTGACTCTCAGCTTCAATTTTACCTCTGGATACTGATCACTCCACTTCCTAAAATACATGTTGGATCACATCAAACTCCAACTCAAAAGCCTTGGCACAAATAAATCTGAACTCCTTAATGAAGTACTCAAAATTTTCCTTTATCCAGCATCAAATCACTTCTCCGGGCTCACTGTCCTGTCGCACAGCCCATCCTCTCAGCCCCACTTCTCCAATGCCACCCTCTACCACAGGTCCAAGCCTGTTTCCTCGGGCTGGGTGCTCTTCTCTTGTCTCTAACCATCCTAACTGAATTTCTTCAGAGTCCTTCTCAAATCTTACTCCACCCGTTAGGGTCGTCCTAATTCTCCCTCAGTCAGAATTAATCACATCTGTTACATCCCTTCAGCATGTTGCTTCTGTGGGAAGCAACACCTATTTCTCATATATTTCATTCTGTCTTACTGTTGTTTGCTAGATTATAAACTCTGTGAGGGCAAGAACTAGACCTCTTTCCTCTTTGTTTTTGTACCAATACCTTACACAGGATTTAGTAGGTACTGTTTTATTGGTGAATGAGTGAATGATATCTCTTCTTTTCTTTTTTAATCTTGGAAGGATTGGGAATCACTGGACCTTTAGGCTGATAACAGCTGAAGTTTTTATTCAGTCTCCTGGCTTTGTTCAGAGCTTATGGACATGTATATAGACCTAAAGCAATATAGACCTAAAGTCTGACAGACTTATAGAAAAAGAGATTATATGACTCCTCAGAGCAACACATTAAATTAGTGGAAAAATCCTGTGAACAAATTCTTTTGCTTACATCTGAAAGTGCCATCAAATGCTCAGTTCCTCTTGTCTGTCCTCGGAGGAATCGAAGACTATCTGGTCTTCATTCTTTGAATAATCTCCTACTGCAATAGAAAACTCACGGTGAAAATCAAAGAAATAAAATAAATGAACTTTGAACTAGGGGTATCTCATACATCAGTACTGCCTAACTTCCGTTTGCAGCCCAGTTTCACTTGTAAGAAAATTAGTTATTTATTCATCAGTATTTGGAATTATATTGTTTTTCTAGGGCATGAGATTGGGTTGCCACAAAAATCGGAATTATTTTCTATCAACATGATTTGTTCTTAATTAAAATATAAAGTTTCAGAGCAGTGTAAGTTTAATTTTTTTCCTTTAACAGTGCTCTAAAATAAGATACATTATGAAATGAGAATTTCCCAATGTTTTCAGAAACTGAGCCTACTAGGATGTTATTTTAACAGAAAATTGGGTTAGTGTCCCTTTCCTTTCTTCTCTGGCCCTACCCCCAGTTAATGGAAGTCTCCAGGAAAGGGAAAACAGGAAATGAAGTTCTTAAAGGATTTGTGGAAGTCTCTCCTGTTGAAATCATCCTTTTGGACGTCTTTTTGTCTTCCATATTTTCCAGTTTAGCACCATATGCAAAGTCCAGTTGGAAAGAGATTTAGAAAGCCACATTTAACATCTTTTTTTAAGCATTCATTTTTCCCCCCTCTTTTTCGTTAGAGTGGTCTCAAATGGTGGAGATTAAGGTCCTTGATAGCAGCAGTCACTACGCATGAACAGTAGACCTCCTCTATACCATTTTAATTACATTTAAGGCTTTTAACAATTATCTGATAAACCTCTCCAGGGCAAAGGGTGGGAGGAGTTGATGTGGAGACGGACCAGCTTTCTCTTTTAGAAACAGAAAAACTTGTAATGGGAAACTGCAACATTTGTCGAAGAATGGAGATGACTGAGAATGGTAAGTCAAGGTGCTTGGTTACACAATAATCTCCCATCGAGTGCTCATTACTGCTAAATAATTGTGTTACAAGAAGGTGTCTCAGTCAGGAAAGGGTCAAGGAGGTCAGTTATCTGGTGGTAATGACCATAGCAGTCATTAGAAGGTATTAATGCTATTAAGAATAGAACTTTTAACTTTTTATTGAAGTTTTTATTTAAATGATATTAACTTCAATTCAACTTTTAATTGAGGTGCAACCATCCAAATTCTACAGCTGGGCACCAAGAAGTAATGAACATAAAATTACATGTTCTTCTGATAGGTTGATGGTTCTTTATTAGAATTTCAAGGGCCTCCACAGAGCTGTTATTAGACACAAACTGCTCTGAAGTCTTCTATTAGAATTAGGGCTGGGTGAGTGATTCCCAGAAAGAATTTCACCGTGGACCACAGCAAGGGAAAAAAAGGAGGGAATAACAGAAGGAAGTTTTTTGCTTTTTTGCTTTTCTTATTTCCAAATTGAAAGGGTTCATCTATATGGCTAGGTTTGAGTACATATGCCAGGCCCTTAAAACACAGTATACATCTCCCTTCTTTCCTCTTTTCCTTTCTTCCTTTCTGTTTCTTTCCTTGGTGTCCAACTAAAGGGGGAAAAAATAGAAAAAGTTTGCCCCAAAATAGGAGAGTTATTTTTTTGTTTCCTTTCTAAATTATAAGGAAGTTCATCTCTCTTGATAATTACACACATCTGTGTGTCACTGTTTTTTGTTTGTTTGTTTTTTACAGTGGCAGTACCTATGAGAAGTCAGAATACAATAAACATTTATTAAAATATGTAAGTTGAGCCACACAAAAGGGAGAATCAGTGGCAGATTTTAGCCATCCGTGATTTATAAATAAGTTGTTTTCTAAATAAAAACATCCAATCACCTGCAGTTCAGATCTCCTAAAGAGGGAGGGATGTGCAGTTTGGGGAGGGAGCCTTCTATTGCTCCTTCTCTAGGAACAAAGGGGAGATAAAGCAATTTCAAGGTTCATAATTTTACCTCTTCGAGCCAAGAAGGAAGAAGCTGTGGGTAGTGAACAATTTCATAAACAAAATCGTCCATACCTAAAACCCTTTGTTTCATTGTACTTTGTGAAGGTTTGGTGTTAAGTTGGTTGGCTGCCATTTTACAGTAAAGAAATTTGCTGAAGAAATTAATAATGGCCTTTTTTCCATTGGAAAAATATTTAAACTACTTTACATTTTTGGTAGATAGCCAGTGTTTTGTCATTTAGACATGTCACATTACTATGAAAACACCATGCATCATAACACAGCGTAACTATGTGATTTGCTGAAGTAGTAGTTTCTCAAAAAATTTAAAAAGGAAAAAAAGGGAGAGAAATGAAAAAAAGCAGGCATACATTTTTTTTCAATATGAAAGCCATTCAGCAATTTTCCCGCCACGATCCAGTAGAAGTATGCTCTTAAGCTAGCCCCACATCTCTGGATTTCCAGGTATTATAAGTGGGATTTTTCTGTAAATGTAAGAGGATAACCCTAAGCTTTGTTCCTAATCAGAGAACATATATGTAAGGTTATGACGTGTTCTAGTGAGCTAGTTGCATGCAAACAGTCATTTGTTAGGCAGCAGTAAGGATTAGATCCTAGATTTCTTCTTCTTCTTCTTTTTTTTTAAAAGATTTTATTTATTTGACAGAGAGAGACACAGCGAGAGAGGGAACACAAGCAGGGGGAGTGGGAGAGGGAGAAGCAGGCCCCCCGCTGAGCAGGGAGCCCAACGTGGGGCTCAATCCCAGGACCCTGGGACCATGACCCAAGCCGAAGGCACTCGCCCAATGACTGAGCCATCCAGGCGCCCCTAGATCCTAGATTTCTGAACACCACCAAACTTCTTCAGTACCTTGAAATGATATCTTTAGTAAGTATGACCATCCTCCGCCATATTACATTGACTAAACAAAGTAATTAGTTTGGAATGACCTTGATGTGAAAGGAAAAGAAAAGTGCTTTCCAATTGCTAGGTGAATATAGGCCATTTCTTTGTAATAGCCAGAAATTTATTTTTCTAATATGTGGATTTCTCTTTTCCTGTATGCAAACTGAGGCTGCAGTTCTCAGCTGCCTCTTCCTGTCACCATTAAATAATGTTGTTACAATATAATATGTAAAATTCTTAATTGAAGATCTCATCTCATTTTAAACTTGGGTTTTGAGAAGATCTTGTTTCATAGGCCCGTTTAATTTACTTCAAACCATCTTTAAATTGAAATTAGAAATAAGGTCCCAGATGAGAATATAAGCAAGCAGCTTATTGTATTGTTCAACATTTAGAAAATGAAGGATTTTTTTTTCCCAACTATAAAAAGAGTATAATGGAAATTACCTCGTGTTGCTGTTTTGGAAAAGAAAAGCAATATAATGCATTACTTGTAGAATTTGATGAAAAAACCTGTTAATGCAGTGGATTTAGGTATCAGCATTGATTTTATTTTCCAAGACATTTTTGTAATAATTTTTACAATAGTTCAGGGAAAAAGGCAAGATGCTTTTGGATCAGAGAGAAAATATCCCTATCACAGCTAATGTCTCCTGCTAGGATTTATATGCAAGCAGTAACTCCAGCAGAGTGAAATTATAACCTGATAATGTGAGCCTTCAGTGTTCTTTGAAATCTGAAGTAAAAAGTAAGCCTTCCCACATAGAATGTATAAGGTCTGCTTAACAGTGTAACCCTTTCCTGATTCAAAGGGGTTAGTTCCTCTAATATTCTAAATGATGCATTGTTCTTTCTAATATTAATAATAATGGATGTTCATTGAGGAACACCAGGAAGCTACAGACAACAGTAAAAATGAAATAAAGTCACAACTCTCTTATCATTGAATGGTAAGGATAGCTGACATTCTTCTGTGTAATATTTCCTTCTAGTCTTTCTTCTACTGCCAATAATTTTGGTGAATTTTTCAAAATTCACTGATTATACCTAGAGAGGTTTAAATTAAATCACGATATTTTATACTTCATATTTTCTATTAAGAAAAATGCTTTCCATGCCTCATTTTTCAAAATAGTATTTCATTTTGTTAGGGAGCTTTGTTCTCATGTTTATATTACTAAAATCGCACATTGTGCTTGAAATATCCCATCTATTGTTTACCGTGTTATTTTTAGAAAATTATTCTTTAAGTACCCTATGTTTGTGTATAAGATTAAGATTAGCACACTTCTGTGCTTATGCAAATAAGCTCATGATGTTATAATGACAGGTTTTATATTTACCAATTTTCCACTTTTCGGAATGCTTTCTTGGATAGTTTATGATTTCATGATTGGATTTCATGATTGAATAGTTTATGATTTTTTAAGATTGAGATTGGTTAGATTTTAAATAGGTTTTATAAATGTAGCAAAACAGAGTTAGTAAACACTATCTATTACAGTTGTGCAGTTGTACAAAAGTGGGAGAAATACATTTATTGATCTCCTGAGAGCCGTAATTGCAGCATGAAAAGATGGTATTCTATTCACATTCTTCTAGTGCTTCAAAGTTTGTTGCTATGATTGAACCCAGCACTCCAGCATTTCACCAATAAGATGTAGCTCATAAGATGATTTGAGTTACTCTGTTGAAAGTAGCCTTAGAATAAGCTGTTGAATTTGCCACATAAATGAGATGTTTGAAATGATTTAAAAATTTACAGCAGCATTTCGATTGTCAATTTGGGTAAAGGTCTTTAGAAAGCAAATGCAATATACTGCAGATGTGGTTATGCTGTGGTTTGTCAGTGTTCTTTTATAAATATGGTTATATGTACTAGATCATTATAATACAAAAAAGAAGCCTTCTTAGACCTTGATGACATTCTGATAGCATTCTATAGTGTTTAGGAAATGGCATTGTAGGTGATGGAGTGTGAGGCAACTTTCTCTTCCTAGAGGTAGAATTTTCATTATTATATTCATTCCTTTTCCCCAGGGCTTCTAAATGCTTGTTTTATTTTAAAAAATGGGGGAGGTGGGAGGTGATGTGACTGGACATCTTTTCTGCTATGAACCATTGACCATACTTTATCCTCTTTGCCTGCTAAATGACAAATATTTATTGAATATCTTATATGAAAAACACATACTGTATTCGCTTTAAATGTCTTTGAATGAACGTTTAGGAGCTTTTGCTATGTAGGAAGGGCATAACTTCTACAGTAATCAGTCAATGTATCCATTTGTCAATTTATTCTACAAATACCTATCAAGTACTTAATATCTACCCCACATCCCACTATGTCGTCTTCCCCAAACTTTCAAGTTTTGTGTTCTGGGAAAACTTGGGCTTCCCCTAAAAGATTTGGTAGGATTGCAAGAAAGGAGAGAGAGAGACCATTTTCTAATTGAAAATCAGACAAGACTGATCTTTAATGGGAATGTTCTGGATTTGGCAAACTTTGTGCTCAGATAAAATGGTAAATTTCCAGAGAAATACATCCATGTATAAGAATCCAAACAGGAGTGCTTGATGGGGGAACTGGGAAGGGGATCAAAGAACCAGACTTTGGACCAGAGAAACAGTGACCTTTTGGAAAGACCTTGGGAGCTATAAAGGACTAGTAGGGACAACAAATTTGAGCAAGAAAACCAAACAGACAGTGTAAAGCTAAGATTCAGACTGCAGTTTTGTAGGTTTCAAAACTTCCAAAGAAAGTCTTGGAGACAACTCATTCTAAGAATACCATTACATCATTTATATTTGCATTAATGATTTCCATACTTGGGGGCAACTTCTTTAGCACCAAAATGTATTTAGATTAGGTCATTCTTAACTATCACTCATTTGTACCACATACATTTTGTGTCCAACTAGAATATTTTATTAGGTCAGCAGCCACAAAGAGTCAGCAGGTAAAGTCATCTTAATTGTAATGCCATCTACAATAGAAAATCAAGAAGGTATGACACATGTTAACTGGATCCTTTCTCTGTTTATTTTTCTGATTTAATTTCATTTTAATTGTAATGAAACACAATATAAAGGATTCATATCCACCCCATCAATTCATATAAACTATATTTGACTCACTTTTCAGTCTTTGACAGATTTTAGGCACAAGATGATAAAATCATACACCATAAGGCTTTTACATCAGAAAATATGGAAATAGAACAGCAGTTGTTCTCCTCAAGACAGAGCCCTCTATCTGGGGAGAACAAGAGATTTCACCCCCTTCTATAAAGTTTACTCATTTCGGTCTGCTGCTTTAATTTATAGTGACAGCATCTTTAAAGAGCACAGGCTTCCTCTGGTAGATGGCATTATTGTTCCCATGATTCATTCCCCTTTCCTGTAAGAGGATTATACACCCTTGCCTACTCCCATGTGACTTGCAGGCCTCCTGTGGAGCAAGATGCACCCTTGCCCCATCCATCTTGAGCCCAAGCTTGGCCACTTGACTTGCTTTTGACAGTGGTAAGTGAGCAGATGTTTTAAGAGCCACTGCGTGTCTCTCTGTCAGCTCTCTCACTCTTTTCTTCTGCCTCAAGACTTGCATGTCCAAATAAGGGCTGCTTCTTCATCCTGGATTCAGGAATGAAGAAAACAGATGGAGAAAACTCACAACTCACTCACAGCCGTCCTTAGCAGACATGTATTGTAAGTGAGAAGTAAACATTTGTTTTTGTAAGCCCCCAACATTTGGAGGTTGTTACTGCAGCAAAGCTCACCAAATACAGTTACCAAAGGCCTGACTAAGTATTTCCCCAGCTTCACCAGACCAGTCTGTGCCTCTGCATGTCTCTCCAGCTCTGTCTTCCTCTAATGCTGCTCTCTTGCTCACAGACGTTCCATAGCTCCTTATTTCAAATTCAAACCTTCTCTAGTTCTAAGGCAGCCTACAGTCTAATTCATATGGCAAACTTCCTTTCTGTTTTTACTGCATATAGCTTCCATTACTAGTTGGGCCAGTTTCCTCGTTGCCCCCAAAGCTCTGCACTTGTGTTTCGGGCAGTAGAATATAGTGATGAAGAGTGGCTCCTGGAGTGAAACAGCATAGGAGGAAACCCTGCTCCCACCACCAAGTAGCTGGGTGACCTTGAACAAGTTACGTAGGCTATTTAAGCTTCAATTTCCTTATCTGCAAAATGGGGATAATAAAAGTACCCAAATCACAGGGCTGTAGTATTATTAGCCAAAGTTAAGTACGTACAGTGCTCAGTGTGGTACCTGCCACATAGTAAATGATCAGTAAGTGGTAACTGGGATTATGTTGTTGCTTTCATGTGGAATGATTTTCTTTCTTCTGATTTATCTCAGTTGTTTGTTTGTTTTTTTTTAAAGATCTTTTATTTATTTATTTGTCAGAGAGAGAGAGACAGAGAGCACAAGCAGGGGGAGTGACAGAGGGAGAGGGAGAAGCAGACTCCCCACCAAGCAGGGAGCCCGATGCGGGACTCGATCCCAGGCCCCAGGGATCATGACCTGAGCCGAAGGCAGACGCTTAACCGACTGAACCACTCAGGCGTCCCAGATTTATCTGTTTTAAACAAACTTCAAGTTTGAGTTCAAAACTCACTTTCTCTTTGAAGTCTTCCCTCAGAATTTTTTGGCACTGTCTTTACTTACGCATTACTGTTTCCTCCTAATTTTAAGCTTTTTTGAAAACAGTGATGAGTTAAGCTTACTCTGTATCTTTCTATAGGCTGAAGACATCATGGCTATCCAACCTAATTGATTAATAGTAATTCTCTTGTTGAGGTTATTCTTTTTAAGAGCTAGGCATCTAGGGGAGCTGAAGGTGTAGGGATAGATTCAGTGTAGAAATGGCCATAGTTTTAACAGAATATGATTTGATTTTCAGACCACTCTGAAAATGATTGACATCTGCCATATCATCCAGTTTCCTAAATACACCCCATGCTTGAAAGAATCATGTAGCCATAACAATTGGTTAGGGTCAGTTTTCAGTGGGGCTCAAGAGTGACCTCAATATTACTGAGTTTAGTCAGGGAGGATTTGAAAGGGAAAATCATTCCTAGCCCAATGAAGTGTATGTCCTGCCAAGGCCAAGTTGTCTTGTATTTTTGGGACTCACCGCTGAGTACTTTATTAATTGTTTTCAGATTGGAAAATAAAGTTACAGCCTTTCCAGGAAACTCTGGGAGTCAATTTATTTTAGTGAGGGAATGGGGCATGGAAAAGCAGTTTGCCAGTTCTATACAACTGTGAATAACAGGGAATTATAGAAAGCTTGATGTATGAGTCACGGTCAGAGTAAAAAGTCTTTGCTTCAAGCCTTAAGGTGTATGTAAGTTATGTACAACATAAGTAATGAGGGCCCTGTGTTTGATGTTTTATTGTCTATTTTAATTTGTATCATTCACTAGAAAAAAAAAAGGAATCACATGAAGCAAACACATCACGGATCCATGTGTAATTATTAAATTGAAAGTAATTTTAGAAAGTACCACCATCAACAGAGAACTCCATTATTAATTAGGCTGTGGCTAGGAAGCTGTCTTAGAGCGAGGAGCTAGGAGAGATGAATGAATGGGAACAAAATCTGATTGAAGAATACCCATAGAAATAGACAATGGCTACGTTCAAGGTATTGATAAGTATAGTGGGGGGAAAAGAATGTCAAATATTCTTATATGAAAATGATTGTGTTTCTCTGGACAAATTTTGCTAAACACATAAAGAATGTTGAAAATGGGTGATTAATTACAGTACTTAATTTTTAAAAGTATGAATACATATGTGAAAGTTGTAGGAATATATATGTTAAGCCAAATAATGGTAGAAGAGGCGATTACTTCAAAGAACAGGGTGCTATAAAGCCATGTTTATTAGCTTTTGTGAGAACAGTGTGGTACCATTCAATTTATTCGTTGCTTTATGTTAGATAGTTCTCAAGAGACCTGAAATCCACCATTAAGCTTACTGATTTACATGCAAATAGTTGTCTTCTTGCTCAGTTGTATATAGACTAGTATTTGTAAGGACTTTGTATTTTGCCCAGAAATGTTTTATACTTATTTTAAAAATTCTTTAAAATAAAGGTGTCCCTGTATCTGTTAGACATTTTAAACCAAAAATCTCTATACCTTTAAATATAGCAGACTTTGAAATGCAGCAAATGGTACATGTGCAGAAATATCTATACACATATAACATAATTGCTGGCAATCAAATGACTTGCCCATCAAAACAAGCAAATGGATTCTGTTTTACTCTAAATTCATGGATGCTATATTCATTAGGAGTGTTAACTTATCAAAACATCATTTGTTTTGCACTTGGAAAATTATAAAAACATTTCTTTAGGTGTATGATAGAATTTGAAAAACATTCTTTTGATGTGTGGGTTCAAATCAGGACAGCTAAATTAGAAAGAAGAGATTGAGAAGTAACTATCTGAGTTCTTCTATATTGACGGGCACTATGGGTAGAACTGATGGTTCAAAGTTCAGAAGACCACAGTCCTGTCAGCCCCACAGGAACTCCTAGTTGAGCATGAAAAAGTGGCATGTAACTCCATGCTGTGAGTGCAATGTGGTAAGTCACAATGGTGGAGAAAGGTGTCTACACCACGTGTCGCGAAGCTTCCCATGCAGGAACTTATTAAAGACTGAATAAAAATACATTGGATGCAAGTATACTTCGTGCAGCAACCACAGTGTGACACTGTTAGGGAACAGTAAGTAATTCCATTTGGGTGTAGGGGAGGAAGAAAGTGGCATGAGTTGAGGACAGGGAGGCAGGCAAGGGGCAGACCATGAACGGACTTGTGTGATAAGTATGACCACTGAGCTCTACTGTAACAGTTAAAGGGCACCTGTGGAAATGTTTAAGCCATGAAATTTAGAGGAGTCTCTGACAGCAGTGGAGAGCACGGATGGGGAACATGGAATAGAGCAAGGAAAAGCAGTGAGGAAGGGAGCCTCTCGTTGAGCTGCTACAAGGCAGTGACAGTGGGAAAATAGAGAAGATGGGTCCAAGAGATGGTTAGGAGGTAGAAGGATCTTGGCCTAGTCTATCATCTCTAGTTATACTTTTCATATGTATAAAATCGGAATAAGAGGACTGTGTACTCCACAGGGTTGTGAGGATGAAATATAAAGCACTTAGCATGGGGGCTGGAACATAACATAAGTTCAATGGATGTTAACTTATGATACATCATAGTAAATAAGTGGAATTTGGTAACTGATGGGGGGGAAGGGAGAACAGAGACAACTGCTGGCTTTGGATGAGGCAGTGGGTGAAAAGCAGTGTATTCTGAGGTAGGCGGTTGTGGAGGAAGGACTGGGATCCTGGAGGACGGAAGCCAGACTGTAGTGAGTCTAAGAACAATTCAGAGTGAAGAATTGCAGAAAAGACAGGTTACTCTAATAAGATGTTTGATTGTGAAAGGATAGGGCAAAAAGAAGATCACAGCCACAGGGCGATGTTACATAAAGGTTTTCTTTTATTGCTTTGGGTTTTTTGGGGGGTTATTTGTAACATATATAAGACTATGTTCAGTTGAGTCAAGAGTCAGGGAATAGTGGCAAGGAGGTGGTTGGTATAATGAACTCTGAGATCTAGGTTGGAAAAAACAGGAAGACTAAAGATTGCTGATATATGGGCAGGGATTATAATTACTCTAGACACGTCTGGGAAGAGTAAATGCATTAACAATGAGAGACAGAGAGTGGTCAGGGAAGTGGGACATGGGAGTTTACATTCTAGATATGGCAAGAATATGGTTATGGGAGTGGTTTGCAGAGTGGTTAGTTTATCAAAATTGAAGAAGTCAGGGAACTGGAATGTGGGAAGAGTCACCCTCATGTAAAATGGAATTTTCCAAAGCAGACTGGGGTGGGGGAGAGATAAAGATCCTCAGCCAGGTGCCATAATCCTCAACTAATGAATGGGAAAAATCCAAGAGTAATGGGCCATACACAGAGATTCAAGATAAGTCTCAGGGGACATGTTTTTATTTTTTAAAAGATTTTATTTATTTATTTGACGGAGAGAGACACAGCGAGAGAGGGAACACAAGCAGGGGGAGTGGGAGAGGGAGGAGAAGGCTTCCCTCTAAGCAGGGAGCCCAATGTGGGACTCAATCCCAGGATCCTGGGATCATGACCTGAGCCTAAGGCAGATGCTTAACAACTGAGCCACCCAGGCGCCCCTAAAGGGACATGTTTTTAAATTAGGGTAAAGGCGCAATAGTTTGGAAAAGGCTATGGGGAACACAAAGACTATCTCTCTTCACATTATGGTGAGTGGAGAGGGGAAGAATGAGCAGCCCCTACTTTTGGGGAAAAGGATGGTGAAGATATGCAGAAAAGGAGTTGAAAGCAGTAATGTTGGAGGGTTAGGTGAAAAGACAGAAAAAGGGGTTTCTTTCTTGAGTAGTTGTGAAGCATAACAAGGATGAGAAGCATGGTAGAATTAACTGGTCCTGAACTTCCATTCTGATACAGGCAGACGCACTGGAGGGTGGCAGCAGCCTGTGGCCTAATAGACAATATATTTAACTCTGTGTTTTATATGTTTCCGTTTTGTTTCCTTTTCTCTTCTGCATCCAACATTTTGCTTATTTCACTGTAAATTAGCATTTCAGCCAGATAATTGAGGGGAGAGAGATCGTGAGAAGGAATGAAAATCTAATCAGTAGGTGATTGTATATTGTGGTGAAATCTTAAAAATTGTTGAGTTTATGCAAAACAACTCCAGCAAACAGTCAGTATTATCTAATGGCTTGATCCAAGCAAAATGGTATCATTAATGGAAAGACCAGTTTTTCTATCTACCTCCTTCTTTCTTCCTTGCTTCCTCCTTCCCTCTCTCTTACTTTATTTTTTTTCCTCCCCTCTATTTAAAACACATATGTTGTGTTTTAACTACCAAAGCACTGTGCATGGTTGTTGGTGTGATAGAGTATTGGAGGTGGTATTCAATGAACAGAACTTGGTTCCTATTCCTAAGGTGGTTATAGATAAGGAAAAAATTTATGATACACATAATTATAACTATAATGCCAGCCAAAAATATTGGCTAAAGTGAAGGAGTAAATGATCTCTTCTGGAAGTATAGAGGAAGGAGGAACTAAAGAATATGAAATGCTTTATGAATTTCTGTGCTTCAGTGGGAATTTTGGTCCCAATATGGCAATAGCAGTCTCTAAATTTCGAAGTCTAGATGGCTTTATATAGACTGGACTTACTTTGCTTCCCTGCCATCATCTGTGAGAACTAACATATATGCAATATATAATGTTTAAATGCTATTGAATAGTTCACAATATGTCAGTGTTATGATGTATCGATGCTTACAGATAAGACCCAAAGATGATTAAAGGAATTGTAAGTGATCCAGAAATACCTAAGTTGTTTTTGCATGAATGTACGTGAAATTATGGTTTGTGGTTAATCACTGATGTGCTCAAAGAACTGAGATATTTACTCTTGGAGAAGAGGTTTCAAGTATACATCAAATTTTTACAGAGAGGACGCTACAGTCATCCTCATCTATCTCATGACTAGAACCAATGATTGTTTGTGTCCATACAATGCCAACCATTTTGATACAAAGTGAAGATCATGTATTTGTTCATTCATTCATTCAGTTGTCAAATGTTTATCGGGTGCCTTCCATGAGCTAGGAACCACACTAAGCTTTTGGGAAAGCAGTAGTGAGCAAAACCAGATGGGGACTTGCCCCCTCATGAGGCTTGAGGAAGATGGAATGTAATCAAATAATTGCCCAAATGAAAATAAAATTGCACCTATGAAAAATACCACAAGAGAGAAGTCCAGAGTGTTAGGAGAACTTGTAGTTGATTTGATCTAGTCAGAGTAGTCAAGCTGGTGTTCACTAAGGAATGAGAATGGACCAGAGATCTAAATAATGACTAGGTACTAAATAGACAAAGGTGGAAAGGGAATGAGGGACTGAAAATCTTTTTCTAGAAGGGCCCTGGTGTGGGGTGAGGTCTGGGAGGGAAGGAGCAGCCAGACTGCTTGGTGCCTTGTAGTACTCCTTTGCCATGAAGACATAATATACAGCAAGTAAATTCAATTTGTATTCATATCTTTTACCTTAATATAGATACATCTCAAGGCAAATGCCTTTCCCAAAAATAAAATGGAAAAGACATTATCGTCATGATGGAATATTTTAACAAAATGTAAAAATGGTAATATTCTTTTTTTTTCCTTCCAATAAGGTGAGGTAGCATAGCTCTTCTTTACTCACAAAATAAATATATAAATAAGAGGAAAAATAAGATCTCTAGCTCCTATCTTGTTTATCCTAATCAGGATTAGCTTTATCCTAATCAACAATCTTATATTCAACCTTAATGATATTTCATTAGCTTCTCAGAACCACCTTTCCTGTCTAGGTCTAATTATATCTAATGTAATGTATCTCAACTCACTATATTAAATCATTTTTAAAAAAAACATTTAAAAATATTTAAAAATACTGCAGAGCTTTGATTTAGGCCTTAGAGAGGATTGAGCCTTCTTATTTCTTTTTGGGGTCCATGTCTTTCCAGTTTTCTCCGCAACATTTCTTTTGTATTTTCCTCATAACTAACTTAGGGAGATGAAAAGAAACAATTTTCTTTTTGTAACAATTTATAAATATCTACATATGTAAAATGAAAGCATAAGCATCTATTCTAATCAGTCCTTAAAATAAGTTAGTTATTCAATATGCTTCACATTGTGAATAGAGACCAACTCTCTCTTGTCTGTGTTCACATTAGCCCTCACAGATAACCCTCAATTGATTGAGAGTCTTAGGCACATCTCGTGGTATATTCTAATATCCTATTATCCCCCCAAGAGACCATGGTTCTAAACCTTATGAATGCTAAGCTTCAAAGAATGTGACTTAGAAATGACACCAAAATACTACTTCAGAAAATTTATTGTAGTAACGGTATGGGACTCTTACATAAATGTACGGTCAAAAAATGTACAAACAAAAGTGTATGAACAAATGTACAAACAAAAATCTAAAGCTGTGAAATAGTAAGGAATCATTAGCTGCTGCCATTTCCCTTTGATGACTATGTTTTCATAAACTATTGTCACTGGATGAACTACCCACAGAATCCTCAAATTTCATTCAAGGCACATCACGGATACCACTTTTAGGGGAGATGCAGGAGAAAGAGTTTTACTCTTCCCCTACTCCCTGGAAGATTCTTGTGAATTTTCACTAAAAATAATGTTTTGGGACTAATAAAGAAAAAATATGCCCATCTCCTCTCTGTGGTGGTAATGAATAATCAAGTATGCATTCGATTAAATCTGGCATGCTCAGTGCACAGAAGGGTAAGTCTGAAGGAAAGGGAAGAATACAAAGTAGGTAAGTGGACAAAGTGGAATATACAATAATATACAATACAATAAAGAAAATCAGAAAGCTAGGACTTTCCAGGCAAAGAGGGGAACTTTTACTGTCTTTGGGTTGAAAACCTGAAGGACATATGTTAACCAAACATATTGGAGTTGAACTTGGGAGTTATTTCTAAGATTACCTGACAAAAATGATGGCCTTCTGAGGACAAACTTTGAAGACCATCCATTGCTTGAATTCAGTGTGGTCCCTAACTTCCACTCAGTGAGAGATAAACAGAGAACTACAATTAGAACTTGGGTAAAGGAGAGGTTATTTGAGGAGACTAAAAAGGATGCAATCTATAGGTACATCCTTGATAAAATTGCAAATAACAGTGCAGAGTTTCCATTAAAGAAGGTGCAGAACATTTTGTTTTTAGGGTATTACATTTTAGCCTGGCGAGAGAGGGAAAAAAAGAAGTCAACGTTCTTATGCAAAAAGTTGTTTTTGAAAATATTCTTAGTAGTTGGAGATTTGGAGATGGCAAATCAGCAAATAAATGAAGGTATCTTTAAGGAAAAAGGCTATTAACATTATTTTTCCAGAAATGCAATATCATTTACTTGGAGGAACAGAAATGATTAATACAGTCTTTTTGTTGAGGGAAGCTATTCCACAAGATAAAAGGCTAGTAATCTAATAACTAGCATATCAGTATGATTTTATTTGCTTTTTCCTGTTTGCAAAATAACTTCAGTGCTATCTTGTTATTGTTGTTATACTTGGCTAGTTATACATCTACGATAAGAGAACATAATTAATGTGAAAAATTATACTGAAATGGTTGTGTTTATTTTGTGTCACTTTAGCAATGCCCCTTCAGGAGAGCTATTCTTATTTTCCACTTGCATTCAATAATAGGCTTGCAGCCAGTGGCATTGTATTTACACAGTTTTTGTCAAAACAATTTTATCTCTAATAGATTTTTATCTACATCGACTGAAAACTTGTGTTTCTGTTTAAAACTTTAATGTAATTTCTTGCATCTCTATTTCAGGCAATAGAAAAACTTTTGAACTTATATATACTTGGCAGCTATGTATTTTTTCTTCCACAAAGTTGATTTATTTTTTAAAATAGGAGGAAAATGTCCTTAAAATTAGGCATCTTGTTTTGAGATGGGCTTTGAAGAAAGCAACAAATCTGAACATAGTCTGTTCCATTCACTCACCACAGAAAGGAGCGTTTGAAAAAATGCTCCAGTTTCTCCAGATGCTCCAAATGCTCCAGGTGATTAGAACTGGTTACAAATATACACGAATTCCCCACAAACATTAAATGAACCCCCAAGAAACCTTATTTGAGAATATGTAGAGATATATTTTCATTTCGATGCACAAGGATTTACATGTGTGGCTCCCTATTAGCATTACTCAGGTAAATCCCATTAAAAAATGCATATGCCTCAGTGTGTATAAATTTATATATGAAGCACAGTTAAAGTATATCAGTGTTAATACTCCACCATGGGAATACAGTATGACAAGGAAATTGGCAATACAATTAAAGTTCACATAGTATGAGAATTTTTTTCATTAAGATAAAATAAGTTTTCATGACAAAATAAGAGGATAAATTGAGACTTACTAGTGCAACTAGAACAAATGTGCACGTTTCAGTACAGCTCTGAAACAAATATAATAAGGAAGATTAATGCTCTGGATCTCTTGAAAGGGACTCTCTTACCATTGTGTTGTCCTAATGAGTGTTTGAAATCAGAAAGTAGAAAGTAGGAATCAGTGGTAAAACCCATCTACAAGAATGTGTATTATGTCGAGAGAAGTGTTTCCTGCTTGCCTCTCTCTCCTTTTCTTTTTCTTGCCTTCTTCATTTTCTGCCTGCATTCTCTTATCTCCTGCTTTTCTTTGCACCCCCCCAATTGTTTTCCTCCCTCCTGATTCATAAGTACTTCCCCCCCCTTTTTTTTTTTTACCCAGACATTTGTGTTGTTGAAGAAGGGTTATAGTGTTGCCTTATGCCAACTATGTGTCATCAGGGGAAACATAAAAATAAGACATAGCCTTTACATAAATGGACATTTGAGCTGTAATGCACTTGGTACTTAGTCTTCATTCTTTGCCCAACCAAAGCCATCTGAAATAGAAATGAAAAATGCATGGTTCTTCACCTTCACATAGGATTCAATTCATAGCCTTGAATTTTCTCATAATGCTGACTTTGGTTATTTGCCTCTTTCCCTTGTTTCTCATAGATATATTCACCTGACATTCTGAAATATTAATGAATCCTACATTAATAGATGCTCATATATATGTATACACATAGAGAGAGCTCATAATTTTAACTTATGAAAGCTACTCAGTTGCAGACCTTTGAGGATGAGACATTCCCTGGAGTAGAGCATTTCTGACAGATCATTTGATGTTAAGTGGTCTGATTTTGTTTGGCGATCTTCTCTTTACCACAGAATGATACAGAGTCATTGTAAGCCCAACCATCTACATAGATTTCAGTTCAGATGGAGTTGGGATTGCACTTCAGGAACTTGAAGAGGTGGTAGGGATGGGAAGTTGCTACCCTCCAAAGGCTGTCAAATAATGTCCAGAGAAGTGGCTCTTTCTGTGAAGGTCATTTCTCTCTTCTCTCAAGTGTTTCTAGGCCAGCGTCAGAGAGGAGAGCTGTCAGGAATTTCTAAGCTGGCTGGGTTTCATCTGGTGACCTTGGAGCAAAGGAAGTCTAACACAGTGCTGGTTTCTTGAGACATTCCCTTGATCTCTCTGTAAATACTGCCCAAGGGGTTTTGTTTCCAAGATGTTCCCGAGAGTTCTACTGGCCTAGGAAGTAAAAAGCGTTTTAAGTACTTGAAATTTTTTTCTAGTTTACTTTAAAATGGCACAAAGTCTATATAACAAGTCTTGGATTGTTTTAGTTCTTTATTGTATTGTGGGGACCAAGATTTTTTTTTTTAATCCCACAGCTTCTCTGTTTCTCTCTGCCTGTTTTCTTTTCTCTCTTCTCTCTACTCAGCAACTGTCACAGCCTGAAACATTTGTGTGTCTCTAAATATATAAATTATCTTTTAGCCTTTTCACTTAATCTCCCTAATTCATTACGCAGAGCACTCAAGTTCTTCATATGATATCCCAATAAAATTCGCTTCTGTCTTTGTTAAGAGAGGCCCTCCTTTCCTAAAAAGCTGTCATGCCATGATGCTTCTGGTCTTTGACAGACGAACAGGTGTGTTTACTGTAATCAATGGATCATTCAAGCACAAAAGTTACAAACCAGTCACCTCTCAGTTACGGATTCATTTCAGTGACAATCCTAAATCTTTTGTTATCATCTTTGCTGTAAAACATGAGTCAGTCCATTGCTTGGGGTAGTACTATTATCTAGCTAAAGAAAAAGAATATTTACTTTAGACAGTAACCTGATCTTGAAAGGTTAAATTTTACTTAAATTCTGACTCTGTGTACAAGGAGAACCAGGTCATTAAATTAAAAACCCAATTATTTATCTCTATGCATAGTAACAAAAAAAACCTGTTTCATCCTATGGGGTGTACCATTAAAAGAGCAAGGTGGCATTAAGGAAATTTTCAACCTTGAGTATTTTTTTTTAAAGATTTTATTTATTTGACAGAGAGAGAGAGAGAGAGAGCACAAGCAGGGGGGGCAGCAGGCAGAGGGAGAGGGAGAAGCAGGCTCCCTGCTGAGCAAGGAGCCCAATGTGGGGCTCGATCCCAGGACCCTGGGATCATGTCCTGAGCCGAAGGCAGCCGCTTAACCGACTAAGCCACCCAGGTGCCCCTCAACCTTGAGTATCTTATTTAAATGCCATTAAGCTATCAGTAATGTTTGCTGCACTTCCTTTCCCATCATTGCTGATTGACAATATACTTGTGGGTAAACAATCTCCTTTATAAATGGCCTTGTACACTCCCTGATGGCACTTTTTGGTGTGGGTGACAGAGGAGCTCACTCGTGTTGAGCCTCAAACAAGGCTGTGTTGAATTCAAGAAGTCTGGCGAGAGGAGCAAGACGATGGTAAGGGAGGCAGACACTCTTTGTATACAATTCTTGGGAACCTGGCAGGAGGATCCAAGCATGGCAGGGAGAAGGAGTCTTCAAAAAATATCACACAAGGCTGAATAGCACTTTTTAATGGGAAATTCTTGTTTTGACTCTAATTTTATGCTTAGATGCTCTTAATTTGATCCACATTTAATTTGCCATTCCTTGGAGAAGGCATTGATTATGTGAAAAACCATCTGCTCTATTGCTAACAAAACAGGGTTGGTTTCAGGGGCTACCATGATGGTATTTTAATGGTGCCTACCTGGAAACATAGAAGCACACACTGCTTGAGTCATCACTTTCATTTCTATGCCCACTCTTCTGATTGTGATTGCCTAAAAGCTTTGTTAAAGTCAGTTCTGAAGAAAAATGGGTCAAGACTGGGTCTTAAAAAAGCAGGGAAGAAGCCAAGTTTGGACAATTGAGTTACAAAGCATCATCAAGACATTTAAAGAGCTAAATGACAGTGGTACATCTGAAAACACATATAATAATATATAGTAGGCTTATTTATATATATTTGGATTTCCCAAAGCCCCATCACTTTGACACTGTAATGAAAAATAATGGCATTCAACACTGGTGTGACAAGTTTCAGATAGGCACAGGTAGAGAATCTGAGTTTAGGCTAAGCACCTGCATGGTTAACAATTATTTTAGTTAGACATCTTAAGCTGCATACAGAGAATTCACGTCTTCTATGTTTTAAAAATTAGGCTTCCATTATTTCTGAAATTCTAATGGCTAAACTAGCAACAGTAAAGATGTCCAGGTTTCAATGAAATATATTTCATAAATTAGCTTATCATTGCACTGATTTAGCATGCCTAGCAGGTGAGAGACAAAAACATGTGTTATCTTCCCTAGGGAACCTTCAATGAATGTCATTCTGGCTTCATATGTCTTTCTTCTCTCCCCTTCTTGAACTGATATAAAATTCTAATGTGTGCCCTCTAGTTCCATCTTCATTGAAATCTAGCAAAACCGCTGAAGGTAAGATAGTGGCAATGGTGCATGAAAAAAGGGAAAAGGAATACAGTGATTCATAGCATACTTGAAGAAAGTTGCAATTGTTAACAGCGCTACTTTTGTATGTAGACAGGTTAAAATATGTCATATATCCGTGATAAAAATAAAGTTCTTCATCCTGGCTAGTTTCTTAAAGTTCATGGGAAAGGTGCTAAAACCAAATTAGTAACTTGAAAAGATTTCCATATGCATCTGAGGGCGTACCAAGTCACTATCTCCCAAAACAGTAGTCAAGAAAGTAGGTGTATGTGCTAAGACTATCAGCAATCTTGACAAGTGGTTGTTGTTTAAATACCAGAAACGATAGATATTATGAAAAACCCTGCTTCTATTATTATGAAAATGAAACCTGACATTTTTAAAGTGTAGTAGCTCAGGCCAATTTCTCTTATCTCTGCGTCTTTGTTCTTCTATGCAAATTTGAACTGCTGATTCAAATATCATTTTGTGAATGGTGTTCATTGGTCTTCACTTCCAGTGAAGCAGATGCCAATGCTTTCAGAAAGGAATGATCCTTCTCCCTTGGCATTATTCCCATTTGCTAGATGAGAAAACTGAGGTGTATGACCAAATATGTTTCCTTTTTACTGGTAAGACAACTAAGCTTTGGAATCCTGTTCACTTTTGTTTTTCTAGTCCTCTTTTTTTGCTGATGGGCAGCCCTTTTTCTTACCTTTTCTTAGGAAGTCTGAGCTGACTTTAAGTGGCCTCCTCACTTTTTGAATGAAGCTGTCTGGTAAAAGCTTTGGCCAGGAGGAAGATGTATCAATGACTTATAACAATCTTTGAGTAAAGCCACACAGTTGAAATTACACTGCTAAAATCTAGCCAGTAAATGTTGGCACTCCTAGGTTAATTTAGGGATATGAGTGCTGGAAGATAGGTATTCATTTTAGCAATTAAAGTTCAGAACTTGATGTCTATGGAGCATTGGGCCACCACGAATCCACTCTGCCCAACTCTACGAAATATGCCTTTTTATTCAGAGCACAAACATATTCAAGAACCCTTCTGGAGTTACTTGAAGAATTAAAAGAATTATATTATCAGCATGAGTACACTTGCCTTTCTCCATCAAAAGAGAAAGTGTGTCAGTGCATCCTTAAAAGGTATACCTTTAGGCTATTAAAAACAAACAGATACCCAAATCAAGAGATATGAAAGTGCACCAAAACAGGAATTTATCTAAAGTCTTTGGATCAGTATTTCTCCGCTTTATTGTCTTTCCATTCAAAATAATACAAATGCCTCCCATCACTTCTTGCAGCCTTGTCATAAGCATGAGAATTGCATGTGTTCCCATTTCTGTGTCTTCAGCAAACCAGAACTATACAAGAAGTCACAAACTTAGCTAGGGAAGAATTTGGAAGGAGCTGCTAAAAAAAATAGACATTTTAGAAAATGTGTTGATTTGAGCTGGATTTGGATTTAAAAGCTACAACAAAATATCTCATTGTTGAGTCAGAATTTGGTTTCCATTAGTTACCTCTCAGGTTGTCTTTTTTTTTTTTTTTTTATGAATTACTCTTCGCTTCTGGAGAAATTAGTTTTTTAGCACTGTTTTATAAATAATAATGGTGATCATTTTTAGAATTGCCTTTTTGAGGAGCACATATGAGCGCATTCCCTTTTGGTCAATTGCCTTAAGCAAGAAGGATCGGGTCTTCCTTTCCTGTTTATTACACTTCCCACTCTGTCATTATCAGGTCTGATGTTTAGCAAAAATGCTTTCCAATTGCCTGTATGTGCTTTGACAGAACTGACAGTAGAAACTGTATCTTAACTTACTTGAATCAGTGCTGTAGAAAAGCACCCAGGCATGCTGAAGACAGCTTTTATGAGGTACATTTTGTCAGTGTAAACACTATGAAATCCAACGCATTTGGAAGAGCATACTCTGTATTTGTTAGAATGAATGAATCACTAATGGATTAAAGAGCACAGCCAAATAAACCTAGACTAGTCATAAGCATATGTGGCCTAATATTCAAATGTAGGAAATCCAATTAAGCTCCAGCTTTCCTTAGTTTTTCATTCATGAGGCAGTAGCTCTACTGAAAAAGCAAATAACTAAAAAGTTTCTTTTACCAAAAAAAAAAAAGGCATTGCATTTTTAAAATATAAGTTTGCAGTTAGTCTTCCACAGATAGCCAATTTAATTATGCTAAAAATGACATTTTTAATTAAACACCAAGGTAAGCATAAATGGATTTCAAAATAATTAATCAAACATCAAAAAATTGAAACCTTTTTCTGCTTGAGCAGCAGAAATGAAAGAACCAGTCTTCGGGTCTCATAGAGATTCAATCTAATTTAATTCTCTGTCTTCTCTAAATAAACATTCCTAAAACCTTTTTTTCATCTGGGGGAATAAGGATGAGAGGGGTAATCAATATTTCTAGCATTTTAATTAAAACCGTTAGTGGAATAAATCCATTTAATTATCAGTTAATGAAATACAAGGTCATTTACCTGACAGGAACTTTGAGGGTGGATTACTAGCTGGAATAAAGCAGAAGAACCCAATGTCACAGCCATTTAACTTCTGTCAAATTTAAGGTTAAAATCCTTTTAGACTGTTTAACCTATTCTCTACCATTTTCTATTATGTATGCCAATTGACAGGAGAAATGCATGTGAAAACTTATTTTACATTTAATTGTGCTGCAAAGTTTTCATTAAATTTCTGCAAATATCTTTATATTTCTAAGGCATGAACTGAAAGGCTACAATAGATTCCAATGTAATTTTATTTTTATTTTATGTTTATCACTTATAAAGAGACATTTGGACTTTTTTTACAGCAAGTCTTATGCATTATTTCTTCTTTTTTTATAAATAGGAATTAATTAAATATAAATTTCAGCAGTCTGAAAATTTAATATGCAAATATGGAACAAATATGCAATAGTAAACAAATCACTTTAGATAATTTATGGTTAATTTTATATAACCCCTTTTTGAAGTGACCTGGATTTCATAAAAGTAATATTAAAAAGTAAGAGCTGGTTGGTCACTAAGCTAGGTTTGCAGATTGATTTGGTAAATGATTTTAAGTCGGTTTAACAAATGAAGAGAGGGCAGAAAGTGTGTTGCAGAAAAAAGTTCCTTGTCTTTGTTGGAGACACCGAGTTTCTCTAAGCAGCTCACTCAGCTTACATTTTGTATAGATCAGTTCTAAAAATGGAACCTAAGAAGGGCTCTTGTTCTTTCTTTCTTTAACACAGATGTTGAATTAATTATCTAGGGTTTGGGGTTTTATTATAATTTTGTAGATTTGGGTTTGTCTCATAGCCATAAATGTCAGAGTTTAAAAGGTAGCTTGTTATTGGGGTCTTATTCTTCTTTTCTAAAATGAAACTCCCTTAATGTTAGTCATGTACAATGCAGACAAGTATATGCAATTTACTCTGCAGTGCTTCATCTTGCGGCACCTTAGCTTTGTACTGTGTAAGAAGCCCAGTATACCTTACGGTAGTTTGCCTTTAAAAAAAAATATATATATATATATTTATAATTTATATATATATATATATATATATATATATATATATATATATATATATTTATTTATTTATTTATTTATTTATAGGGGCACCTGGATGACTCAGTTGGTTAAGTGGCTGCCTTCGGCTCAGGTCATGATCCCAGCGTCCTGGGATCAAGTCCTGTGTCGGGCTCCCTGCTCCGCGGGGAGCCTGCTTCTCCCTCTCCTTCTGCCTACTGCTCTCCCTACTGTGCGCTCTCTCTCTGTGTTAAATAAATAAATAAAATCTTTAAAAAATATATTTATTCATTTATTTTAGAGAGCAGGAGTGGGAGAGAGAGAGCCCGCAAGCAGGGGAATGAGGGGCAGAGGGAGAGGGAGAGAGCAGACTCCACACTGAGCACAGAGCCTGATGTGGAGCTCGATCTCACGACCCTGAGATCCTGATTTGAGCCAAAATCAAGAGTCAGACACTTAACTAAATGAGCCATCCAGGCGCCCCTGCCTTTTTCTTTTTTTTAAGTTTATTTATTTTTCTTAGTAATCTGTACATCCAACATGAGGCTCGAACTCATGACCCTGAGATCAAGAACTGCATGTTCCTCCAACTACTCCAGCCAGGTGCCCCAGAAGTTTGCCTTTTAAAGACATACTGGTGATCCAGTCTAACTTCTAAATGCTAAGTACAATTAATTTACAAAAATCTGTGTCACCTAAAACAGAAATCCTTTACCAGCTCAAATATGTCTTAATCAGACCAGGGTTCCCCATGAAGATGCAGTAATAGCAAAAGCAGCATTGTTGGGCCTGTTTTACATTCACCTAGACTGTTCATAGATTTTGTAATACTTTAAGAAAATAACAAAAACTATTAGGAAGGCTGGTTTAGGCTGGGTAGTTCCAAGAGCTCTCTTTCCTCTATTTCCTATTCTTTAAAATGTAATCCTTGTGACTTACCAAAGAGGGTTGTAAATTTTGCTTGTTCTAAGCCATAAAGAGAGACGTATTAAAGAAAAAATTATCCATGATACCTAATTATTTTAACTTTGATTGGAATACATAGAAACAACTAGGGATAGCCCTATGAGGACACAGAAAGGCTTGGCTCTTGCATAGGTTATGTGATGCTTGTCATACTGACCAGTCATAGGAATTTGCCCCAGTAGCTCCTCTCTGTCCTTCCACATATTTTAATGGCCCCCACCTTGGGTGCCCAGTGCCCACATTTCTGCAGTGTCTGCCTTGTCCATTCCTCCACATTTCCAACCACTTTCTGTACCTTAAACAAGGTGTCCATGCCTGTTCGATTGTGTGTCTCATGGCCGCCAAGGATCATGGGTTTAACAGATTCATCACTCTTTCTCAGTTGTTTGAATGGTGGTGGTGTGGTATCTAAATGTTACGGAGAGTGTAGTCAGTCTGTGTTGGGGTCCCTTGTAGCTTCATGTACTGTGGAAGATCTGCTTCCTATAGAGATTATAAACAATAAATCGTTGCAATTTCCTTTTGGTCCCTTATATCTTAGATTCATTGTTCTTTGACTACGCTTTATCCTCCCACCTTTGACTATCTTCAAAGTCCATTCTGAGTCTCTCTATGTAAATATTCTCTTAGGAGTCATCATCTGTGATGAGTCAACCACTACCATAAGTGGTGGTGTTCAGATGTAGCTCTTCAGTTCAGTCTTCACCCACTTTTCATGCTACAGTTCCATCTTCAATTGCCTGTAGAAGATTGCCAGTTTTATATGGTGTTGACACCTAAAACTTTCCATAATAACTAAATGTAGCTCTTAACCTTTTCTACTTTTTCTGTCATTACCCTGCCAGTACCCTGCCAGTCCTGCCTTTAGCAATAGATACCAGAGGCCATTTTCACTCTTCTTCTCTGTTTATTTCCCAAATGGGAACCATCAGCCACCAACTTCTACTGAATCTTCCTTGACGAGGCCTTTTGGAATCATACTTTTCTATTTCCCCAGCTGTCCCAGTAGCCTAGGCCTTAATCTGTTTATGTCTACATGACTCCACCAGCCTTTTACCTGATTGTCTTTCCTTCTCTTAGAAACCCAGAATATCATGGAGCTGGATTACTTTTAAGCATTCTTTTGCCTTCTGATCCTTATAAAACACAGAAAGTTTTCCTAGAAGGAAATTCCATGCATTGTAATCATTCCCCATTGCATTAAATCCAAGTTATTTTGCCTTTTCTTTAAAGGTACTTCCAGCCATCACACCAAATTAATTTTTCATTTCCAGTCAGGAAGACTACTCTCCATTCAAGCTAAAACTCAACTGCTCTGCTCTGAATTTGTTCAGCCTTTCTCCTCACTTGATATTTTCTCCCCATTCCTCTTTCTGAATGCACATCTCTCAAACTTTTAAATACTTCACTGATTTTCTCCCATGCAACTCTATGTGTTCCAGCATTTAAAGTGCAGAAGAGTCACTGTATTAATTGGTACATATCTGGCTTCCATTTAGGTATTCTACCATTGAAGGTTTAGTTATCCTGTTTGGCCCTTTTTCTTTCCTTTTCCTTTTATTAATCTATAAATAAGATTTGTGTACCAACTTCCTCATCTATAAAATGGGTATAGTTATATTTATCTCAAAGAACATGAAGAAATTGTTAAGTATTAAGTAGCAGGTTTGTATTTGTTTGTTTGCTTTCTGTGGTCTCTGTGTTAGCAAACTAGACCAAACAAAAGATTGCCTCATTTTGTTTATAGTCATGAAATAGCATTTTCAACAGAAAAACATAATAATTAATTTCTACCATTTCATGTCCATGCAAGTTGAATGATTGGCAATATCCAGTTTCTGCCTATTAAAAACCTGTGCAGACTCATAGTAGCAAATCAGAAGACCCCTGTCTTGGGCCATTTGGGTTCTTCTGCCATGTGCACAAGTCTAATTTGAAACCATTGTACCTTAAACTCTTACTAATTGCTCAAACTTAAAAGTCATTATTTTAGATCATTTTTAAAAATCAGACTTTGCCCTATAAAATGCCCATAATTTTTACCAGCTATATATCTGCTATGTAATTTCCTCTTTCAAAAAATGTCATGCTCAATTTAATATTGGTATGTCGTTCGCAAGTGGCTGGGGGACTTTGTGAGGCCATTACAAACCCTAGTTTCACAAGAGTTGGGCTCTGAAGCCTGCACCACTGACATTCAGGGGTTTCTTTTCCTGCCACAGTCCCACAGCATATTTTTCATACCCTAAGGGCTCCCCTAGGGGATGTTCTGTCATGGAATAAAGAGGCATCGACTAAAATGAGAATTTTCTCCTCTATGAGAAAGTGAACGGAGAGGAACCCAATCACAAATGCAACATACCAGTTAAATTAAAGCAAAACACAATTCTGTGGGCTTATTAGTTAAGAACGAGATATACTCCACTGATAGTCTTCTAGGAAGATACCTGTACACAATTAAAAATATTAAACAGCTATTTTTATAAAATATGTAAAGGATACAGAAAAGTCATATTCTATAAATTCACAAAATGATGTATGTAGGATTTGCAATCTCAATCTTGTTTAACACTTCACTTTTGGTTGTAAAATATTCTGGTGAGGAAAATACGAACTGAGGAGTTGAATTCAGAAAAATTCATCAATAGAAACACTGTGTCAATGGGTAAAATTGATTATTGAAAGAGAAATAACTATCAGGAAAAGCATGGATATGCAGCAGATTAAGAAATAGTTGACTGTGGCGGAGATTACTTTCTCATCAGAAAAATGTGTTTTATTTGAATAATTTAATTTGAATTAAGATATAAAGACCCTTTTGTAATAAAATATTTTATGAATTGATAAGCATAAAAATCACTATGCTTTCACCATAAAACTTACTATTTAATGTTCAATTAAGAACAATTCAAGTTTCAATTTATATCATGCATTGTAAACCACTCACGTATGGTTCTGCTTGATTTTTAGAAGATCCCTACAAATTCTTTGATGGGCCAAAGTATCCCACTGATTCTGCCATGTTTTGCCACAAGACCCTGTACTCTTTATCTGAACAATGTTAGATTCAGTCTCTGAGGAGAGAGAGAGAATGGGGCAGAGTGAAAGAGTGAATTGGTTGCAATTGGGGGAGATTATCACCCTTTCTTTTCTCTCTATTACTTTCTACCCTGATTATACCAAACAATCTACCCTGATTATATCAAACTGAATATGATTCAATTCAATAGGTAATTCCTATTCATCCAAATATTGTTCATTTTTTAGAGGAAGGGAAAATACAGGGGAGAAGAAAGAGAAGGGGAAGGAAAATAAAAAGCAGTCAGAAAAGTTATTCCCCAAAGTAATTTTCAATCATTCAGAAGTGTGTGTGGGATAAATACAAGGTAATGTATAATTTTAAAAGCCATATAGCATATTTGCACATTTCATCACTGGATCTTTTAGTAAATCTTTTATTGATTGATTGATTTGATTTGATTTGATTTTTAAGCTATACTTTTTTTCCAGTTTTATTGAGATGTAATTGGCATGTAACATTGTATAAGTTTAAGGTGTACAACATAAATTTATATATGTGTGCGTGCATGTGCACGTGTGCAAAATGATTACTATAATAAGATTAGTTAACATCCGTCACCTCACATAGTTATAAATTTTTTTCTTTGTAATGAGGACTTTTCAGACCTACTTCTTTAGCAACTTCCAGATACACAATAAAGCAGTGTTAGCTACAGTCATCATGTTGTACATTATATCCCTGGGACTTATTTATCTTATAACTCAAGTTTGTACCTTTTGACCACCTTCAGCCAATTCACTCCCCACTCCACCCTCTCCCCCTCTCACCACCACCCACCCCGTTGTTGTAAATCTTTTAAAATGTTGATATCAAGTTTTCGAGTAACTCTGATGTGTGAGGCAGAGTTTTAAGGACTCCGGGATATTGACTTTAAAGAGATCATGATTTCGTTAGGAAAATAAGGCTCACATACCTGAACAGTTAGGTCATTACCAGTGCAAGGTGGTCTGTGATACATAGTGGAAGAATAGAAGCATAAGGGTTAAAACTGGGGAACTAGTGTTTATGGTGTCTTAGAGGACTTTTTGGGTTTATGTAAGTAAGAGAGCAGACTAGAGAAGGTGTATCATGCAGAGAAATGTTGCTTACAAAGACACAGGGGTAAGAAGCTCCTATTTTGGAACCAGTAATGAGTAGACAATGGTCTAGGGAAGAGGGTTGTGTGGAAAGTAATGGGATATAAGATTGGAAAGGGAGACTGGAATCAGACTGAAGAAAACCTTTTCTGCTAACCTAACCTTTTTGTGTAGGTAGGTGAGTTGGACTATATTTTCCCAGATTTATGATGATCGTGTTAGGGGGAATACAATCAGACATCTAAAGAAAGCCAATATATCTTAAATATGTCTTTTTAAAGATAAATCTGTTTCTCTCAAGTCTCTCTTTTTTAGTTATTTCAGTAAAAATCATAAAGAGTTGGTTGACATGAAACATGATAAAGATTTAGCCATCTATTGGTGAAGTAAAAGTAATAAAAGTAGAGTATTCTACCAGCAGAGCTAACTTTGATTTTTGGTTTTGGTTTTGTTTTTGTTTTGTTTTTTAAGTTGACTTTTTTAAAGAAATGTGTTTGAAAACTCCATACTTAAAATGCATTTATGAAGCAATATTTACAGCAGAGATGACTATAAAAATATATTCAAAGTGAACATAAATCTTTCTATTTTTATGTGACTTTTATTATCTGCCCATCAAATTTTGCTAATTGTCAAAAGTGACTCTATTTTAATAAATCTTTCTCCCCTTCAAAATTTATTTTTTTTCTCTCATATTAATCTGTGTGGAAGCTGTGAGATTAGGCATGGGATATTTTGCTTATTTTTATGACCATTTCCTGTAATATGATAAATAGAAAAAGGAACTGGTTTCTTTTTCTTAGAAGTTCTTCTGATTTACTTTGAGTAAACATCACCTGGGAGTGCTGGTTAAAGCTGACCCACCCCCAGAAACTAGGATTCATTTGAGGCTAATTGGGCCTTGGAATCTGCATTTTAGTGAATCCACAGCTGATTGTAAAGCTGGTGGTCTGAGAAACATTATCTGGAGTGAAGGAGAATAAATCAATTTAGTGGAGAGCAAACTCACTTGTCTTAAATATTTATATGCAGTTAAATAAATGGCTCAGTGCTTGATGCTGTGGGTCTATTCTGACATCGCTGAAGGCCTTCTCTAAAGATCCTTGGAACTTAGCACCAGAAGGGATATTTGTGAGGGTTGGTCACACATTTCTAAGTCAGCATTTGTGGCTTCAGTTTCTCCTCCTTGAACTTCCCTAACAGCCCAAGTAAATTTAGTGGGCCCAATGTGGATAATACTGATATGGCAACCCCATAGAAGGAATTTTATCATAATATAATCTCTAGAATAGAGGAATAACTTCAGAAAGGCTCACATGTGTTTCAACAAAATTGAGAGGTGCCCTTGCATCAGTTTCCAGGGCACTGCCCTCAGCACTGATCCACGAAGAATGTTCCCACATGGTCTCTCAGGAGCCCAGGCCCTGATTTGCCACAGGAGAAAGGGCCAAGGAATTCACTGTAACAGCTTGGAGAAGGACTTTGCAAACCCAAGAAATACTCATTTCCTAATTTGCCAGCTGAAAAGGAGTTCAGAGAGTAAAGATACTGATTCATGCCGATCCTGTGGTAGGCTATGGTGAAGGGGTCAATGGTGGGAACAGGAGAGAAGCCCAACTCTCTTTAAAGTCACCAGGAGCAAGCAGTTTTGATGGTAGTATCTGCTTAACACAGCAAATGAGCCTACAAATCTATGAATGCAACCTGCTAGCTCTTTTCTCATTGCACCCACATTTATCACAATGGCTGTGTGTGTCTGGTATTTTCAGTTTCAAATTTAAATGTAAACTCATGAGGGACACTTTTTATCATGGTCACTTGGGTTTCTCTGTGTCTAAAATACTGCCTTATACACAGTAGAGGATAAGTGGGGACTTAGTTGTTTTAATTTTGTGCAATATTATGGATGTTTTTCTTAATCAGAATATGATCACTTTTTATATAAGTGTGTGTTTTGAAAGGCTTGCAGTGTTTTTTTCCTATAATTTTAACATGTCTTGGGACAAAAGAATACAGTGGTGTGTTACCATTTATTCCATGTATTTTCATTACAATTATTTTTAAAAAAGGTAGGGCTCAGTATTAATAGTACTTGAAAATTGGCTCATCCAGCTGATTATACTAAGGAAAGACCATGAAAGTCAGTTTTGTATTTAACAAAAATGCATTTTTAATAATTAATTGTTGGTTGTCCAGCCCATGGTAGGATGACAATAAACTATTCCAACACATTTGGATCTTTAAGATAAAGCAAGGCAACATAGATTGTTTTAAAAATGACATGCCCACGAAAACAATGGATCGTGGCTCACCACATCAAAAACTAATGATGTATTGTATGGTGACTAACATAACATAATAAAATAATAAAATAAAAAAATAAAAAAAATAAAAATGACATGCCTGCTACATTGAGACCGCAAGTATTAAATGGCATTGTAGCAGATGCTTTCTTTGGTCTCTGGGAAGCATAAGAAGAGGTTAGGTGATGGGTAGTCACATTGATAATGTTAACTGTATTACAATCATTTGTTTATTATGTATAAGAAAGGTGACAGGGGCGCCTAGGTGGCTCAGTCAGTTAAGTGTCCAACTCTTGATTTCTGCTCAGGTCATGATCTCAGGGTCCTCAGATGGAGCCCCAAGTCAGGTTCTGTGCTCAGCACAGGGGCTGCTTGAGAGTCTCTCCTTCTCCCTTTGCCCCTCCCCACCTTGTGCATGTGCGTGCTCTCTCTCGCTCTCTGAAAGAAAGAAAGAAAGAAAGGAAAGAAAGAAAGAAAGAAAGAAAGAAAGAAAGAAAGAAAGAACGAAAGAAAGAAAGAAAGAAAGGAAAGAAAGAAAGAAAGAAAGAAAGAAAGAAAGAAAGAAAGAAAGAAAGAAAGGTGACAATCTATGGTTTTTTTTTTTTTCAAGTCAAAGTCTGCCCTCCAAATGATCATTGAAAGATTATAATGTAATTTATCTTTAAAATGTGAAAACTTTTGGCTCCGTATTTTCTAAAGAACATTTTTTTTCATTTTAACAGAGATTTCACTCATATTATATGTATCTCCCTGTTAAATATTTTAAATTTGGTGTGTACTTCAAAACTGATCGCTGTTTTGTGATTTACAACCTTGGAGAAAAATAACATAGTAGTCATAACTTTGCAGTTTTTTGTGATGCATGAAGATCAGATTTTTTAATGTTGGTTAATGCTTTGCTAATTAAAGTGTGCATGTTAATTAAAGCAGAGGCTAATGTTAATTACCTATATTAATGGAATCTCATGTAGCACCTGCCTGAAGCAATGGGTTCAATTTTCAAAATATCTCAATTAAGGCTGAAACTTTTGATTTGCATCTAGTAGGGTTTCAATTAACTGCATTGAAAACTTAAATAACACTCTTAGGGGTGCAAAATATCAGTGATTATATGAAGTATGGTGGAGCTTGGTAGGTGAATTTATAGAGACTCTTTTTCCAGCCTAACTATATTTACTTCTTATCTACTGGTCAAATTCTGTTCATCCACCAGGGCCCAGTGAAAACAACACCTCTTCCACAAAGTATTTTCCAATTCCAAGGATACGATCAGCTCCTGTTTGTTGCTCTTCTTTTACCCCATTCTGCCTTATATTATACTTACTTGTTACAGTCTGTGTCCCTTGCTAACTAGTAGCTCCTTAAAGGCCTTGTCTTCCTCCCTTACAAGGCCCAGCACACCTGAGAAGCCAGCCTGTTTTGATAACTATGATTATACTAGATGTCAAAAAGGTTAGCACCATTAGCTCATAATCCTTTCCAAAGACCCAATAGAAATAGTTGTTATTAGGTCTTCAGCAAACATAAGAGTAAGTTCAGGAGAACTGATAAGCATACTAATTAGTATAATCATAGTTTCAGAAAAAATAGTTTCCATTATTCTACATAATAGGGGAAGCAATAATCTCCCCCATAAGTATACACAAATAGATCACACACTGATTTGCAGCTCCTGGAAATAAGTACCAGTTACTGGTGTTCCTTGGCAAACTTTGACTCTGACTGTTGATCTCAGTGGGCGCAGATCTGTCTTCATTCAACTGTGGAGAATATCAAATGAGCATAAGATTTCCATGTGTAACGTATAACCGACAAGGTGATATAAAAGGCACCGTTTACTATCCTGATGTGCTATTGGCAAGCTGGTGTAAAAAAAAATTATTTTTAAGGTAAATAGGAATAGTATTGATGGAGCAAGAATATGTCAGCTGTCGTCCTGATGGCAGGACATATTATTACTAGAAATGAGATGTGAATGTGTCCATTAATGAAGAGCAATGCAGGCTTAGATGTGATCGTGAGAGCTCCCATACTTCACGTCACAACTGGTTCCATGTTGGGTATTTAGTAGGTGGAATAAATGCAACTGGCTGGAGGAACATGACAAATATGCAGATCAGATTTTCCCAGGATGAGGCAATGGGCCAGGTCTTTACAACTCAGAGAACAAAGTCACCAAAGCATCCATTCCCCACTGTGGCACCATTAAGGTGGCAGATGGCAGAGTATTAGCAGAAAGATAGTGGGAACAGCTGAAAAACATCTGGTAAGAAGTGACAACCTAACGGGTGTGCTGGGCTTTTCCTAATTGTGAGGCAATCACTCAAAAAGCCTGGAAAGAGACTTCAGTGTTTTGGTGGTGGGAGAAAGGAGTTGGCTGGAGCACTACATTTGAGTTCAGGGATTTGAGGGAATTCTGAAAATAAGTGACTGTAGAGCCTGGTGAAAAAATTACAGAAAAAAACTATAGAAAATTAATTTGCTTTTCCCCAAGTGTCAAATAAGAACCCACTTTTTAAAGGTGTCTGTGAGCCGCTCAGTGAGCCTGGAATCCACTTTAGGAAGAAATTTGATTCATCACCAAATTATGAATAATATTTAAAATGTAGGATTTTGAGGGTATATGGAAAGGTTAGGTGTTCATAGAGAATATGGAAACACTAATTAAACTGGAGTGAGGAAGGTGGACTACTTAATGACTCAATTCCCCATTCCTCTTTCTTGATTTACTATCTCATGACTTTTCTGGAACCTAGATGAAATATAAAAGGCTTTTTGGCTATTTCTCTCTATATATTTCTTCATTTTTTTCCCACTCCAGCCATTTGTCCTTGACTGTCTGTGTCTTCTTGCTTGCTCCCCCACTTTCTGACAGGGGTCACCGAACTTTTCATAACCTCTCTGTCAGGACTCACCGTATAGAGAGTGACATTTCATTTTGGGAACATATTATTTCCGATAGAACAGGAACAGTGAGGACAATGTTCCCTAGGGAGCTGCTAGGTAGAATTTGGGGAGACAAAGGCCACTGATGCCTGCTACATGATTAGGGCAGATTATCTCACAGGTTACCAGACAAGCCCTTAGTTGCCCCATGAAGACCTGTGTTGGGATATGCAAGCCTATACGTGTTGGAAAGGAAAGAGAAATCTGAGTAAGTGCCAGGGAATCCATGAATTTACCAGTTGCTGTCCTGATCACTTAGAGGATTAAACCAGACTGTTCAAAGTACAGCCTTTCAATAAATGTTAGGTCCATCTTCCCTTGTCTGGCTTCCCCCTTATCCATTGGACTGTATGCTTGTCCTGCCCTTGGGACCCAGGCTCAAACAAGGAATGGAACAATTTACTATAAGCAGGGTCTGACCACCTTACTCTCCAAACATCTAGGGCTCAATGTCCTCTTTAGAAAAGGCAGGTTGCTGTGAGCAGAGGGTCAGGTGGAATCCAGCTACAGAGGGAGAGGTGGGAGGTGGGAGGGGATGAGGGAGTGAGGAGCCAGAAATGGGAGGGGGGAGACTTGAGCAAGTCTAGTTGAGTCAGGATGGCACATAAACAAGGGCTCAACATGTACGGCAACCCCAGCCTGAAATTTCTGTGACCACAGGACCCCTATGAACCCTGCATATTAGTACATCATGGTAATGGTAACAAATTATCATTGATTGGGAACCACCCACAGAATGGCCAAGAAAAAGATCCTTACGGTACGGCGGCATGGCTTATCACACCTTGGACATGTGAAGGGAAGGAGTGACAAGATGGTAGGACGGTGAGCTGTACCAGGGCAAGGTGACAGAGTATGCGGAGAAGGAGCACATGGTGGTCGTACCTAGCCACGAAAGTTTCATAGTCAGTGTCATTTCTAGAGGTGAAGGAGCAGAGAGGGTTTTGCTGTTGTTGTTGTTTTGTTTTGTTTTGTTTTTGATTGAGTCCAAGAATCACAAGACAAGGTATACTGAGCCTTGCAGGAAAGTGACGGATGTGTATACCTTACACAGGGACTTTGAGCCACAGCCCAGCTCTTTTAGCTGCCTTAGTCAGGGACCGCTTAGGGATTGGACATCATGGCTGCAAGATTGTGGCTAGAGAGGATACTTGAGATGGGTAGTAGAGGGGGCACTGGACTTGGAGCCAGAAACCCCTGGATCTTCCTTTCATTACCTATGTGACTTTGGACAAACTTAATTTATTTGATCTCTGGCTTCTGCATCTGTTCAGTGGGGATAATAATACCAGATCTACCCAAGCACAGCATAAGATTGCTATAATGATCAAATGAGAAAATGTATGTGAAATCACATAAGCCGAAAAGGTATAAGTGTAATTTATTATCAAAAAGTATCAATATCCCATTCTCACTGATAATTGAGGCATTTACTCAGATACCCAGTGAATTGTGAGCTAACACAAGTGAACCACCACATCCAGTTAACCTGTTACTATGCAGACAGAGTCAAATAACACAACAAAATCAATACTTGTTTCAAGGAAAATAGATTATTTGGAATGGAACTATAAAACACAAATATATAATTATGTAAATATAAAATCTTATAGTTCTTTTTACATGTCCAATAAAACGGTGGAGAGTTTCTTTTTGGGTATGGAATTCTGATTAAAAGCAAGATATTTATCATTTAAAAAAATATGGTTCTCTCTTAAGGCCAGTCCTCAAGCTGCAAAGTAAGATATTGAAGACAGCAGTGCATTTAATGCCAATATAAAAATGACTTTGTTCTTTCTGTCGTCTTTTATTCCCACATGTTTCTTTCTGTCTTGGAAATCTACTTAAACTGAAGTCCCAGCAGTCTTTAAATACCAAAGTGAAGACACAGGTGAATCGTCACGTGAAATGTTTTATGTTCTAGATTTGTCTGATTGTTTCCTCACAGTGTCTTGTAACTTTCTCCTCTACCCCCTATTTCCTGTAAACTGTAAATTCTGTCCAGAAGCTTGTCAGAATAAGGCTAAACATTTTTGGCAAGTGTTCTTCCTGTGGCATCTCATCAGGTTGTCCATTATTTGTGACGATAAAGTGGCGACAGCTTACATACCTTCAGGAGAGATTTCCCTTGTAATTAGCAGGCAATCTGGGGGGCAGTGCTTTGACATCATGTGAATATTCAGTTCACCATTAAAAGTTTGCTTAATGGTTTTAGAATCCATGGATGATTCTTTCTGGAATCAGTTATTTCTTTGAGGGTTGTAAGATGGTATTTTTCTAATTCTATTATTTCTTTCACATTTTTACCTGGTATTATTCTTTTATAAAGCTTCCTCTTCGACTTCAGATGAACTACAGTTCCTCTTTTATATTTTTAATTTATTTTTAAAGATTTTATTTATTTATTTGAGAGAGAGCATGAGCAGGGCCGGGGAGGCAGAGGGAGGGGGAGAAGCAGACTCCCTGCTGAGCAGGGAGCCCTATGCCGGGCTCTATCCCAGGACCCTGGGATCGTGACCTGAGCTGAAGGCAGATGCTTAGCCAACTGAGCCACCCAGGTGCCCCTACAATTCTTCTTTTAAAAAGCAAGTGAAATGCCTTGTTTGTCCTCCTTATTTACAAAGTTTTGTGGTAAGGAATTGCTGTAATAGTCACCTTTAGTAGGGAGACTTTTTTTCATTCTCTCTTTTGAGTATAATTACAGATTGATTTTATTTATTCAATATGCTACAATCAATTAGAATAGTTCTTCTTAGGATGCTTAGATTGTCCCAAATTTGCCAAAAGGAGCCTCATCTTGATGGCTCTTACATCCTTTTGACAGATCCCATTAGTCAGTGAATGCTTCTTTGCTTTCTGGCACAAGATGTCCCAGGCTCACTTTATTCTTTTCCTGCTCCAGATTTGTAAAGGGGTTTTTAAAGTGATATGTTCAGCTATTTTTATACAGAAACAAGCTGTACCAGACTGTCTCTTTGCCTCATTCATTCATTTAGCAAGTACTTACTAAGTATCTGCCATGTGTCAGGAACCTGGGATATCAAAATAAATCTGGCTCACATCCTGTTCTTGGGGAGTTTAAAACCTAATAGGATGGAGGAATCATGAATATCTAAAGGTGGGAAAAGATACATGTCTTACAATAGAGGGGCATATCATATGTTGAGGAAACTCAGAGGAGTGGAAGGTTATTGGACCAGTTGGATTGTGTGGGATGTGGAGTTGCAGAGATGGAGTAAAGCTTGGGAAGCAGAGATGGAAAGGCTGCGTACCTGGGAGACATGGCTTCGTCCAATGTGAGTAAAAGTGGGATTTGCTATTTGTCAGAAAAGGAAGTCAAAGAGGGTATGGGGACAGTTGGATTCACTCCCCCCCTCCCCCATAGAGGGATCCACTTATGAACAGTGTTTCAGTACTGTTCTAAGACATTTGAATTCTGTTCTAAAGAAAATGGCAACCACGAAAAGGCTTTTGTTCTTTGTTGTTATTATTTGAATTTTAAACCAGAACAGTGATAGGACAGAAGATGTGCCACAGAAACTTCACAGAGAGGCCTTTTGTCATGTAGGCCATCATAGGGGAAAGGTAATCATACAGGCAGTTGAATGTTGAACAAGCTGGCTAGTAAGAAGGTATAATGACTCAAATACATGGGGCCCTAGCTACTCCTGTGATATGTCTTACGTGCAACAGCAGATCACCAAAATAGTTGTAATGTCACTTCATAATAAAAATTGGTTCAGTTGCCCACGACTATGAAAAACCCCATGCAGCTCACATATCTTTCTCCCAAGCACAGAACTCCTTCCTTCTTGGTTCTTTCTAAAAATCTTGGTCGTTATACCTCCAGATGTTAACTTACATGGTCAGCTTTTTTATTAAATAAGCTACAGCACCTAAGCGAAATACCTGAACAACCAAACACTGCTAAAAATTCAAAGCCTCGAAGCTCCTACGAAATGAGACTTCTTACGCTCTTACTTTGAGGCTACTTAACTGTTGTTTTTGGTACTTACAACAACTTTCATGATGTAGTTTCTCAGCTTAATTTAGTGTATCATGTGAAAGATAAGACAAGCTACTGGAGGCTGTCACGTCAAGAATCGCGAGGATACAGTAGAGGGCATATATTGTTAAATGAGAAACAAGAACTCCAAAATCACTGGGCCTAAAGCTATTCTATGTGATGATGAGCAGCTCCAACACTACCTGCAAGTATAATTGCATTATAATTGGCGTTTATATCTTGACAATCATCCACAGAATCTGTTCTGGATATGAAATACTTCAGACTTCCATCCTAAATGAAAGAAATGAAATTCAAAAAAAAAATTCTTGGCACTTCAAGAGGTAAATTGCTCCATCCCTCTCCCCTTTGATAATTGACAACCTAATTAGATGGGTTTTGGATTTGTAAACTCATCTTAGCAAGTTTGACCATTTATTAAGCATTTTCATTTTCTCTTGGTTCCTTGTGATTTGAACTTTCCTATCCTGTTATATGTTGTTCAACTATTCTTCCCTCCCATGACTTTAAATATTCTGCTTCTCACTGTGGCCTGGAATGTGATATTTTTTCCCCATGTCTGAGCTCAACTGAGTCTTTTATCTCCAGGGTGAAAGTGTCATAGAGACCTGCTAAAATTAAACGTCATCACTTTAAATTAAAATGTGTAGCATGGAGCTATTAAGCCACCAGAAATTTTCCTGTTTGAAATTCATAGACAATCCCAATCTATGTCTTAAGCTGAAGGAATCTCAGGAGACGTTAGTCAAAGCATCCCTGTTCAGGGTATTTATCCTGCCACAGCTCAGAAAATCTTTTGAATGCCACCATTCATATCTTACCTCTCAGATTGGCAACTTCAGGTATTTGCCAGCACTTGCCAAAGATCTCTGCTTCCTACTAGGACATCACCTCTTTTTCAGGCCTCCTACTGAGATTGTTCATGAGCCTACACTCAACAACCCATTCATTCACTCATTCGTTCAGTATACAATTTCCTGGGCATTGGGTATACAATTATGAATAAAAACAATGAGGTCCCTGCCTTTGTGGAATTTACATTTCAGTGGGATATGGATCAGAAAAAGCAAGAGTGCAAATAAGCAAAAAGAAGTTATTCAGTCAAATAAATATAATTTTAAGATATAGTAATATTAGGGAGAAAATAAATAAGACCTGAGAGAAAGAATAATAGGAGGCACCTGATTTAGATGAGATGATCAGGAAAGGAAGTACATTTAAACTGAGACCTAAAGGAGATATGAAGGCGACAGCCATATGAAAAAGAAAGGAGGAACATTCTAGGCAGAGGGAATGGTGTGTTCATGGTGAGAAGACACTAGGCTCATTCAAGGAATTCAAAGAAGCCTAGCATAGCTAGAATAAGTGGGCAAGGATGAGAGCAGCTCAGGAGTGATGGATAGTCAAGACTAGATAAGGCAGGCCCCTGAAGACTCTGGTATTCAAGGGGAGATATGTTTGCAATATACCAGTTGAAGGCAGAGGTCAGATCTTTCCCTTAAACAGATTTTGAGCATAGTATCTAACACCTCCCATTATGTTGTCAATACAAGGGGGAAATACAGAATAATGGAAATATGAAATAATAATGGAGCAATTTGTTGAAATTTGCTCTTTCACTCTTGGATATATACCCAACAGAAATGCATGCATATTCTCCCCAAAAGACATGTGTAAGAATTATCAGAGCAGCATTACTTACAATAACCAAAAGATAGAATCAACCCAAATGTCCAACAACAGCTGAGAGGATGAATCGTGATCTATTCATGCAATGAGAATTAATGAATTACAGCTACATACAACATAATGAGAGAATCTTGAGTGAAAACACCAAGCACACAAGAGCACATTCTGTGTGATTCCACGTACATAAATACAAAAAACAGGCAAAACTAATCTGTGGTAGTAAGTGGTTAAGACCATGGTTACCTTCGGGAGCTGTGGGGGGAAGGGAGTGTTGGGGCTGTGGGGTTCTAGCCATGTCTGGTTCTTGACTGGGTGTTGGTTTCATGGGTGTGTGCAGTTTATAAAAATTCATCAAACTATACACTTAAGATTTGGGCACTTTTCTATATGTATTTTATAATTCAATAAAAAGTTTGCACACCATGCACAGCATGGTGACTACAGTTAATAATACTATGTTTTATATTTGAAAGTTGCTAAGAAAGTAGATCTTAAAAGTTCTAATCATAAGGAAAAAATTGTAGCTATGTGTGGTGACAGATGTCAATTAAATTTATTGTGGTGATCATTTCTCAGTCTATACAAATATCAAATCATTATGTTGTATGCCTGAAACTAAAATAATGTTGTATGTCAATTATATCTCAATATAAACAAACAAACAAAAAGAAATTTGCTGTGGATAGAGCAATGTTTAGGAATCCTTATATAACTAGTCTTTTGGCTTAGGAGATAACAATAGTTAATTTTTTCACTCTGATCCTAAAATAAAGAGCAGGAAAAGACATAATTGAGGTAAGCAAAAGTGAGAAGAAAGCAGGAGGATATAATTTTTTTCATCTATCCCAAACTTAGAATAGCACTATGCCTGATGTGTACGTATCAAGTCATTGGAGAGGAAAAAAATATGTATTTGTATTTTTTTTTCAGTCTCCTCCAGATATAATAGCAATGAACTAGTGAGCATTTTCAGGAACAACTAAGCAACAAGCCAACCTTTATGAGCTCTAAGCAGCAGTGATGATGATCAATCTATGTAGTCATAAAGATGATATGAATGTATGGGAACTACTGTAACAGAGTTTTGTGCCTTTGTGTGTGTGTGTGTGTGTGTGTGTGTGTGTGTTAGATTCACCAGAAAATAACCCCAGTAGCTCCTTAATATTTGGGGAGCTTGTAGAAAGGAGGGAAGAATTATTGGATATTATCTTAATCGGTTTGGGTTTCTATAACAGAATACCATAGACTGGGTGGCTTATAAACAACAGACATTTATTTCTCACAGTTCTGGAGGCTGGAAGTTCCAAGATCAAGATGCTGGTAGATTCAGTGTCTGTTGAGAATCCACTTCCTGGTTCACTGTGACCTTACATGGCAGCAGGGGAAGGGAGCTCTGTGGAGTCTTTATAAGGGCACTAGTCCCATTTAGGAAAGCTCATGACCTAATCACCTGCCAAAGACCCCCATCTTCTAATACCATCACATTGAGGATCAGGTTTCAACATATGAATTTTGGGGGGGACACAAATATTCAGTCTATAGGAAATATGTTTTGAATTTTAGTTTGAGTTCTAGAGTTTCATTTTTGAGGATATTGCAACTTCAGCCTACAAAATAATTTTATTGAAGTTAAGATTTTATTTAAGAACATTTCATTTCGGGTTCTGTGGGCACTATTGTGATTACCATTTTTCATACTCATATACATGCCTGTTTTTTATCCTTGCTCTTCCCTGTCTTTATTCTTCTCATTCCACTTTCCTCCTATTGGGTCTCCCTTTTGGTTGCCATGCATAAGCTAACTTCTAAGGCTCTGTGATCTTCCCTGGCTGTGCAGATTGGGGCCCCATAGGAAATTCCAGCTTCACATGATCTCTTCCTGCCTGATACCCAGATCCCTAGGAAAAGGACCAGGGTAAGCCTTAGGCATAGATGAGGGAGGTGACATTCAAGACTCGGAAGTCTTTTTCAGGCTCTCCTCACCCATGCTGTGAAAATAGATTTTCATCCATAGCTTTTCTTACAGTTATCTTAAAGTTAACTTTCTTAAAGTTATCTTGTAGATTTATGCAAAGAAATGAAGAACATTGAAATCTATGAGCTTGGAGATGACTAACATGTTACGATGTTAATGCCTGTGAATATTTACAATGAATTAATATATTGATATCCTTTCAATTCAATAGCTAACAAAAGCGGATGGGAGGATGGGCAAAGATAATGGGAGCTTTTTTTTAAGGTTTATTTATTTATTTGAGAGAGAGCGCCAGAGCATATGTGCATGTGAGCGGGTAGAGGGAGGGGCAGAGGAAGAGAATCTTCACGCAGACTTCCTGCGAGCCAAGTCAGGGATCAGTCCCAAAACCCATGAGATCATGACCTGAGCTGAAACTAAGAGCTGGATGCTTAACTGACTGAGCCACCCAGGTGCCCCCATAGTGGGAGCTTTTGTGTGGAGGCTGTTACATATGGCTTTGAAATGTAATGGAATATTCTTATCCAATATTGGGTCCTTGTCTTACTCAGAGTAAGCATCTTGGCTTCCATTAGAATTTCCTAACTAAACACAATTATCTACCTTTACATTTTTATTATAACTTTAATAAATTGATTAATAACCAATATATTGAAAAACACAGGGTTTTTCCTGGAAAAATATTTTGATTTTCCCTAAAAATGTGGTTTTAAATAAAATATTTATTATAAGTTTTAAAATTCTCTTTCTTTTCTTCATCTTTAAATATTTTTCATTTATCAGTGAATCACATCTCAATATGATATCTAGATACAATGTATTTTCCCTCCTTTTAAATACTTTTATATTCTCATCTGTTTTTATGGCATGTTACTGCATGTCTCCAGAGACACACAGCATTTTTATTTTCAAGTAAATTTATATTAGTTACAGTCTCCAGCTGTTTTAGATATAGGATCATTTCCTGTCGGTACTGTTTCCAGGACAATTCTTTTTTCCCCTCACAAAAATGAAAAATGTAATTTAACAAAGACATCCTATAATTGCCTTCATATATAGCAAGGTATCTAGCAATCTAAATACTTATTTTATTTAAAACATCTGTCTACATAATGTCTAGTGATTGTCCAGGGCTATATCATCCTTGGGAGAGGCAGCTGCTGCCATTTTTATTTAATTTATAAGGAACCATCAAAAATGTTTCCTTAATATTGAATATTCTGCCATTATGTCATATGGGAGTTTTTCTTTTTTTTTTTCTTTTTTTTTTTTTTTTTAGTATATGTGCTGCCGAAGCCAGCACCCTTTTTATTTATTTTTTTTTTAAATGAGACTAGCTTACCTTTTTGGTGCTTGCAATTAGTTTACTCTTTTTCAAATTGGGAAAGACCATTCTTTTAAAAATCACAATGGAAACATTCTGCAAGAATAGTAAGCTTTTGTTGTATATGTATCAAAGTATCATAATAAAATGGTGGCATGCTCCTCTACTCATATAAATAGGCTTACACTGGAATCACGTTTTAATTGCCACGTTCTTTTAGAGTCATTGGTCTGTAGTGCATTTTTGTTTCATTTATAAATAAAAGTGGGAAATCTTTATTGTGAAGTCATTCTGCTGATTAGAGCAATCAGTTGATATTTTCTTGTTATTTTTCAGAAAACATGTGGAGGAAGATGGAAGCTTTTATAAAAGCTCTTTGTCTTGGGGGTGATACTGAATGTGGCTTATAGAGGAATACATTTGTAAACTCTATTTATTGTGCACAACCCTTGGAGCCTAAGATAAAGTGTTTAACTTTTAATAGATCGTATCAATTTAAGCTCAGCTGAATGCCAAAAACAACAGACACCCAGGCTTACAATAGTATGTCTAAATGAGAAAGTTTACCTTTTCCAGGAAAGTAATGAAAATATTCCTTTTTGGAACACTAAGAGTATGAAAGGGAAATGATTATGGTTCCCTACTGACATACAGTTATGATTGACAGGAAAAACCAACATACGTGCCACCTGAGACATCTTGTTCAGGAACTTTCTGGAGGGTAGTAAATTGGTGTTGGCACAAACACAAAAAAATAAAATGACTTGATTCAGCACTTTTCAATTCTAAATCCCCAAACACTAAAGAAAGAAGTAAATATTCATCAAATGATCAAAATTTATATTGATTTTTATTCTACATTAGCAGCTCAAAGTCGAGATTCTTGACAGGGTAGATGTCGGTTTGAATGATTCTCTTTGAAATGAGGATATAGGCACCGAACTGAGTGCTACCGTGCATTCCTGAGCCACGGGCCCTGATTATTAGAACCGTAGGAGGCTAAATTTTTAAAAGAACAGTATAAAGACACACTTGTTCAGTTCTGTTTTGATAACTAAATTGTTATTATTCATATGTAAAGTAATTCTTGTTGTTCCTGCTTCATTCCTTCCTTTCTATCACCATCTCAGGACAACTATTTTATAAAATTTCAAAGGAACTGGAGTGCACGTTGTAGTCACAGAGTTAATAGCAGTATTTGCCAGCATAATTGTACTTGGGAAGGAACTGCCCGTCCTGCAGGGCAAGAGAAGCTAAGATTGTATCTTCACATTATACATCTTTAATTTTTAGTTTCTGACAGAAAGTAAATAAAGATTTGCTGTAGTGGAATTTGGAAGATGGGAACAAGGGCGCAGCCCGAGAATATAGACACAGACTTGATGCCCGTGTGATTGTGCAGAGATTTGCTAAGGAAACAGTAATGGAGAGACATCAAAATTCTAATCATCCCCTCCAGTCCACACAGTGTAATCACACTCCCTTCCCACTGTAGCTCATGACATAAAATGCCGAATTTTTAATGATTTTAACTACTTGCATTATAAAGAGGAGGATGGTGGTGGATAAGGCTCTCCACAAATGCGGTTGTGTGATATATTTGTTCTTTAGGTTTGTTGGGTGGAGGTGTGGTTGTTTTTAGTAAGCATCTCATCTTTCATTAAAATGGAGGAAGGAGACATTTTTCTTTACACCCAAACAAATGCAGAATACATAATGAAATTAGCATTCATGTTAATTTTTCCACTTTGTTTAAATGCTTACCATTTAACAAATATCATTAAGGACATAGCTTTAAAATGCAATTTCCTAAACATTATCATGAATTTTTTTTTTAAAGGATTTTATTTATTTGAGAGAGAGGGAGAGAGAGCACAAGTGGGGTGGGGGGAGGGGCAAAGGGAGAGGGAGAAGCAGACTCCCCACTGAGCAGGGAGCCAGACTTGCGGGGGCTCGGTCCCAGGACCCTGAGATCATGACCTGAGCCAAAGGCAGATGCTTAACTGACTGAGCCACCAAGGTGCCCCATCGTGAATGTTTTTAATGACTTGCAAACAGCATCAAGTCAGTAGAAATAAAGATGGCGTTTTAAAGATATAATATTTTTCACTTAAATCAGTTATCTTTTGCAGTTGTCTGATTTGATTATCCATGTATCCATGAATGTAAATATAAATAAACCTTGGGAACCTAAGGCTAGGTTTTCTGGAGCTGCCAATATGGTCATAGGAGTTTTGTATCCTAATGTACAAAGATTAGTATATACAGTAGTCTTTGCTGAGTATAATATTGAAGTAGCTTTGAGACACTTGTTAAATATTTGATGTATATTTAATTTTTAACAATGGGAAAATATTTATATTTTTAAATACTTTTATAACCCTCTTATCCAATGATAAAAAGAGCATTCTAACAAACTTACTGTTTCTCTGTCAACATTTTTGAAGTGTAATATTAGTTTTATCCTTAGGTGAATATTTTAGCTCCTATTATTTAGTGTAATTTTTCTGTAATTCTAAGTTATAGGTTCCCTGAAGGCAGGCACCATGTCTGACCGAGATTTGTAATTGCACAATATCTTACACATAACCCTGTCAAGATGTATTTGTCAAATGAATAAATGAAGGCCCTTGATCAGTTTTACTATAAAAAATACATTGTTCCTTAGTCCTGTGACTCCCTGCTCCAATTCTGTAGGAGAAGGAGGCTTTGCTATTCCACTTAGTCGTGCACACAGGACTGAAAAACAATGTGAGATTCTCATCTGCTATAATGCCAAATGTTATCTGTGTTTAGCCAGAATGTAGCTAATAATAAATATCTTTAGAGAGTTCATTTCTGCACAAGGGAAATGCACTTTAATTGAGGTGAAATTGGTATAGAACATTAGGTAAGTTTCAGGTATACAGCATTATACTTTAATATTTGTATATACTACAAAGTGATCACCACCGTAAGTCTACTTACTATCCAAAGTTGTGCCCCTTTGTCCATTTCACCTCTTGCCTTTCCCCTTTCCCTCTGGTAATCACCAGGCTGTTCTCTGTATCTATGGGTTTGCTTTTGTTTTGTTTTGTTCGTTCATTTGTTCTTTAGATTCCACATATAAGTGAAATCATATAGTATTTGTCTTTTTCTGTCTGACTCATTTCCCTTGCAAAATACCCTCAAGGTCCATCCATGTTGTCTCAAGAGGCAAGATTTCATTATTTTTTATGGCTGAGTAGTATTCTGTTGTATATATATATTCCATATCATCTTTATCCATTCACCTATTGATAAGCACTTAGGTTGTTTCCAGATCTTGGCTGTTGTAAATAATGCTACAGTGAACACAGTCATGCATGTTATCTTTTCAAATAAGTGTTTTTGTATTCTTTGGATAAATACCCAGAAGCAGAATTGCTGGATCATATGGTAGTTTTATTATTAATTTTTGAGATGTCTCCATACTGTTTTCCATAATGGCTGTACCAGTTTAAGTTCTCACCAAGTGTATGAGGGTTCCCTTTTCTCCACATCCTCTCTGACACTTGTTATTTCTTGTCTGGTCCATCCTAACAAGTATAAGCTGATGTCTCATTGTGGCTTTGATTCACATTTCCTTAATAATCAGTGATGTTGAACATCTTTTCATATGACTATTGGCTGTCTGTATGTCCCCTTTGGGAAAATGTCTGTTCAGATCCTCTGACCATTTTTTAATTGGGTTTTTTGTTTTTGTTGTTGAGTTGTATGAGTTCTTTATCTATTTTGGATTTAAACCCCATATTGGATATACGATTTGAAAATAACTTCTCCCATTCAGTAGGTTGCCTTCTCATTTTCATTTGTTGCTTTTCTTGGCTATGCAGAAGCTTTTTATTTTGATGTAGACCATTTGTTTATTTTTGCTTTTTTCCCTTGCCTTTGGAGTTATATCCAAAAAACAAAAACAAAAAGGACCCAAATTGCTAAGACCAGTGTCAGGGAACTTATCACCTATGTTTTCTTCTGAGAGTTTTATGGCTTCAGGTCTTACATTTAAGTCTTTAATTCATTTGAGTTAATTTTTGTGAATGGTCTACTATAAATAAATGGTCTACTATAAAATAATGGTCTACTTTCATTCTTTTGCATGTGACTACAGTTTTCCCAATACCATTTATTAAAGAGACTGTCTTTTCCCCATTGTATATTCTTGCCTCCTTTGTCAATAATTAATTGATCATATATGTGTGGGTTTATTTCTGGGCTCTCTGTTCTGTTCTGTTAATCTATGTGTCTGTTTTAATGCTGGTACCATACTGTTTTGATTACTGTAACTTTATTGTATAGTTTGAAACCAGAAAGTGTGATACCTCCAGGGATTGATTGATTTTTTTTATTTGTAATCTTCTTCAGTTTCTTTTATCAGTGTCATACAATGTTCACCTCTTTCACCTCTTTGGTTAAATTTATTCCTAGGTATTTTATTCTTTTTGATACAATTGTAACTGGGATTGTTTTCTTAATTTCTCTTTCTTACAGTTCATTATTAATATGTTGAAACACAACATATTTTTGTATATTGACTGTGTATCCTGCGCCTTTACTAAATTCATTTATTGGTTCTAATACTTTTTTTGGTAAAGTTTCTAGGCTTTTCTATATCTAGTATTATGTCATCTGCAAATTGTGAGTTTTACTTCTTCCTTTTCAATTTGGATGCCTTCTATTTTTTTTTTTTATTTGTTTATTTTTTTTGCCTACTTGCCGTGGCTAGGACTTCCAATACTATATTGAATGAAAGTGGGGAGACTGGGCATCCTTATAGTGTTCCTGATCTTAGAAGGAAATCTTTCAGCTTTTATCCATTGACTATGATGTTACCTATAGGTTTGCCATATATGGCCTTTATTATAGTGAGATGTGTTCCCTGTATACTCACTTTGTTGAAAATTTTTATCATAAATGGATGCTAAATTTGTCAAATGTTTTTCCTTTTGATATCTGTTGAGATGATCATATGATAATTACCCTTCATTTTGTTAATGTGGCGTATCACATTGATTGATCTGTGAATGTTGAACTATCTTGCATCCCTGGAATAAATCCCACTTGATCATCTTGTATGATCCTTTTAATGTATTGTTGAATTCAGTTTGCTAACATTTTGTTTAAGATTTTTGTATTAATGCTCATTGGGGATATTTGCCTATAATTTTCTTTTTTGTGTGTAGTTTCCTTATCTGGTTTTGGTATCAGGATAATGCTGGCCTTGTAAAATGATTTTGGGAGCTTTCCATCCTCTTCAACTTTTTTGGAAGAGCTTGAGAAGAATAGGTATTAAATCTTCTTTGAATGTTTGGAAGAATTCATTAGTGAAGCCCATTGGTCCTAGACTTTCATTTGTTGGGAAGTTTTGATTACTGAGTTAATCTCCTTTCTAGTAATTGGTCTATCCAGATTTTCTATTTTTTCATGATTCAGTCTTGGAAAATTGTATGTTTCTAGGAATTCATCCATCCCTTCTAGGTTGTCCAATTTGTTGTTGTATAGTTGTTTATAGTAGTCTCTTATAATTCTTTGTGTTTCTGTAGTATCAGATGTAATTTTTCCTATTTCATTTCTGATTTTATTTATTTGAGCCCTCTTTTTCTTGGTGAGTCTAGTTAAGGTTTGTCATTTTTGTTTATCTTTTCCAAGAACCATCTCTTAGTTTCATTGATCTTCTCTACTGACTTTTTAGTCTCTATTTCATTCATTTCCAATCTGATCTTTATTATTTCCTTCCTTCTATTAACTTTGATTTTTGATTGTTCTTCTTCTTCTAGTTCCTTTAGATGTAGAGTTACATTGTTTTTTTGAGATTCTTTTTGTTTGTTTCTTGAGGTAGGACTGTACTGCTATAAACTTCCCTCTTAAAGCTGCTTTTGCTGCATCCCATAGATTTTGGTATGTTGTATTTCCATTTTCATTTGTCTCCGGGTATTTTTTGACTTCTTTGATTTTTTTGTTGACCCATTGGTTGTTCAGTAGAATGTTGCTTAATCTTTATATATTTGTGATTTTTCTAGTTTTCTTCCTGTAATTAATTTCTACTTTCATATCATTATGGTCAGAAAAGGTGCTTGATACGATTTCAGTTTTCTCAAATTTGTTGAGAGTTGTTTTGTGACCTAACATATGATCTATCCTGGAGAATGTTTCTTGCACACTCGAAAAGCATGTGTATTCTACTTTTGGATGGAATATTCTGTATATATCTATTAAGTCCATCTAGTCTAATGTGTCATTTAAGGCTGATATTTCCATATTGATTTTCTGTCTGGATGATCTGTCCATTGCTGTAAGTGGTATTAAAAGTCCCCTACTATTATCTTATTGTTGTCAGTTTCTTTCTTTAGGTCTTTTAATATTTGCTTTATATATTTAGGAGCTCCTATGTTGGGTGCATAAAAATTTACAAATGTTATATCCTCTTGTTGGATTGACCCCTTTGTCACTATATAATGGCCTTCTTTGCCTTTTATTACAGTCTTTGCCTTAGAATCTATTTTTTCTGATATAGGTACAGTGGCACCATTTTTCTTTTTATTTCTATTTGCAGGGAATATCTTTTTTCAGCTTTTTACTTGCTGTGTGTATCCTTAGATCTGAAGTGAGTGTCTTATTGCAACATGTAGGTTGATCTTTTTCTTTTTATTCATTCAACTACTCTTTGTCTTTTCATTGGAAAATTTAATCCACTTATATTTGAAATGATTATCAATAGGTATGTATGTATTGCCATTTTGTTGATTTTGTAGTTCCTCTCTGTTCCTTTCTTCTATTGTGGTTTGGTGATTTTCTTTGTTTTCTTTAGATTCTTTTCTCATTATATTTTGTGTATCTATTGTAGATTTTGGCTTTGTGGATATCATGAGATTCACATGTAATATCCTATGTATGTAACAGTCTATTTTAAGTTGATAGCATCTTAAGTTTAAGCACATTCTGACAAGTCTACATTTATACTCCCCTCCCCAATGTGTTCTGTTTTTGATATACTAGTTTACATTTTTTTATTTTGTGTATCCCTTAACTAATTATTATGGTTATAATTAATTTTACTACTTTTGTGTTTTAATCTTCTTATAGCTTTCTAAGTGGTAATCTACTACCTTTACAGTATATGTGCTTTTGCCAGTGAGAGCTTTTCTTACACATGTTTTCTTGTTACTAGTTAGTACCTTTTCTTTTCACCTTAAAGAAGTCCCTTCACTATTACTTGTTAGGCCAATCTAGTGGTAATAAACTACTTTAGTTTTGCTTGTCTGAAAAACTCCTTATTTTTCCTTTAATTCTGAATGATAGCTTTGCCAGGTACAGTATTCTTGGTTTGAAGTTTTTTCCTTTTGCCATTTGAATATATCATGCCACTCCCTTCTGGCCTGCAAAGTTTTGGCTGAAAAATCAGCTGATAGCCTTATGGGGGCTCCCTTATATGTAGCAAGTTGTTTTTCTCCTATTGCTTTTAAGTATTGTCTCTATCTTTAACCTTTGGCATATTTAATTTCAGTCTTTCTTGGTGTAAATCTTTTTGGTTCACCTTATTTGGAACTCTATGCTTTCTGGACCTGAATGTCTATTTCCTTCTCTAAGTTAGGGAAGTTTTTAGTCATTATTTCTTCAAATAACTTCTCTATCCCCTTTTCTCTCTCTCTCTTCTCCATCTATAATGCTGATGCTATTCCTTTTGATGTTGTCACACAGGTCCCTTAAGCTATCTTCACTTTTTAAAGTTCTTTTTTTTTCTTTTTCAGTTCTATTTGGGTGAGTTTCACTGCCCTGTCTTCCAGGTCACTGATCCTCTCTTCTAGTTCTTCTAGTCTGATGTTGAACTTGTCCAGTGTATTTTTTAGTTCAGCTATTGTATTATTCAGCTCTGTGAGTTCTGTTTGGTACTTTCTTATGTTTTCTATCTCTGTTGAAGTTCTTATTGTGTTCATCCATTCTCCCAAGTTCATTAAACATCTTTATGACCATTATTTTGAATTCTTTATCAGGTAGATTACTTATCTCCATTTCATTAAGGTCTTTTTCTGAGGTTTATCTTGGTCTTTAATTTGGAACATATTCCTGTGTCTCTTCATTTTGCTTGACTCTCTGTTTTTGTTTCTGTGTATTAGATGAAACAGCCACCTCTCCAAGTCTTGAAGGAATGGCCCTGTATAGGTGATGGAACTTATTGTCCAATTTTGCTCTAGCTTTTAGTTGTTTCTCAGACTTTTGTGATTATCTAAGTAGCCTGATTTGTTGTTGATAGTTCTCTGCTATTAAGAGTGTGTGAAAACCTCTCAGTGTTCCAAAGGGAGGGATCTAAGACAGTGCCTAGTTTTAGGGAATTGTAAGCCAGAACTTCAGGCAGCATCTTTTAAGATATTTAAATATCTACAGTCTTGTGGGTCTGTAATCATGCTGATTTCTAGACCAGGAGATCTGGAGGTATCCTTTGGGCAGCAGTTGCAAGTATCATGGCTTTAGATATGTGTATAAGCACCTTTCTGGGAGGTATCAGCAAGCTTTGGTGAGACCAAAGGAGGATGCAATTATTGTATCTTCCCACCCATGTTCCCTGGGGGTACCTCTGTAGCTTCTGGATATATGGCATACCTAAAATCTGCCCCTCAGGCCTGAAGCTCCAGGACAAGAAGATAGGGCTTTGTTACATGAAGACTGGAGGTATATTATAGTCTTGTGTTTGTGTAGTGCCCTGGGGGTGGTAGCCTGCCAAAGACTATCTATTCAATTGTTTCAGATGTATGGGAACCAGAAATACATTCCCCTTGGCCACCAGAGCCAGATGCTCAAGGAGCATCCCCTGTGTGTGTTTCATGTTCCCACCAGATATGGTGGGGTGGAGTGAGACTTGAAAACATGGGGGAGAGCACTCAGCCAGCCCTGCTATGGTGCCTGAGGACTCATGGCTGTGGTGTGTGGGGACAGTGTGTTCAGCCAGGCTGGCCATGGCTGCAGCTACTGGGGGTGGGCACTCCCACCAGAGCTAGCAAGCTAGGAGGTGATATGAAAATGTACCTCCACAGGGCAAACACCAATAAGACAAAAACAGAATGCAAAAATGGTGCCCACTAGTGCTTTTGTCCTCAGAGAGAATTCTAACAGCTTCTTGCCTTTCTGGAAGACACTTTAATATTAACAAATGAATTTCCTTCCCTTATGGTTGAGGTGCCTTTCAAACTGTTGCTTTTGTGCTAGGTCCCTAGGCTACTGGGTCTGTCCATGGGCCCTTTAAGAGTAGATTTTAGGGGCGCCTGGGTGGCTCAGTTGGTTAAGCGACTGCCTTCGGCTCAGGTCATGATCCTGGAGTCCCGGGATCAAGTCCCGCATCGGGCTCCCTGCTCGGCAGGGAGTCTGCTTCTCCCTCTGACCCTCCTCCCTCTCATGCTCTCTGTCTCTCATTCTCTCTCTCTCAAATAAATAAATAGAATCTTTAAAAAAAAAAAAAAAAAGAGTAGATTTTACATTTGCTATAGCCCTATGGTTCTCCTAGAAGTAAGTCCCATTGGTTTTCAAGACCAGACACTTTAGGGGCTCATGTCTCCATTGCAGTTCCCAATGGCTAGGGTGTCAAAACCCCTTGCTCCTTGGGGATAAGCTTCATATTACGAGATCCCTCTTGACTGTGGGTCATGGTGTTACAGGGTTTTTCCTCTATCGGTGCCTGCTGTTTTTGGTCACATCACTTTGAAGATTGAAGAGGAAAACCAGACACAGTGGTGGGCAGCAAAACAAGGTTTACTGAACAATAGCAAAGTGATAGTACAAAGCTACTGAGGAGGAAGGGAATCCAAGAGGTTTTTATGGGCTTTAGGGGTTTTTATGGATTTGTGGGCAGGCTGTTTTAACCGACTGAGCCACCCAGGCGCCCATGGGCAGGCTGTTTTAATCTGACTAACCCTCCCTGTGCCTATCATCTAATCAGGTTGTTGTCATCTATCTGTCACATGGGAAAGGGTGGAGGGTTCCTTCCAGGGTGGTATAAAATCTTTGTGAGGGTGGTTTCCTCTTAGGGCAGGGGCCTCCTGTCCCTGCTTGCCTGCCTTCCAATTCTCCTTCATCAGCGGCACCTAAGATGAGATTTCTTTCTAGACTGTGTCTCTGCCTATCCCACCCCTCTCAATATGGCCCTTTTATCCTTTGCCGTGGAAGTGCTGCTCAGTTAGCTTTCAGGTCCTTTTCAGATGAAATTGTTCCATATGTAGCTGTATATTTGTTGTGTTCATGGGAGGAAGTGAGTTCAGGATTCTTCTATACTGTTATGTCAAACCCTCCTCAAAGGAGATACACTTTGAATTCAGTCCCAAAGGTGAGTTATTAAAGGAAATTATGAACCACCTACTATGATGACAAAGGCAAAAATGTACCAAACAACCAGGATCTTGAGCAGGGGGAGAAAAAAACAGTAGCACTGTAAAGGTGATAGCTCTAAATCCAGGAGTATGGGGAGCTCTACCAAACAAAATCATGGAGATTCACAAGTGTAGATTCTCACCAACCCTGGAAGTCCTTGTCAGGACCCATGGGGTCTTGAGACCTGTAGGTGCTTCCAGAAGAAGGGGCAATCTGGGCCAGTTGCATGAACGGGATACAAGGCGGTGGGGGGGTGGTACGGGGAGAGAAGTCATAGTAAATATATAAGGAAGAGAAAAAGGAGTGTGCTTAAAGATACTACATCAAAGGTTAAGAGAAGTCTGTGTAGTAAAAGTAGGAATATATTTCCAAATGACAAAGTTATTACCAGAAAAATACAGTCTTCTCTTTCTCTCACCCCCCTCATTGTATAAAGGATTTTCCTAACTGTGGACTCTTCCAGAAACAAACTATGGCATTGTTCATGTCTCCTCCAAAAGCTTAAATTACTCTTCCTTTTTTTTTTAATGAGAAATCAGATTTTATTAAGCTAAAACAAGTTCCTACCCAGAAGACTTAAAACTTGTTTTGAAACGCATTGTGAAGATTACCACATGAAGACAAGAGCTAAAGTTTTCATTCTATATGTGTGTGACTGTCCTGGTTAGTTTCTAATATAATATATGACATATAAGATCACTCTGTTAGGGCGCCTGGGTGGCTCAGTTGGTTAAGCGACTGCCTTCGGCTCAGGTCATGATCCTGGAGTCCCTGGATCGAGTCCCACATCGGGCTCCCTGCTCGGCAGGGAGTCTGCTTCTCCCTCTGACCCTCCCCCCTCTCATGTGCTCTCTCTCTCTCATTCTCTCTGTCTCAAATAAATAAATTTTAAAAAATCTTAAAAAAGATCACTCTGTTAGCTGAATAAAACATTATCAAGTGATTCTTGAATTAAAGAAGATCTTCTCCTTTTTTTTCCTAGAGAAAAGAAAACAAGATACATATTTCAATAATTTTCTTTTGTCCAAGAGAAAAATAGCCTGCTTTCTAAGTGAGAATAAAGCCCAGAGTTTCAGAAATCAAGCTGCGGCTGCCGCAGCCTTCAAGCAATCTGTTTTATGTCTCTGTACGTTTTAAGCCATTTCAGATTTTCAAACTCAGTAGGATTTATCCAACCAATTTTTATAGAGTGATTGTCCTATACCCTGTGCTGTGCTGGGTGCTCTTGATACAGCAACACACACATAGACAAATGTCCCTGCCCTCATGAGGCTTCTAATCCACTGGGGGAAGATGAACAATACAAAATAAGTAACACATTTTGGTTAGATACAGCAAATATGTATGAAGGAGTATAAGGATTGCAGGGGGAGGCGGGTGTGAGTTGAATTTTTAAGCAGGAGATCAGAGAAGACCTGAAAGAGGAGATGACATTTCTGTGGAGACCTGAGGGTGGTTAGGGCCTGAGCTGTCTTGCACACAGGGTCAAGTGCTCCTAGAGCATGCCTGCTAGCCCTGCTGGAGCAGGTCAGGATAGGTTGAGGACTGACGGCTGACCATTGGCATGGGGAATGTGGACAAAAGCCTGATTGGAGTGTGTTCAAGAGAAAATGAGAGAGGAATTGGACATGGTGAATATAGAGAGTGTATGTAAAAGTGATTTTGCTGTAACAGAGAACAGAGGTATGGGGCTTTGGCAAGAGGATAGATCAGTGTCAATTGATATCTAGGGATTATTTATTATCTATCCTTTTTTTTTTTTTTTTCCTCACCAAGGGAAAAGCAACGGCATTTTTCTGGCTGATGTGCTTGTGCTGATGAGAATAATACAGAGGAGAGAAAAAAACTTGATGCAGGAAAGAAGGGCAATTTACTGTAAAAGTGATCATCTTTATGTAGATAAGAGGAGGTCTGGTGCACAGGTGAAGGAATTGGTCTTAGATAGAAATATGGAAAGTTTCCACAGAAACGGGGGAAGGAAGAGGATGTGGACCCAGATGCAAGTAGGCAGGTAGCTATAGTGGGAAGCTATGAAGTACAGTGTGAATGAGAAGACAGACCTCTAACAGCATGAGTTAAGAAAGAGTGAAATTAATTTTAATGTTCTCAGGATACTTAACCCAGAAAAGGAGGCTGGAACATGCAGTGATGATGAAATAATTGACATTTCTTAAATAAATTAGTGCTTTTTAGGACCAGGGTAAGGGATATGTCTATATGTGATTATAAAAGTAATTATGTGTTTAATCCCTCAAGATTGTTAGGGAATTTAACCCCCCAAATTTATCACGGGTTAGCTATTTTGTTATTAGATACCATATCAGGGGGAAGTATATGGGTGAGTAATTATTCAGGCCCCAAAGAAGGTTATTGAATTTGGATCACCACATACAAAGCCAAATTTAAATGAAATATTTTAGCACACTGTGTCTTATGTTCTGATTAAGTTATTAATTTGTAGTCTGTATCTAAAGAGGAGTATCCCTAGTGACTTAGGCTCTAGGTGCTTATAAAACAAAGGGGGAAGCATGCTATTAATGATAAGCAGTGGAGGAATAATACTCAACCTCAGATGAGAAGGCAGTGTTTCTAACTTTATTATGAGTATTAGTCTGCTAGGATGGCAATAACAAAATACCACAGACTGGGTGGCTTAAACAACAGAAATTTATTTCTCACAGTTCAGGAGGCTGAAAATCCCAGATCAAGATGTTGGCAGGTTTGGTTTCTGGTGAGGCATCACTCCTTGGCTTGGAGATGTCCACCTTCTCGATGTGAACTCGCATGGCCTTTTCTTTGTGTGATACTCTTCATCTTATAAGGACACCATTCCTATTGGATTAGGGCCCCACCCTTGTGATGTCATTTAATCTTAATTCCCTCCTTAAAGACTCTATCTCGAAATATGGTCATATTGAGGGTTAGGACTTCAACGTATGAATTGGGAGGGAGGGGGGACTCAGTCAATAACATTATATTAAAGGTTTATAACCTTTAATATAGTGTATGTAAAAGTGATTTTGCTGTAACAGAGAACAGAGGTATGGGGCTTTGGCAAGAGGATAGATCAGTGTCAATTGATATCTAGGGATTATTTATTATCTATCCTTTTAGATAGATAGGAGAGGTTACTATCTCTCCTATAGTAACCTATAGGAGGTTACTGGAACCTCTTAGGCATTTATTTGGGACACTGGCCTGATGGAAATTTGATTCCCTTCTCAATGCAGTGTTCTCAAAGTATATCAGGAGGTAGGAGCATTATGAGCATATTTGGACTAACCCATCAGATGAGTCTCTTGCCATGACAGAAAAAGGGAGATGGAAATAGATGAAGGTCATCACGGAAACAGTGACATCTTCTGCTGGCATGTTGTTACATAGCATCCAAATTTCCTAACCTGACATCCTCTACAGCCTATCCCCTTCACTGTTAGACTCTTCATCCAAATGCCCCAAAGCTCCAGCCACCATTCCCTGAACATGCCGCATCCTTTCATGACTCTAGGCCTTTGAACAGACAAGTTACTCTGCCTATAAAGATAATCTATCTGCTTCTTCACTTGACAAAATCTACCCATACTCCCAGATCTGGTTCAGATGCCACCCCTCTCAAGCTTTTATTGCCCATTCCTTACTTTCAGACAATTATTTTTTTAATTCCCATCCTCCCCCACATTCATTTCACTTGGCATACTTGTAGCTATCTATTGGCATAACTCTTTCCTCCACTCTACTGTAGTCCCTTGGGAAAAGTAGTCCCTTCTTGTTTTATTCTTCTTTGTACCCACAGTCCCTGGTGCAGTTCCTGACACATGATAAAGGCTCAATGAACATATGAGTAATAAATGGATGGAGGTATGGATGTACAATTCAGTTGCTCAACAATTATTTCCTGAGCCCTTCTTATGTTCCAGATACTGCCAAGGTGTGGGGAATACAAAATAGCAAAGGAGATAGACAGACACAGCCTCATTATGGAGCTAGGAGTCTGGAGTCAGAGACAGAAAAAGCATAAACCAGTAAATACAAGAATTTTAAATTGTGTTATGTTCTGGGAAGGAAATTAACACTGTTCCAAAAAAGAAAAAAAATAGAGTGAATCTACCTTTGATAGGGTAGTGAGGGAAGGCCTCTCTGAGAGATAAAATGTCAACTGAGAGCTGGAAGACGAGAAGACATTAGTAAGAGAATGTTCCAGAGAAAGAGAATAATATGTGCAAAGGTCCTGATACAGGAAAGAGCTGTTTAAAGAACTGAAAATAGGCAGGGATTACAGGGCATGGTGAATCAAGACAGAGACAAGTAGAAAATGACATCTGAGGTAGGCAAGAACCAAATCTCTTGGGGCATGGAAGTTTTGGGGTTTTGTTTTGTTTTTTTATTTTTGTCTGAATGCAGTATGAAACCAACTTATGTTTTATAAAAACCACTGTGGCCACTGTAAAGGAGGGTTGGAGGGGCAGGAATGGATGAGGAGAGACGCACGTTAGAAGATAATTGTTGTACCACAGGGGAAAGGGGATGAAGGCTTGGACGAGGCTGGCAGGAATGCAATTGGGCAGACAGACTAGAGAGACATTTTGGGAGAGGAATCAATGAAATTTAGAGAGTAAATGGCTGGGAAATAAGAAAAGGAAGAGTTAAAGATGGCTTTCAGTTTTCTGACCTGAGCAACACATGGTGCCATTTGCTTGAAAGGAAAGACCTAAGTACAGGAAGTCCTGGGGGCTGTGGTGACGATGAGAATTGAGAGTTCTGTTTTGAATTCTTCTGCCTAAAATAAATCCAAGTAGCAATGTCAGGTGGTTAGGTTAGATATGTAAGCATGGAGCTCAGAGGAGAAGATTGGAAGCCATTACTACATAGACTGCATTGAAAGCCATGGAAAATAGTATAAATAAAGAAAAGCAGTCCAGAATTAAGCCCTGAAGCCACAATAACCAGTGATCTCAGCTATGATTCAGAAATCAATCAATGAAGCATCTGTAAAACAGATTTGGGGATGGTGGAGAAGGAAAGAGGGAGAATGGTAGAGAATCCATCACATTAGGTCAGCCAAGGGGTAATGCAGACCTCGAGTAGAATAAGTGAGAGCTGATCCTCTTTCTGTCATCATTTACGCTCTCCCATCGCATTCTCATTTCATCTCCTAATGTCAACTGTTGCTTCTAGGATTATATATCGGGCTTAATATTTCCACTTGCTTACTGAACATCTCATTTTAGTATTCCAACAGTCCCTTGAACCAAAAGACTCAAATCCAACTCATCTGTTTCACTCATCCACAGTGCTCTTTTTATACACCTACTCCCATTGATGGCACCCTGGGCCTCTCTGATCAGGAAGTAACAGACTGATCTGTCACTGAATCTATTCTCTTTTATTCCTTTTTATTTTCCTTAATGAGTAAGTTGCCAATTCTGCTGATAACACAGCAGGAATGTTATTTAATCAACTGAGCTACTATTTGTAAAATATAGTCCAGAAATGTCCACTACTATCATAAGTGCTAATAAATAAAATCCTTTTAGTCAGAGATCCAGTATTACTATTTTTTAAAGAAGTGTATTTTCTTCAAATCTTCCTCCTAAAAATTTATCATCAGACTAAGATATAATGTATGAGAAAAATTTAACCAGTCTGCAGAGAGATTTAGACTGGCAAAGCCATTCAACCTTAGCAGAAGGAGCTACTTTGGTTCTATTTTTATCATCACGTTTAAGAATGAATCACTGAAAGCAGAGAGAGAAATCGAGATGGAGAGGAAAGACTTGGGCCATCTAATTCATCTCTTTGTTAGTGCAGGGACGTTTCCTATGTCAAATGCCTTGAGATATTGTGCAATAAAAGTCTTACATTGAAACATTTCAATCATTTTCATAAGGTGACTAATTATCTTTCAAGTTGCTCTCAGCATTGTTCTCTGGACTCTTTTCCATGAATCCCTGTTATATGAGAGGTGTGTCCTTTTGTACACAGAAACGGCCTAGGATCTCAAAGGGATGAGTTCCAATTATTTTTCCCTCGTAGTGATGTCTACATTAAGTTGACCTCACTCTTGATGACTCTTCTTGTGACCAGTGGCACACGTTTGTGAGATCATTATCCAGAACAAGGAGTGGTCCAGCTTGTTGCCTTAGGTTGGTTAAAAACTAATGAGAACCTCTAGGGATCAAACATGGCTTTTGGCACCGAATGGTGGAGATACACTATTCAAATGGGGTTTTCAATAGAATACTTGATGTGGGATGATCTCCACATTATCCATACAGTCTTGAGGGGAAAGGTAGAAAAGGGTTGGCCTTTGGGAGGATTATTGTTTTTCAGTTCTTTGACTATGTGTTACTAATTAGTTTGGGCAAGAAAAATTCACATGAACCAAACACAGATTACAGTTTTTAACTGATTTCTGAAACTTCAATGATAAGAATATAGTAATTTTCACATTTTTTGGAAGTTCTTCCTCCATAGTCTACAGAATTCATAATTAGCTGCTTGTAGAAGGCAACAACATAGGAACTCCAGAATGGCTTGAGATCATACATTTCATAAATCACCCTTTTCATTTACAGAGTCCTGATTTGCTCTTTTAAGCAGCTGCCACTTTATAACACTGTTTTTGGGGGGTTTTTTTTCTTCCATGGTCAAGTCTATAAAGCCAGAGATGAGGCAAAAGGCCTTGGGTGGCTCACAAAAAGCAGAAGGTCATGTCTGACTTGGCTTTTCTTCAACATTATAGAATTCTGGCAACTACCCAACAGCTGACCCAGAACTGCTTTTAACACAATATGCAATTAAATTAGAAAGAAGTAGCAGTTTTAAGGCTTATCAGAAATGTGAACAGACGTGCTTGGATTTAGTGAAGTAGGGCCAAAAGAAAGAAGAGTTCTTTTGCTCCACAGTGCATACGAACTCAGCATTTCTCCCTCCCCGTTACCATGGGCAAGCATTCCTGGTCTCATCTGGTGTTCTGGGGAACCCTAAAGCCACAGGGATCATAACAGCTGCAATAAATAAAGCATTTATTCAATACATTTCCATGCCAAATATCATTCAGCATTCTTTTGGCCTTGGTTTGATAGAAAACAGCATGGTGAACTTACTACCTCTCTTTACTACAGTAAGCCCCAACTAACTCTAAAAGGTGTAACAATTCAAACCAACATGTAAGCAAAATCAGTATCCCTTCTGTTTTAAAATTAAGATAATAATACAGGAATAAAGGAAGTCTGTTGTCACTACTAAAGATCTATTACAATTGGTACTAGGCTTTTTTTATTCTTCTCAGGGAAGATAATGAGAAACGTTCAGAATATGTGTCCATGCAAATGTATGGGTAGGAGGGAGATCTTTAAAAAATAAATGTTACATATGTGGCAATATGAGGAAGAATATTATTAAGGAATTTCACAAAATTTTCATGTAAAATCTCATCATACAGTATTATGATCTCAGGGATATTTGGTGATATTTACTGAGTCTTCTGAGAGTTCATTTATTCAGGTCGTATTTTAAGGAGGAACTTATAAGATTCAGATCTAAAACATAATTCTGTACTATGCCCAGCTGATCCCATTAAATCCAACCCAAAAAGGAGCAGTATAATGATGTGAACAATTCCCATTCTTTGAGTTGTTACACATCACTTGAAATGCATTCCTTCTGGATTAACAGCAGTTCCTCTTTGTTTCTCTCTCCAGGCTGAGGTTCAACTATGCTACCTGGAAGCACAAAGAGATGCTGTTGAGCAGATGTCCCTCAAGCTCTACAGTGAGCAGTACACCAGCAGCAGTAAGAGGAAAGAAGAGTTTGCCGATATGTCCAAAGTTCATTCAGTGGGAGGCAATGGGTAGGGAGCTATTTTTTGTTGTTTGACTGTCACTAATCTCTATTTTTCGATGATTCTCCACTGGTGGGTGTGTGGCAGGCATTTCCTCCTTAGCAAACAGACCAGGAGAGGCTCGGGAAGTAGGCATGTATGTCCTGTTGCATTTGTGTGAGAATGGAAGACTGTGGATTTTATCAGTCCCTGTCATCTAACCCAGAATGTCCTAACTTGGTGGTTCTTTTTTTTCAAAGCAGCCTTTTTGCAAGTTTCAAATCTCTGTTTCAAAGCAGAGTTGGTAGGAGTGTTTGTGGGACTACACTGTGCCCATGGTGTTGGTCTTTCTTCTTCATAAATCTTTTTTTCCGTGTTTTTGCCCCTTTTTAAACTTTACCACTTATTTTAAAGTCTATCCAAGGAACTTTTAGAATATCAAAAGCTCACTGGAAATTTGGTAGCACGTAATTTTCCTGACAATGTAGATATTTAATAATTCTTTAGAGACCCTGGGTTAGCCAGTTGGCTTCACGTAAAGTCAATTAGAATAACAGACTAGCACTAGCATTGCCTATGGTACGAGAAAGGACCGAACAACTTTGGTGACCCACCAGTTTCATTCAGCCCGAGACATGTGGCTGTATTTACCTTATACTAACTCTCATACTATGAAATAATTACCTCATGCATTCAGGTATTTCCAAATGGCTTTAAAGTTATGCAAATATTGTGCATGTATACATATATAGTTTTTCCTTTTTCTGTCTTTCCTGGTTCAATTCTATTATTTTATAGGTAATTATTAGAGAGTAAATTTAGGGGCGCCTGGGTAGCTCAGATGGTTAAACGTCTGCCTTCGGCTCAGGTCATGATCCCAGGGTCCTGGGATCGAGTCCCGCATCAGGCTCCCTGCTAGGCGGGGAGCCCGCTTCTCCCTCTGCCTCTGCCTCTCTCTCTCTCTGTGTCTCTCTGACTCTCATGAATAAATAAATTAAAAAAAAAACATTAAAGAGTAAATTTAATTATTTCATTATTTTAATGACTTAATAATAGTATACTCATAAAAATGGAAACAGTAACCTATTTCACTTTTATACATGAGCCAGACAACAAGGGGGAGAAACTGTTCCCCCAAGTTCCATTACATGTTAAAGAGCATCATATAAACCTATGGGGTGTGACTGTAGCCAAAATATTCCCTGAAAAGTCAGGAGGAAAGAAATCTTTTCATGCACTTGTTTGCATTTGTATTTTAAGTGCTTATAGTTACAGATATTTGGGGACAAATTAAGTACCGATTATAAATTCTGTCTTGTGATATAACCCAGGGTCTGAGAATCCAGGGAAAGGTTAAGAGTCATAATTCTATTTAGGAAATGGCAATGGACTTTTCAAATTTCAAATTTTTAAATCTATATAATTTGCTGCTCTAGCAGGATTATTTTATACATAGACACGTTATGTATATATTTGATTTATCTTAGGTGATTCAGCAGACATTCCTAAGTACTCATAAGAAGAAAAGCATAGCAGCAAATAAGAAGGAAAAGGTTAAATCTTGGAGCATGAACAATAAGCTGTTTTGAGGCTTTAATGTGCTTTAATTTCTCTCAATGCCTAAATAGTCTTTGGTGTAGATGCAAGCACAAACTTTAGGTCACATTCTCATGTTTTCTAAAAGCCCTGGGGACTGAGTGGGCACCACGTGCTTCTGACCTCAGATTCCAAGGACCCAACCTGAGTACTTACTCTGGGCTCCACACATCATACATTTGCCCTGGGAATTGCTTAGTTAACAACAAGCATTGTTCTGTGATGTGGGAGTAGGTGAACTTGCCTGATATCCTTTGTTTATGCTCCTTGGGGTGCTGAAGACTGTGCATTGTGCAGAAATTTAAGAGTGTGCTGAGGAAAAGGCAGCTATTTAATACTAAGGACAAAAACCATATACTCCTTTCTATTTTCTGTTTACATACAGAAAAGCATTGTTGGAGGAATGCATGTGGGTGAGGTTATCTGGGGTGTCCTGCCCCCAAGACTCCCTGCTCCCACAGTCAAATCCTTAATTCTGGAGCCTTAAGAACACAGCCTTGTAAAATTATCTGCTCCAATGATACATAAACTTCATTAACCATTCCTTTTATTGCATAGAATGAGCATTGTTTCCAATAAGCAACAGAAGGAATCGTGTGGACTTTCTAGGGTCCTCATTCCATATACACACATCCAATCCACTAAAGAGAAAATTAAGCTGGTGACGCAATTCATATATTTTTATTTCCTCCCCATGTCTACATGCATACTAAGAGTATGTGGCTGAAAAAATGTATAAGCTACTCCAGGGAAGACTCAGCTGCTAGGTAGAATGTGATCTTAAATTTCTAGGAAGTTTACGTAACCACAGTATTGCTTAGAAGTGAATTTTAACCTCTCTGGCTTGGTGACAAGTTGGGTGTCAAGGTGATAGAACAGAGCTTATATATAACTACGAACTGTGCATTTAACGGTCATGAGTACGTGCGGTAGAACGATCTCCCTGAGTGTATGTGAGGCCGTGGGAGCACTAGTAACAGAGCTGTTTACCTATGGGAGACATTTGGCATAGGCTTCAGCATGGCAAAGCGGGGAAACTGGCTTCCAGGAGGGACATGCAATGCATGAGTCACTGATGGTTCTCCGTGGGAGCAGATTGGTGCTTCTCATGCCTGCCAATTTAAATGAAATACTTACAGATTGTTTTGTTTCTTTCGCCCAGGAAATATTCCCTGAAGGCCTACTGTGTGAGTGGCACAACGGCCTGGGCAGAGTTTGTCAAGAATACTTCCCTTTTGTGTATTTTGTAAAGTGTAACCATCTCTTTTCCTGACACCTCTTTCTATCAAGAGGTTGTCTGATTTCATTTTTTTTAAATGAATTTCAGAGATGCTGTTTAATTCATTAAGTAGCATCCTACTTGCTGTCAAGACTTACTGTCGATCACAAAGCATGTCTTTTGTTCAGTTTATAAATGATAGAACTGGGAGGCAAAATGGCTGGGTGACTGGCATGCCCAGGATGATTGTTTAAGTTGGAGCTAAGACCTCAGTGCCAAGCCCTGGGTCCGAATGCAGTGGACAGTTCATCAAGGCATGTTTTGCCTTCTCTCTGAGGATTTCATTCAGACTCTTGATAAGCATTTTTTCCTCTGAATCCTACGTTGTGCATAGTCCATAGTGTATGAAATTAAATTATGATATTTTTCTACTCTGGAGAAATTGAAGAGTCTTAAGGAGATTTCATTAAAGCCACAAGGAAGCTTGGGCAAAAACATTGGGAAGTAAGATTAAGTGAAAACAAAATCAACTTCATTAATTTGCCAAATATTACTAATAGGAAGTACAGAGATTAAAGGCCAAAAGGAGAGGCTCACAGTTTGGTAGGAGGAGCTAGTTTGTAAGCAACATAGACTAAAGGATCCCAAGTGCTAAGTTAGAAGTCTTTATGGGGTAGGGGCTGTGGCTCATGGAAGGCAGAGCTCAATTCTGACTGTGGTGGGGGGGGAGTTGGAGCAGATCAGGAAAAACAGCAGAGAGAGGACTATGGAGACAATTTTTGAAAGAAGGCTTGATCAGTGATGTTGAGCATCTTTTCATGTGTCTGTTGGCCATCTGTATGTCTTCTTTGGAAGAGTGTCTGTTTAAGTGCTTTGCCCATTTTTAAAAATTGGATAATTTGGTTTTTTGGTGTTGAGTTACATAAGTTCCTTATATACTTTAGGTATTAACTTTTTATCAGATAGAGCATTTGCAAGTATCTTCTCCTATTTAGTAGGTTGTCTTTTTGTTTCACTGATGGTTTCCTTTGCTCTGCAAAAGCTTTTTATTTTGATGTAGTCCCACTAGTTTATTTTTGCTTTTGTTTCCCTTGCCTTAGGAGATGTGTCTAGAAATATGTTGCTACGGCTGATGTCAGAGAAATTACTGCCTGCCTGTGTTCTCTTTTAGGATTTTTATGGTTTCAGGTCTCACATTTAGGTCTTTAATCCATTTTGAATTCATTTTTGTATATGCTGTTAGAAAGTAGTCCAGTTTTGGGGCACCTGGGTGGCTCAGTCGGTTAAGCATCCGACTCTTGATTTTGGCTTAGATCATGATCTCAGGGTTGTGAGATCAAGCCCCGTGTTGGGCTCTGCACTGGGCATGGAGCCTGCTTAAGATTCTCTCTCTTCCTCTGCCCCCTACTCTTCCCCCCGACTCTCTCTCTCGCTCTCAAAAAAAAAAAAATGTAGTCCAGTTTTATTTTTTTACATGTAGCTCTCCAGTTTTCCTGGCACCATTTATTGAAAAGACTGTCTTTTCCCCATTGTATATCCTTACTTATGTGTATTGCAAGCATTATTTACAATAGCCAAGGCAGAGGAGTAACCTAAATGTCCATCAGTAAATGAATGGATAAAGAAAATGTGGCATATATACACAATGGAATATTATACAGCCATAGAAAAGGATGAGATCATACGTTTGAAGCAACATGGGTAGACCTAGAGGGTATTAGCTAAGTGAAATAAATCAGACTGAGAAAGACAAATACCGTAAGATTCCACTCATAAATGGAATCTAAAAAAATGTACAAACAAAAAGCAGAATCAGAATGATAACTACAGAGAACAAACTGATGACTGACAGAGGGGAGGGGAGAGGGAGTGAGCAAAATGGGTGAAGGGGAAAGAGAGATACAGGCCTCCAATTATGAAGTAAGTCACAGGAATAAAAAGCAGAGCATAGGAATGCAGTCAGTGATATCGTAATAGTGATGTAAGGGGACAGATGGTAGCTATGCTTATGGTGAACATAGCATAACATATAAATCTGTCAAATCACTAAGTTGAAACTAACGTAAGGTAGTGTGTCAACTATACTCAAAGAAAAGAGAAAGAAGGAAGGCTGGGTGAGGGGAAGAGCTTTTCAGTTTAATCTGAACAAATGTTTATTGGGCACCTCCAACGACAGACCACGGTCCCTGCCTTCATGAAATTTACCGTCCAGCAAGGAAGTGTGACAGTAAGCCAGTATTTACCTGGGAAATGAGAGAAAAGGGGAAGCAGAGGGTGCTAGAGGAGCTTAGAGCAACAGGGTAGGCTCCATGAGGCCAAGTTGCATGTGTCACGCTCACCACATTCTGCCCTACATCTGGTCCTTGGTGTGTGCTAGATGCTCAGTGAATGAATGGATGCACAAATGAGTAGCTAAAAGTGATCTGGGGCTCAGAAAGAGGGAGCGAAGGTCTGGAATCATCGGGCTGCCTTGTGGTTCCATGTGACTGGAAAGCAAAATGGCAAGTTGGGTGCATGTGAAAAATAAGGCTTGTGAAGAAGGTGATGTCCTGCTCCTGGAGTTAATCATTGAATTCATGGTTCTTAACCAGGATAGTGCATCAGAATCACCCGAGGAGCCTTTAAGCCGAGAAATGCCTTCCTGCCCCACCCCACTGAAAATTCTGCATCAGTAGGCAGGCCTGAGCCAAGATATAAATATGTTCTAATGCCCACTTCCAGCTGAGAACCTTTTTTACTAGTGGTTTTCAAAGTGTGTTCTCTGAACCAGCAGCATCAGTATCTCCTGGGAATTTGTCAGAAATGCCAATTCTTAGTCCCATTCCAGACCTACTAAATTGGAAAGTCTAGATCTGGGGACCAGCAACCTTTGTTTAATGAGCCCTCCAGGTGGTTCTGATGCTGCTATTTGAGGACACTGCTTTAGTCAGTGAAGATTTTAGTTGAGAAATTAATTGAGAATGTGGAGACTGAATTGGAGACTAAAGCCAGAAAGAATCGATGATGGCCCATCAGGTGAGGGGAATGAGGAAGAGAGGGAAAGGAGCCATTCTGATGTTCTAACTGTAGTTCAGGGAGGAGAAAGAAAATGGGAGGATTTGGATTCAAATGACTTTTGTGTCATTTAACGTTGAGTATTTGTTGAACAACTTTTAGGTGCAGGCTGTACTGGGGATGTAGAGACAATGGGACACAGTGTGTGGCAGATGGATGTAAATCAGGAAAATCTTCCAGAAGTGTCATGGAATATGCCTCAGGGCCAGAAGTGACAATGAGAATGCTTCCCACGGACACAGCAGTATGTACAAACCTCTAGTACCAGTAAAGACTGCCCGGCGTGTCAGTTTTGAAATGATATGCTGGCAGTGGTGTGGAGAATAGACTGCCATGGGCAAGAATAGGCAGTGCTCCATCAAGATGCTATTCTAGTCATCCACGTGACAAATAGGGCCTGAGCTAGGACCATAGCAATGGAAACTCAAAGTTTCCAATGGAAACTGAAAGAAGGACGTTGAAGACAGGCCTTGGGCACCAAGTGGGTAGGGGGCATTAAAGGAGGGGGAATTGAAGAATGGACTTCCGTGGTTCAGGCTTGTGCACTCTGGCAGATGAACATGTCACTCACTGAGGTGGGGAAGAAAGGGGAGGAGCAGGAGTGGGGGAAAGAAGCTGAGTGTTGGAGACATAGCTCTTTAGATGGTCTGTAGAACATCCAAGCGGAAATGCCCAGGGAGCAGGTCTGGAGCTCAGGAATGTTTGGGGCTCCTCAACCACGAACAAGGACAGTGTGATAACTCTCGGGTAGCAGAGGCTGAGAGAGGTAGGAACTTACTTTATGGTAAACTACTCCCTCACCCAGATGGACGTGACGCTATCTTTAAGGAATGTTTGTTTGAAAAAAGTATGGATAATCCGAACATTTTGCTTTCAGTTGGAATCTTTCCTGCTATATTAAACAAGTCTTCCAAAATAAAAACTCCATCATTGAGAATTCCAGGTAGTATCTTGATTGGCAGGAATTTAAGGCTACAGTCACCTATTATTTTCTGTCCCAAAGCTGCAGGTAAGGGGCTCCTGGGTGGCTCAGTTGTTAGGGGCATCTGCCTTTGGCTCAGGTCATGATCCCAGGGCCCTGGGATCGAGCCCCGGATCAGGCTCCCTGCTTGGCGGGAAGCCTGCTTCTCCCTCCTCCCACTCCCCCTGCTTGTATTCCCTCTCTCGCTGTCTCTCTCTGTCAAATAAATAAATAAAATCTTTAAAAAAAATTTTTTTTAAAAGCTGCAGGTAAAAGCTTCTGATCCTAGATATTAGAGTGAATTAGGACTGCTCAGATTGCTTCCCACGACACAAATAATCTTTACCTTTAGGGATAGTCATGAATTCTCTCTAGTCTAATTTTTTTAAAGGAGGAGAGAGTGTCTCCTAGATTAAAAATTAGAGACCGGAGTTCAAGTTGGCATTCTGCTGCTTTTTTGCTATGTGACCTTGATTGGGACACTTAACTTCCTCAAGAGGCAATATCTCTTGTCTGTAAAATGGGAATAGTTATCCCAGTGTACTTCATATTCTTGAATTTTTTATTTTTTGTTACCAGAGTATAGTTAACATACAATGCTATATTAGTTTCAGGTGCACAACATAGTGATTCAGGAATTCTATACATTAAGCTGTGCTCACCGTAATAAGTGTAGTTATAACCTATCACCATACAATGTTATTACAATATTATTGACCATATTCCACATGCTGTACTTCTCATCTCCGTGACTTATTTATTTCATATCTGGAAGCTTGTACCACTTAATCCCTTTCACCTATTTTTCTCATCCCGCTACCCCCCTACTCCATATACTTTTTGTAGCACAGAAATAAAATAATCAATAAGAAAATATCTAAAATATTTATAATGTAGTAGACATATAAAAATTAGTTAATGAAATATGCATTGAGGAACTACTATGTTGCAGGGAGTGGTATGAGGTACTAGGAATAGAAAAGATACAAAAAACTTATATAGTCTTCAGTCTAGTGAGGGAGAAAGACAAAGATGCTCAGATAGATACATCCTTATGAAACGTGGGTAAAATTCGAGATAGAGTGTATTATGGGGGTACTTAGGAGGTCTGCCTGATCAGGGAGATGTATGGGGGGGGAGGGAATATCTGAGCTTTCATAAAAGGTGCATAGATATTAGCTATTAGAAAAAGGTTGGGTAGGGGGAAGGTAAGGATTTCAGCCACAAGACAGTAACTGTGTAGGGAGGGTGTGTGTGTATGCGTGCGAGTGTGTGTGTATTGAGAGTTACTATAAATAATAATTTGATGTTATTGAAGCAGAAGGGCATGGAGCTCTTTCCTGACTCTGCTTCCTGGGATCAGGAGGGAATACTAAGCGAGTTCTCAGGGACTTATACTCCTGTGGTAAAGTTCTAGAAGAGAGTCTCATTGGCCATATGCTAAGCTTCCTCTGGCTATGGGGAAATTCGGGCAATGTCTACAGATGTAGACATAGTCAAGGTTTATGCCCTGTATCTAAGAATATACAAGTAATTCACTCCTCACCATGCAAGGTTTTGGTGTAAATTTTACTCCCAAATACAAACAGGATATATAGATAATTCCCAAGCACAATAGGCTGAACTAAATGAACTTTTAAATAGACAAAAGATTAAGTTTGGCAGGAAAGATGAGTCCATTTTCCTTCAGAAAAAGAAGCATCTCTGTATTGGTATGAAAAAACACACACAGATATGTATAAAGCATTGCCAAAGGGAAATGATTTTGACAAATGAAAACAAATACATCACTATTTAAACTATTGTTTGATTAAAGATCAAATTTGATTCTCTAAGTTAATTAAGCAATAAGATACACTGAATAATTTTAACCACCTGAGAAGAGATATAATCACCCTGGATTTTACTGCTGCAGGGTGATCTTCCTGGTTTTCTGTTGAGCACCGTGCCAACAATATCGCTGTCGCAGGTAGATGAACATAGATGCTTACTTGTATTCTCTCTCTCTCTCTCTCACACACACACAGAATGAGCATTTTGAATTTGTGCCCAATGGGTGTTTTTGGAATGTTGCTACATAAAATGTCTTCTTTTTGGTACACACCAGCCATAAAATGAAGTGCTGTCTCTCATTTGTGCTCACGTTGAGAATGCTCTCACAGATAAATCACTAGGCAACCCAAAGAAACTTCATTTTCACCCTGAATTTCTACTTTCTTCCTCTGACTCTTGTCCTGTCTCAATCTAATGGATAGCTGATCGGTGTGCATTTCATGTTGTTTTCGCTCCATCTTTGGTACTCTGATGTTATTAAATACTAAGATCACAAACAGCATGCAGTCAAAAGGAGCAAGAAGTACGTGGCTACCTTCTGGATGACTGATTCTGGGTACTATGCAATCATTAAAATAGGTCTTTCTGGGCTAAAAAAAAAAAATCTCACCAGTAGAAATATATTCATTGGAGTCACAATATTATACCCTTTTAATGTGCAAATACATTAAACTAATTTTAGACCTGGACAGCCCTCCACTTGAGTGATCTAATGCTATCCATGCCAGTATCTAGCAAAGGGCAAACCAGAGAGGCAGAGCATACATTCTAGGGAACTACTACTTCAAAGTTAACAATAAAGTCAACTAATAAAGATATATATAGGTGTATCTCCCTTCCATCTTAATTTTTGTACTGCTTTGGAGAGTTGATGAGGCCCATTGAAGAGACAGAGAGATGCTAGCAGGGACAATGGGAGGGTACCAAAGACAAATCTAATCTACCTCATCGTAATGGGCAGAGCTTAACACTTCTCTTTTAAAATTTATTCCTTTCTTCATTTCCCCATCTACTTAACAAAGGACTTGAGTCAACTTACAAAAATATGTACAATAAATTAAGATAAATATTTGACTGAAGTAAGTTAAGCAAAAGTAAAATCTGTGTAAGAAAACAAATGCATATTCTCTGCATGTCCTCAAGAGGAGTTTTGATTTGGCTCTCAATTTTCCATACCAAAGAAAAGAAAAAAAGTCTCCTCTATCAGAAAATTCATGGTGTCCTAAGATTAGAAATAGTATAAATCGAGGGAAACACAACTTCTTATGCCATTGAGGCCTGAGGAATTTCTCCTGTAGCTCTTTAAGGAGAAGACAGCATCTGTGATAGTACATCCCTACAAGAGAAATGGAATTCCCAAGGCAGTTTTTAAACGTAGGCTGAGGAAGTGATGTCAAAGCATAATTCAGTAAGAGCAGTCCTACAAGTAACTAAAACCTTGTAGTCTGAGCTCAGCACTCTCTGGGCAGGCTTGGCCTCGATGGAGGAGACAAACAAAATCATTCTAGGTGGGCTCTCTATGTTAATTCTGCTACCAGGATTTTGTTAGGGATTAGGAGGCAGAGAATAATTTCCAGATTATTTACTTCGTGCCCTAACCTAACCATAAGAGTAAATATTCTCTATTGCCTATTAAATCTTTGAGAACCAGTGAGGCGTAGGGTGGGTAAGCTGCCCAACTCACCCCACTGTGCCAACAGATTGTGTAGATCCAGTTCCCTCTAACACACAACTGGTGACACAGGAAGATTCATTCTTTTCTTTTTTTAAAATGACATCATCTCTTGCATTGTATCGTCCCTCTATTTGTGTAAGAATCACTTCTGATTCTAAATTCTTCAGAATGTTTTCCAGCTCTTTGGCTGGAACTTAGTCCAGTGTATTATATTATCTGGAAAGTTAGATAAGGGTTTGACTTCCTGACAGCCTAACAGAATCCTCCAAATACATCCAGAAATCTACATTGATATTTCTAATTGATATTTTCTAACCTTGGAGATGAGAATTTTGTTTTGCCCTATGGCTTTTGTTACAGTAACCACTGTTTATGGACAGGCCACCCATGAGTCCATGAGAAAGTAGGGCCAATCATTAACAAATTTGTAGAGTTGATTTTCTTTTTCTCAGGCATTTTCACATGTATGTGGGCATAAATGGGAGTGGAGAAAATTACTGCTGGAAAGAACTCCATATTCCTTTTTATTTATTAATGGCAAAGGCAGGCTGCTTTTCTCATGAGGAAGTCGCTCATGAATTTTCATTCAAAATAATAAATTAGTGTCCACACTTTAATATGTTTAGAGTGGAAAGGGATTCTACATGCAACTGGGCGTATCAGATTCCATGTCTAGAAAGCTAAATTTTATTCTTTAATGATATTATGATTGGGGCAGGTGCCCCTGTTCCATCTCCCTTCTGGGCTTACATGCCACATGGAGTGAAGGGTGATGGGAAATTCGGATCTATGATTAGTCTTTTACTTCAGTAACATACTTAAACCATATTTGTACAAGATTTTGTTACCACTCCCTTTAGTGTCTTTTTTGAAAAGCAGAGGCAAACTTCCTTGAGCAAATAATGTGAACAGTGAACACTTAGTGAATATTTGGGGAAAGAATCAATATGCTAAAGAAGCTAGGAAAATTGGATCATTTAATAGAAGTCCCGCTATAGACAAGCTGGTATTTTAGGAACCCGTCTTGTGTTTTTAGATGTGTTGGTGTGAAATAAACCATAAAGCATATGAAAGATGGAGTCTTACATGCTCCCAAATATATGTTACTGAGACTTAGGTAGAAAAACCGCCAAGACTTTTTAGTGTTATCTTTTCTTCAACCAATAATTACTCTGTTTTGATGATTTCTTCATTTGGTTGTCTGTTTTAATCAAAATTCCTCAGTGGGCCAAGTTGAAACCTCATATATTCACACACACCTCCCATTGATTTCACTTGGGTGAAACTTTATCTTTTAAGCAAAGTTTAAGTTGAAATGTTGAGTTAATGATGCTCACTTTAAATACCAAAGGCTGAATGCATTTATGTATTCAAACACTTAGCTAGTCAAACATAACTCCCATCAGGGTTTAGAGGAAGGATTATTTCTTAAACTATGCTAGCCTTACAAATAATGTATTGCTATCCAATCTGCAGAAAAATGATACTGAATAAGCTTGTTAGTATTTTATTTCTGCGGTGAAAAGCCCTGGAATCTTTTTGTAACCTTGAAAAGACAGAGTAAAATGGTGGACAGGATGTTGGGAAATATTTTTGTCAATTACCCGGAGTAGTTAACCCAAACTTAGAAAAAAACACTAAAGAAAATTTGCACATTTATTTCTCATAGCTTTGTCTGCATCTCTCTTAAATTCTCTGTGAAATAAACATTCATAATTCTGTACTTGTCTAATGAAGATGGACTTTGAGTTAGAAGGCTGTTTCTCCTCATAACATGAATAAGCTTTTCAACCTCCTAAAATGGGAATATTATACCGACAGCAGAATGTCCAACTCTTTTATTGTGACCCATTTAAGATCGAGTATATGGCAATTTAAAGGAGAAGTATCCAAATGAATACCATTTTGGTGATGTGTTTGCTTTATAACACTTTCCTAGAGTACATAGGAGTTTGCTTTGTAACATTTTCATAGAGAATATACCAGATTCATAGGTTATTGAAAAGATACGTTTTGAGAACTTTGAACATCGAACAGATTACATATTTGAGTGGATGAGTTAACACCAACTGAAACACAACTAACAGAAAATTTTATGAGGAAAATCCTTCCAAAAGAGTAGTTCCCATATTTATATCCCTTATAAGATTGTGAGTCACTTGCCACAATTTCAGTTGCCCCTCTCTCTCTTCTAAGAAGAGAGACTACTAGGGCCTTTGTCACCAAGAATTCAAAAAACAACCTCGTTCTGAATTCCGCTGATAGAATCAGCATATTCTTCAAAGGGATATAAAACTGTTAACTAGTTCTGTGCTACCCTTGATAAATTCACTCATCTATGATCCTCTCTGTTTTTGTGTATAGTAGCTGGCGCTTTGCCTGGAAGACTCTGTCTTTCACAAAATCACTTGAAAAACACTTCGCACACCTTTGCAGGTAATGTAAGCATAAGAAAGTAAACCACTTTCTTACCTAAGAATTTTCCTGAAATAATGAGCACATTTAATTGCATTCATTTCAGAAGCTTTCGAAGAACCAACAAAGAAATTCTAGTAATTCGTTTGTGATTTGCTATGGAGTTACATATTTGATTTCCCTAAATTTGGAAAGTTCTGAGGTCTTTTCTAAGCTGAGAATTAACACATGACCAAGAATCTGAAATCAGGCACAAATGCTTAAAAGAAGTGTTTTTGTCTTCAGTATTAGGACCTTATGAGAATTGTTGTTTGGAAAACACTGCTGTCGATTCTATACTAATGAAGCAAAATATGAAACCAAAGCATTTACTGTAGCTAACAAACTCAAGCCTACATACTTCTCAGCTAAAATGAAAAATAGACCAGACTGAAGAAAGGGTGAGTATCTGTGTTAGGTCCATTTGCCTCTTGTGGGTCTTCCCTGTAGACTCCCTGTAAAGAAAGCTGAGGTGCATTTAATTAGAAGAAATGGGTTTTTGTTCCAAGTCCCTTGCTAAGGGGAATCATAGGAGGGAACAGCTCTGTGGATTTAAAGGAGTGGTAAGGAGCCAGTGAAAAAATGTCCATGGTTCTGAACATTTTACCATCCCGTATATATGTTTGGTTTATTTCAGTCTCCTTTAATTTTCAGTGTAGAAAAGGGGAAGAGGTGGAAGGAATGGGGGGGGTGGGGCAACTCACCTTAATCAAGAAGCTACTGCACATAATCTTGAAGTAAACAAATGCACCATTATCGTGGACTCGAAGGCAACCCCCCCCTTCAGAGCCTATCCGTGTGGCACTGGTTGTGCTGGTGTTGGCATTTGGGGAGGAGACACTATTATCTCTACCGCATGCTGCTCTTCTGAAGTCACTCCTGCCCCACTAAAGGTCTGTGGCTTCATGATCTACATTCACTCATCATCATTCACCAGGTGCTATGCTGAGCACTAGACGTGCAAAGATAAGTTCACCTCTTACCCTTGACTTGTTTGGTCCTAATCAGAATTTCTTTTCTTTATACACATATGGAAAAGAAAACAGGCCCCTTTATTTTCCTTGCTGATTGGTGATTTTTATGAAACACTGTAAACACATAATTTCCCGGTAAATGCTTTAAGATCAGAGGCCAGGCTCTTCAACACAGTGCTTGTAGCCTCCCCTAGTAGATGAATATTGTCATTGGGGAGCTACCTCTTGGGGTAAATGCTGTTTTTCAGATTTATTTCTCTCCCTTCTTTTTTCTAAGAGAGCATCTGGGTTTACATGACCTTGTGATTCTGGGGTGTGGTGAGTTCCCCTGGCTCACCGTGGCCCTTGGATAGGGGCTGGCTGGGTTCGTTGAAATGGATCTTGCCCTTAATATTCTGAGGTTGTCCCCCACAGAGGGCTGTGGCTGTGTTGTTATCTCTTGGCTTGGTCAGGAGGTATTTCCTGCTGACTAAGCCTCAACTTAACCCTCACTGACCCTGCCAACTCTCTGAGGTCTGGCTTCAGAGCTCCCCCTGCCTCTCCTTGGGGTCAGTGTGCCTTTGCTCCCATGGCCACACCTCTGTCAGGTTCACCAGGTGAAATCCCAGAAACCTCTTGGGGGGTGGGAAGCGAGAGAACAGTGTCCTCATCGAGGGGATAAAAGAACAGGTAGCAAAGGGAGTCCTGACCAAAGTTCTCTCTGACTGTAACATCCCCACTCCAGGTTATGGTGAAGTCTCTTCCCAGACTTCCTAGCAGGAAATGGAGCTGATATCCTGGTGCTTTTGACTTTCCTTTCAACCTGTCTCATGTACCTCCTCTCCGGGTCTTAGTCCAAGAGGAGGAAGGATCCACATCTTAGCATGAGCTCCTCTTGCCTTTATTTCTTCCTTATTTAAATCCACTGATATGGCAAGGGTGAGCTTTTCCCTTTACTTCTCCTTTGCTGTTTCTACTATTCCCCAGAATCATACTTCCCTAATTTGGGGGGTGACGTTCCCCTTTCCCCTGTCTTTTTTTTTTTTTTTTTAAGATTTTACTTATTTATTTGACAGAGAGATAGGGAGAGCCAGAGAGTACAAGCAGCAGGAGTGGCAGAGGGAGAGGGAGAAGCAGGCTCCCCGTGGAACAGGGAGCCTGATTCGGGACTCCATCCCAGGACTCTGGGATCATGACCTGAGCCAAAGGCAGACGCTTAACGGACTGAACCACCCAGGTGCCCCGCGCCTTCCCCTGTCTTTGTGGCTAAAATGTGGGAGGGTGCAAGGAGAGAGAAATGATGACCATATTTCAGGTAGTATTTCTAAACGATTGTCCTTGTCATGTGAGCAAATGCTTGTTAGTCATTCCTTATTAGTCGCTCACAGAGTTAATAAAGAAAGCTTGGTGGTTTGTCTGTCTCTGTTATGGTGGTTTTTGTTTTTTAGTATTTTGAAATGGGATACTATTTCAGATTTCTCGTGTATGCTGGAATACTTTGCTATTGAAAGCGAGGCCTGTGACCAGTGGCATTGCCCATTGCCAAGAATGCAGAATCTCAGGCCCCACCCTAGAATTACTGAATCAGGGCCTGCATTTCAACAAAATCCTCATCTCTGTCATGTGCACATTAAATCTGAGAAACCCTGCTTTAGGCCACCATAGCCTTGCTGAAGCTTTTGGTCCCATCACTGGTGCCCAGCATCAGCATTCAGTTAAATGTCAGTTCTATGCGTCAGCCAATGACGATCCTTGCCCCTGGATCCTTATGGTGTTAATCAATAATCTTTATAATTATGGTAAGGTAATTAAAATAAAACAGACAGTCCTAGATCTAGTCTCCTCTATCACCAGACACACCTTAAGTTTTCTTTGACAGATCGATTAAGATTAAATTGTAAATTATGACAAGTGGATGTTCATTTTCGTAGAAAGTAGCCATTGAATGTATAGGGACAGGAACAAGGTAGTAATAAGATACTCACTTGATAAATCCAGATTCGTTCTTGAGCCTGCTGCTTCATTGGCACTGATAGGGTTTTGCTCAGTTACAGTTTGACAAGGATGTGGGTTCCTTTTAGGGAGATGATTTTTTAGGGGGGAAGGACAAAGTCATAGTTTTTCATCCTGCACTTTCATTTTCTGATCACAGTGTTTAAGAAGAATCTGGGCTTTACTTATTCACCAGGCTTTCAATAGAGAATCACATTAATCCTTTTAAGCTCCTTATTCTAATGATTTATTTTGTTGAAAACCATAGTGATCCTCCTTTGAATTTTAATGATTGCTGGCTATTCAAAGATTCATTGTTTTGACTTCCTGTCCTTACCTTTGTTTCCTACACGTCTGTGGGGAACACCTGTCTAATACTGGATCTGCCCCCGGTTCTCCCCGGCTTACCAGAGTCACTCAAGCCTATCTCTGAGTGTTAAGCTGAAATGCTGGCTACTCATCCATGACAATAAATGTAGGATATATGTTTGCAGAGATAGGCAGATAGACAGCAGAGGGACAAATAAATGATTGAGTCATTTCCCAGTGAAAATGATATTTCAGATCTGATAATAAATTGTGATCATTGTAGAGAAATTAGTTGAATTAGTATTCTTAATCATAAATGTATTTCGGATGCGACATCTGTGAAAATCTAGTGGACAAGAAAGAGGTTTGAATTTTGAGGGGGCTATTCTGACCCCAAATTCTGGACCCGTGTACCTTTCACAAGGCACTGACCCTCCATTTCTCAGTCTGTTAAATATGGCGGTGCTCTCCGTCAAGGAGAGTAGTAGTCATTTGGTTCAAGTGCTGTAAATCCTCAGAAAGGGTTAGTGAATGGAAATAGTCACGATATGTCTCAGGTATGAGCACTGGAATAACATGTTGTGTTTTCAAAATCTAAGAAATGCTATGTCACAGGCTTGAGTTTCTATTTTGCCCACCGTGGAGCCACACAGAGAATTTTTGCCTTCTCTTTTTACAGGTATCACCTAGGAACATCATGGGTTTTCAAGAATATATTATTCTAATATGAGATTTTAACAACTACACTGTATTTATGCATAATACATTTTGTGCCTTATCTTCAGGCTTCTGGACTTTGATTCCGAATATCAGGAGCTCTGGGATTGGCTGATTGACATGGAGTCCCTCGTGATGGACAGCCACGACCTGATGATGTCAGAGGAGCAGCTGCAGCATCTTTACAAGGTTAGAGCTACCCTTCCTGCCTTTACCTTGCTGTGGAAGATCTGATTAGCCTGACAAGTCTCTCTCTCTCTCAGGATATCTTTGCGTTCATTGTATGTATCATGGTGTCTATTAGAATTCCCTTCCCTGTCCCCAAACTCATTTCCATCCCTTGTGTGCTGACAGGCTGCACCGACATCATAATTGCAAGAAAGTTCCCTTTATCACATTCTATTTGGTGTAATTCTATAGAAGGACAAAGATTTATCTCCAAGATGAATAGCAATAAATGAAACCGCATTAATAAATAGACTGAAACAAAATGAAGGATAAATGGACTGGTAACATTTAACAAAATGTGTTTTCATTGGAGCACTCGGTGGATTCTGTCCACCTCTCCGATCTTTCCAGAGAAAAAAGAAATTTGCCTTCAGTTTGGCTTGCTACTTCCAGAGTACGGGGCTTGTTCAGTTTCATGTTTATTAGTGATACACAGAACAGACGTTGTCATATCAAGTCAGTACATTTGCATGTGATTTAAGAAAACTGGCTTGGAACTTATATATTGATTGCAGGCAGTCCATCTAATAACTATCTATATTGTTTTCCCATGTCTGCTAATTCACCCTTAGCCTAATATGTTTTACCAATTCTACTTAAATAGTCTTAGAAGTTCTTACAAAACAGCTATGTGATTTTGACTGAAAAAATGGTTGCAAGATGCGCAGTGTCTGAAAAAGCTGTTGGGGAGGGTAGAGGGACTTTCCACTGAAATATCAGATTGCAGTAAATCTTCCTCATTTAGGCAATTTTTATTGGAGTAATTCTGACAGTTGTCATCCTTGAATTGCTTTGAGCATATGGCATATTTCAAAGAGCAGATTGTGAATCATAAAAAATAAAATTAATAACTAACCACAGAATCAGCAACAGTATAATGACAAGAAACAACTACCCTCTAGCTTTTAAGAATTTCTTATGGAGTAAGAAGTACATTCAAGGTCAAATAAAAGTTGTCTTCTTTCTTCCTCATTTTTTTATCGTTTTAAGTTACCTTTCCTAAATATGTTATTTTAACTTTTACCTTCTCTAAAGAGAGATCTTTATTTATACTTTTTAAGGGTCTGGTTGACTTTAATTAGTGTCCCCTGAGAATCGTCTTGGTTAAGAGAAGATATAAGCTCCCCAGGGAGTCAGCAAATGGTGATATTTTATTCCCTAAAGAATTCTGTCTAACATTAAGCAAGTTTATTGACTATTAGCTATTTCCTGTATGGACAGCTGTCCACATTAACAACAGAACTATGCAGTATATCTTCTGGCATAACATGTCTGGAATAACAGTCTTCATCTAATGTAAACAAAGCAAGATGATTTCACATTTCATATCAGGATCGAGAATTACGTATGAAAAATGCTCATTAATCTTTAGTAACTTATTGATATAAAAATACTAGTTTCATTCCTAATAAGTATTAAAAATCGAACAAAACAGAAAAAAAATAATACAAAAGTTAACTAACCATAAGCCATTATCTCAGATTTTATTGCACTCATGATGCCAAATAACATTTCTTTTCTTCTTAATGCATTTTGCATTTTGCACATAAACCACTATTTTTTTTTCAGTAACAGTGCTATTCTTTGTCAAAATCACATCCATATAATTTACATCACAATTAATAGGAAGTCAGTCTTCTTTTTCTTGTGGTTTCCTTATAAGTGCTCTGCCTAAGAATTCCCATTCTGGCATATTGAAGGCCATTATTCCACCCACTTAGTACTCCTGGATTATAATATTTTCCCAAACATTTTCCATACTGGGGTTCTTCATTTGTGACTCACGTCCTGTCATCATCTTTCTGCTCTGAGGTGCTCAACCCAGCTAAGTTAATGAGACTGGCCCTAACTTTGCATTTGGCTTATAAGCAAAATTGGAGATTGAGCTACACACCAAGGGCAAAAGCTACAGGTCTGTAGACTCTTTCTTTACACAAGCCCCCACAGTATTTCAGAGGTTTAGTAACCTCCAAAGCAATCCTGAGGATATTGACTGAGGACTCATTTAGAACTTGGGGTGGCTCCCAAATTAGAAAAATTGATGGAGGAAGATTAATTTCAGGTCTTTGTCTAGAATCCTCAGGGATTCTCAGGTTAGGTCAACATTTTCCATGTCTCATTCCTCTGTTCTAATGTGCCTTTTCAGGAATCAACTGAACTGATGACCTGGGGCAGGGGCGTTTGGAGCCTACTGATTACAGAAACCCCTGAGTAATAGCACTTCTCAGTTGGTCCCCACGTCTTCCTCGGCTTTCCATACCATTTGAGACTTTAATCTTTAAACTTGTTGTCCCTGAAAGATACCAGTGCTCTGTCAGCATTTATCATCAAGGGCACCACTGACATTTGGGACAAAACCATTTTTTGTTGGCCAGTGGGACTCCCCCTTCCCCTGCGGGGCATTTACTACTCACATTCCCTAGTCATCGAGACCATTCAACAGGATGCCCAACCCATTTCATGGCATTCCCAGTCCAGCTCAACCTATGTACATCATCTTCCTTTCATAAAATACTTCTATAACACTAAGAAAAATGCCTTGCTCTTGGATTTTATATGTTGTTAAGCAAAACACCTTACATAGCTGATACTGAATTAACAGTCATTGAGTTCAAAAATTAAGGATGAGTGCTCGCTTTGGCAACACATATACTAAAAAATTAGGGGTGAGAATGAAGTTTGTGATCGCTGGTATTATCATAAAGAATGAAGGTGAAACCTTTCAGAGAGACCTTCAGCTGAGTGATGGTAAAATCCCAGGGGCTGTAGACCAGAACGGAAGCACAATTCCTGTTACCGTAGAATTCAAAACCTTTTCTCTCCTCTCCTTGGGGGACTCTCTGTATTTCATCACTCACCTCCTTTCCTGGAATAGATAGTCATGTCCAGATCCTGACTCATGACGTGCATTACACATACTTAGGTTGATCCCCAAAGTCCACATTTGGAAATGTTGGTTTAGAGAAAGTATAATAAGATGCTAGTCAATGAGAGTGAAGATTTTTTTAGCCTTTTCAACATCAGGCACTACTTGCCTGACTTTACCTATTTATTTTATATTCTAGTCTCTGCTAGAAAATCATCTGGCCTTAACTCCTAGCTATGCAACTACAGATAAATACCTTAGACTATTCACTCAGCAGACCTCCTGAGTTGAGCACCTATTGTGATATGTTGGTTACCCCAAACCAGCAAAATACCACAGGGACTTCTTAAAGGAAAAGAATTAGATTTAACAGGCAAAGAATACATTGACACCACCTGACATAATTTAGAACCTTAACATTGCGATGGGCTACAAAGTAGATTTTCTGTGTAAACCATTTCTTGTTATTTTCTGATCATTAGGAATTTAAGGCCATTTTCTTTCTAATTAATTTTCAACAGCAGGGTCTTAAGAGCACCCTGATTCATAGTTAAAAATGACCACTTCCTTAAACATATTTTCTCCTTGTTTTGAGACAGGGAGCCATCCTGCCAGTGTCTTTCCTTCTCCCGTCTTTGTCTGGCCCACTTGCCCAACGTCTGAGCGGGGACTTTCTGTAGCTCTTTTCTAATACACACTGGCAGTATTGTCAGCCTAGAAAACACAAATGTAGTTCTTTCTTGTTTTTTCTTCCTCAATCTGAGAATCACCTCCAAGGAGAATCTGCTCCCACTCTCTCACTTTCTTTTTCTTCATGCCTCCTACCTTCCTAAGTAGGACAATTTAATTTGTCAAAAGTAACCACCGTGATTTTGAAAGTTCAGCTCCTATTTGGACTGGCGTTACGAAGCCAGAATTCATAATCACAGGGAGCTGTCACTCCGCTGGTCTGCATGTGCATTAACTATTAATGGAGAAATATTTAAAACCCACTTGCAAAGGAAAAGCTCCATTTTTTTTCAGTTCTACAGATCAAAGGTGGCATTATTCTTGGGCTCAGGGAAGCTCAAGATACCTCCTCCCCCGTCCTATGAATTTCATAGACTGAGTGACCTAGAAGCACCCCCAGGATCGGGGAGACTGTTGCTCAGGCTGCTGCCGTTCCTGTCCTGCCCTGGGCGCCAGACACAGCTGACTGCGGGCTGCTGGGAAGCTGTGCCCAGTCAAGGGCTCCTTCCCTTGCTGCAGAGCCCTTGCCCTTCCCGTGCCCATTCTCTGCCACCTACACAGCACAGATGACAGAGCCCCTAGTGATCCTGGATTGGTGTGGGGTTCCAGAGTCCAAGGGTTAATTTCAAGGGCCAAATTCAAAAGTTGCGGTCTGGTGATTACTGTTATACTTGAACAGGAGCTGTTTTCAGGGAGTATGAAGCTCACGAAAACACCACATTTATAGATCTGTTCCTTGAGAGGATAGCTTAGCTGCTCCTCATCAATAAAATATTAGCTTATCTGATTTCTAAGGGGTTAAAATAACATGGCTGAAAAATTATATAACATTAGTACCCATTTTAACTAAGACCCTTAATTTACACAGAAGGTTTTATATTTCATTGTGAGGGTTAGTTCCTCTCATATAGTTCTGCTTTTATGGGAAAAATGCAAGTGTCCTCTATCTTTCTCTGTTGGTATAAGTATTAAACAAATATGTCCGGTGTGCGAATGGAAAAGGACCGTTCATTTTTGCATAACACAATGCTCACTAAACAGACTAACTCGATTTTTTTACTCTGCTCTGGATTTGAGGTGACTTATAAGAATTCACAGGAAACATTTAAAAATATTTTTAATACATGAATACAAATCAGAATTGGGGAAAATATGCATAGACTAGTTTCTTTCAGTGAGAAGAGTTAATATGTAGGCATATAGACTGTATGGACCTATGCACTTACTAAAGATGCTAAAATTACACCTTGGGTTTCCTGGTAGTAAAAGCAAAGAAGGAAATGTGCTCAGTTGCAAAATTTACATTTCCCATGAGAAAAAAAATTACACTTCCTTTGAAGAAATTAAGTTTATTTTGATACTTAGATATGAAAACACTTTCTGTTAGTTTTTTTTTTTTAATGTAAGGAATTAGAATGGCATGGTAGAGAAATGTCTAACCACAATATTTCTTTTTTTTTTAGTTTTTTTATTATGTTATGTTAATCACCATACATCATTAGTTTGTGATGTAGTGTTCCATGATTCATTGTTTGCATATAACACCCAGTGCTCCATTCAGTATGTGCCCTCTTTAATACCCATCACCAGGCTAACCCATCCTCCCACCCCCCTCCCCTCTAGAACCCTCAGTTTGTTTCTCAGAGTCCATAGTCTCTCATGGTTCATCTCCCCCTCCGATTTCCCCCCCTTCATTTTTCCCTTCCTGCTATCTTCTTCTTCTTTTTTTTTTTTAAACATATAATGTATTATTTGTTTCAGAGGTACAGGTCTGTGATTGTATCATATGATCTCACTGATATGAGGAATCCTTAATCTCAGGAAACAGACTGAGGGTTGCTGGAGTGGTGGGGGGTGGGAGGGATATGGTGGCTGGTGATGGACATTGGGGAGGGTATGTGCTATGGTGAGCGCTGTGAATTGTGTAAGACTGTTGAATCACAGACCTGTACCTCTGAAACAAATAACCACAATATTTCTTACAAGTAAGTTTCTAAACATAATACTTTTAACAAGTGAATTAATTATTTCCCTCTAACTCTGTTGCCAGGTAATGTTTACAGACTTTGAGCACAGCTCTCACCCACCCAGAGGTGGTTCCTTTCAATGACAGTTTGGCCAGGTGGGATTAATAAGAGAAGACATCAATATTATGTATTTGAAAAGAAGAGGATATTAGGAAAGTGAGGGAGAAATATAAGCCTTGAAGAGAAAGAAAAACAGTTGAAATTAGTTAATATACAGCTAACCAAACAAAAATGAGTAACCTAAAAGAATTAAAAACAAAAAGAGTAAATTAAAATCATGGGTAGATGAATGAATAGATAAGAAAATGCTAAAAAAAAAATACAAACAAATCAAAAGAGAACTAAACACTGAAAGAATTGTTTTAGAAAAAAAAACAGGTAAGAGAAAGGGATACATTTTAAAGGAGAAAATGTCACTTTTAGAGAATTTGGGTATGTATTAAAAAATAAGCATTATGACTTTTTAAAAGAAACGAGTATGGAATAGGATTAGAAATTCTGGGGAATAAGAAACGTAGTGTAAAAGAAGAAAAATGGAGCATAGTTGTTATTTTATAACTATTGATGCCAAAATGATGTTGTCATGGCTATGAACCGATCACAGAAAACAGATTAATCCCACTATCCCTATATTTTATAAATTCACAAATTTCAACCCTCTACAATAGTTCTCTTTCATTTTGTTCTGGACCAGATTGATCTAAATAATTACAGATGTGGCCTGATACCTTTATGACTAAACGTAAGCTCCTAAAAATGTAATACTAGGCTGGTTCATAATCCAGGTTGTAGTAGCTGGGCTTAAAATAGAAGAAAATCCATTACCTTTTTTAAAATTTTTTTTAAGAAAATTTACATGTTGGTGTACAGAATAGAAGTATGTGTCAAAAAATTAAATTCTGGGGGCGCCAGGGTGGCTCGGTCAGTTAAGCATCTAACTTTTGATTTCAGCTCAGGCCATGATCTCAGGGTCCTGGGATCGAGCCCCATGTCTGGCTCCACCCTCAGTGGAGAGTCTGCTTGAGGATTTCTCTCCCTCTCCCTCCACTCCTCCCCGCCCCCCTGTGTTCTCTCTGTTTGTCTGTCTCTCTTAAATAAATAAATCTTTTTAAAAAATTAAATTCTGTTAATTAGGCCTTAGGTTGGAATTTCAGTACCAAAATGAAGCAAATTACTAGTTATTGAAGCAGTCAAGGTAAAAATGTACCAGATATATCAGGCATAAGAACCTAATGATAATTTTTTACCTCTTTCTCAGTAGATTAATTGTAGAGCTTAATTGTATGTTAGATTAAAACTCCATTAAGATAAGAAGAATATGCTTAAAATCATTATAATATTTCAAATAACATTATCTAATCCTTTTAAAAGTGATCAGAATAGGAAAAATCTAGGCTGCCTCCACTGCTCTGTAGAAATGAATTTGTTGTTCCGTTTTTATTAAAGCTACAAAGTCCTAGATTAACTGTCATCTTAATGTGAGCTTTGATGAATCCATGTTTGCTTATGAAGACAACTGCATATATTTTTCCTTTCTTTCTTGAGAGAGGACAAAACTCACCCTGAAAATGCTTAGAAGAAAAAGTAGATGGATGTGGTTTCTGAACAGTATAGGGAGTGCCGCTTTTGCTGGAGCTTATAATGCCTATTTGAATCTCTTTTTTAAGAAGGAAAAAAAAAAGAGAGGGAGAAGGATGTTAAGAGAATAGTAAGCCAAGAAATAGTTGGCTCTGTGTGCAGAGGGGCAAGGAAGGGAAGGCCCTCCAGCAGTTTTTGTCTCTGGCGGGTGAGCTACTGTCCGGAAGGTGCGTTGGCTCTCTGGGCCGCCTCTGCGGTATTGTGCGGCTCCCTCTCTCCCTGGCCTGGCCTGCTCTGGCCGAGAGTGGATCAAACAAGCCGTGGGGAAAGTTCCCCTCATTTGCATCACTTCTAGACAGCCCTGTCGTACTCTTTGCTGACAGGAAATCACTGTCTTTGTCACCTTTTCTCAGGGCCCTCCTTTTGGCAGAGATGGGCCATGTGACCACGCTTAATCACAACAACAGGGCTGGCTCAGGACTCAATGACATGTTTTCCTCAGCACTTCAATAAGTGGGGTAGAGGAGTCAGGAGGAAATGACTACATTAATTTTAAAGTGAAAAGATAATTAACACTTGAAGGACTAATGCTACAACCTATGGAATTATTATTCAAATTGAAGTTAATTTATCAAAAACTCGTGAAAACTATCTCCCCTATTGCAACTGTTTTAAAAGAAATAAACCTTGAATAGTAAGAGTTGGGCGTGTTGGAGGGAGAGTGGGGAGAAGGCGGGGGGAGAGGGGCTTTGGATGGAGAGGGAGAGCGAAAAGGGGGGAGAGAAAGAGGAAAATCATAGCAGGCATACGCTGTGTTTGAAAAAGCAACTTAAATGGGCTAACGCTTCAACATTTGGGACTGAGGGCTGGAGCATGTAAAACGCTTACGTAGATGATATGAATAGGACAGTGGCAAACAAAAGCAGCAGTGTGCTCCTGGAAAACGGTGCTTAAAGGAGTTTCCTTGGCAACAGAAATGCAGTTCCAAAAGTAGACAGAACTTTGCTCAGAAAACATACTATTAATAACAACCTTCCGGAACAACTTGGAACAATCTGACGACTTGGCAATAATAATGCCAAGTGTTCTGCAAATTAATCTAACACATAACAGTTACGTTTCCCTTGCCCGTCATTCTGCTGGACCCCACCAAGAACTCCTTGCTTTTCGGTGGCACAAATGTGAAAAATATTTCTAAATGTTGTCACGGAAAAAGAAAACCCAAAGAAATGCTAGTGGCCAGCAGTGGCCAGGGATTGTGTTCAGCCTTTTGGAACCCACAAGGGAATTTAATGAGATGAGTTTATTCCAATTAAAGCCACTGCGTTTAGTATCTCCTCCCAGCAAAGATGTTTCCATGAACAAAACTTGTCCAAGGGTTAACAGCCCGAGAGTTGCTGCGACGTGAAGCACATCTTGAGGCCACTGGTTATATAAATGTAACACTTCACTAAATACGTGCTGGGTGTTATTTTTAAAAGCATCATCATTTCTTGTCAGCCCAGCGAATAAACTAATCTTGGATCTACTTGGCCAATGGGAATCATTTGAATTCTCCTGAAGGCAATACGTTTGCCAGCCAAGAAAGGTATAGTGTTCCCCTCCTCTGACCTTTCTTGAATCCTTGGATCTAAAGGTTAAAAGTAATCAATATCTCATTGCGCGGCTTGGTTTCAGGGTAACAAGTAATAACCATCATGTTAAAATCCAAATGATTACAGATAGCACTTAAATGAGTTGACCTGTTTGGGAGCTTGTATTAATTGCAATCAGGATAATCATTTGAGTTTGCTAATAAAATTTCGGATTAAATTGCAAAAATTTCAGCCTTTAACTTTTGAAAAACGACTTTTAGTTAATTAGATGTGAATGTGCAGTATTTCCCTCCTGTGTTAAGCTGAGAGATTTGGCTTTCACCCCACATATTTAGAGATTTCTTTCTGGTTTTTATAACATAAATTGGAGGAACACTTAAACGACTTATAAGAAAGGGTGTTTGTTAGGTTCACTACCACCTTTGGCTCCAGATCTGCTCCATACTATGTGGTATGTTTTAGGTCAGTGAGTCCATGGAAATGTCCCTCACCTACTTTTTAGCATTGCCTATTTTTAAATTACTTATCTTTAGTGGTTATATTCATATTTGGGCTAATGTGCTTTGTAGCTAGAAAAAAAAACATAGGATGTGTGATTACACTTTACATGGTATGAACTAGGAGTTATTTTGTTGGAAAAAAAAGGACTACCAAAGTTTAAAGATGAAAACCAAGTATTATCATTGACAAAAGGGTCTTGATATAAAAGGGATAAATGTTAGGTTTAATGTTCCATGTAATTACATCAGGAGGGTACTGGTGGTCATAACTGTAACTGCCTGTATCGGGAAGGCATTGGTTATCCTAACTACATCATAATTATGACACTAAATCACATGACTTACAGCATAAGTTATATCATAACATAACCCACTGTGTAAAATATACTATTGAATCCACGTATTTTGTCCTTATGATTATTCTAGTTTTTACAATTTATTCCTAAAACAGGAAGGTGGAGCTAGAAGAGTACCTAGATAGTATTTTGTTTATTTCCAAAAAATCCCTGGTGCTCTTGTTGGCAGCACATATACTAAAATTGGAATGACAGAGAGAAAATTAGCATGGCCCCTGCGCAAGGATGACATGCAAATTCATGAAGCGTTCCATATTTAAAAAAAAGAAGCCCTGGTACCTGTTCAGAATAGTCCAGAAAACCCTGGGTGGGAAAAGCTTAACCATAGTACTTTCTCAGATAAACCCATTAACCCCCTTTTTTCTTGTCCTTGTCTCACTACCATGTCTAACTTTAGAAAGAGGTAGATTTGTGGTTGTCCAAGGGACATCATTTTTGGAGTATTAGGAATTCCCCAACCCAACTGTTTCCATCACTAAATGTCCATACTGCCTTAAATCCCATCCTTAAGATTCATTTCGTTGAGATAAAAAGAATGCACTCTACTGGATGCAGATATTCTCAGGGGGTAGGAGAATAATACTGAATTAAATGCCAATTTTAACATTTTGTTTAAATGGAAGGGCACTAGGAAGGGAAGATGGAATTGGTAGAGAGAAGAAATCTAGAAAAGGGAAGTGTGTGTGTGGGGGGGTGGTATGAGATAGGAGTAGGATGGAGGGAGAAAAAAACTAAATTGTCCAAATCTTACTCTTTGACTGTGTTAGTGCCCTATACACATGATCTTATTTAATGCTCTCACAATGATCCTGGATTATTTTCCCCATTTCATTGATACGAGCCTGAAACACAGAGAGGTTAAGTGACTAGCCTCAAAGATCCAGTTTCTCAGGTTAGGCTAGGGGTTGCTGAGATTCCAAACATCCCCCAAATCTCCAAGGTTTAAAGTTACAAAGATTTATTGCTCACACATACTACACATCCATCACAGGTTGGCTATGGGCTCTGCTTGGTATTGTTCTTACTCCAGGACTCAGACTAATGAGCCAGCCACCCTCTTAAATATTCCCTCAATGTGGCAAAGGGAAAAGAGAGTTCTGGAGGGTCACCCTCTTGACATTAAACCTTCTACCTGGAAGGGAAACACATAACTTCCTCTCCAAATCATTGACCAGAACTAATCACATGGCCCCACCTAACTCCAAAGCTGATGGGGAAATGCATCCCTACTATATGCCTGAAAGGCAGAAAGCTAGAAAGAGTTGTTGCTATTATCAGTAGCTACCACAAGAAATAAGTAAATAAATCAGAGTTTGAACCCAATCTGGTTGGCTTTAATGCCCACAATCTTTCACATGCTACTTGCCTGCTCACTATTGCCCCATATCTTCTTCTCTACAAGAGGCACAATTCTTGCAAGTGCATTTTCCTCCCTCTGCATAAGCTTCTTGTGCCAGAGAGAAAGAAGTTCCTATATATTAAATGGAACATCAGCAGAGAAAACATGATGGACTTGGGTTTACTCTTTAGCCAATCATCAGGCTGTTCTGTGAAAACCCTCAAACTTTCTTAAGCACCTCAGCACCCTAGGAGAGTGTTGCCATGTGGAGCCTCACAGGAATCTCCTGTATTTTGTCAGATTCAAGAACGCTAAGGCTGAAAATATTTATGTTTTTTTGGGGCGGTGGGGGGGAGATGCACTAAAGACAGCATTGCCCTAGGAAGATTCAACCTCATGGATCCTGTTATTGCCAAAGGGAGTTACTAAAGAAGGGTCCCCATGGAGAGATACTCTAGGGGAATATCATTTGCAGAAAAACCATTTTCCAGTCCTGTCAAGGAGGCAATTTCAGTTCTCAGAAACAAGGGCATTCCCAAGCATATTTTTAATAATGTTGGCATTTGCGAAGCTCATACATTCTTAAACTAGGCACTTCTGCGACACTCTGTACCTAATGAGGCACACTGGGGTAAGCTAAGAGGGAGGCAGTGGTCTTCCTGCCGAACCTCCGTTCATTTACATAAGACACAAAACATAAACATACACACACACACACACATGCGCATGCACACACACACATACATACACTCACCCACATACGCATTTTCTTTTACTGAAGCCAGAAAAGAGTCAAGCTGGCTAATGCTTCTGGGGTTGAGTCTAATTTTTCTTCTAAACTTTTTTAGACCACAGTGCCTTTCTCCAGAAGGACATCTGTATGCCCCTGTAACTCCTCTGAACTTACTATTTCATTTTTTTTTTTTTAAGATTTTATTTATTTGCGAGAGAGAGAATGAGAGACAGAGAGCATGAGAGGGAGGAGGGTCAGAGGGAGAAGCAGACTCCCTGCCGAGCAGGGAGCCCGATGCGGGACTCGATCCCGGGACTCCAGGATCATGACCTGAGCCGAAGGCAGTCGCCTAACCAACTGAGCCACCCAGGCGCCCTGAACTTACTATTTCAGCCGCTCTCCTAAGTAATTGATTCTACATGCTCATTGACATTGGCTTAAAGAAAATTTGTGATTCGTGATATTTCCCTTGTCATCTCATTTTATCCATTGAAAACTAGGAAGTTTGTGGAAGGGGTACATGTACACACGTGATTATGCACACACATTTATGTGTGTCGACACATGTATACACATATACAAAGTATTAACTCATTTAGTTAAAAAAATCTTTCATAAGGATTGAATTTGGATGAAACCAGATTCCTTGGACCAAATATGCTGGTAGTCCCAAGACATTTAAATCATGCATATGTAAATAACTATACAAACTTCCTTCATATATGCCAAGTTTCAGTTTGGAGCTCATTTCTATGTTATAAGTCTTGGCATATTCAATCTTGCTACCTTCATTATAATAGTTTTACTCCGTCAGTATTCATAGGTGCCTCCCTAAGAGAGCCCTCCTTGAGGATAATTTAGCCATGAGTACTTCGTTATAATTAAATGCATACTTTTTGATAGTGATGGTAGGTTTGGACTTTGTGGACCAAATGTGAGAATGAATGATTATAATTTTTGTTAGACTCCACACTCCAGGAGGGCAAGGTTCGTGTCTGTGTTGTTTATTGCCATATCTCCACCGCCCAGTGCCATACCTGGCACATAATAGAAACCCAATAAATACATATTGAGAAACACTTTTCAAACAGATTTATTTAATAAGCTATTAATTAAATCCTACTGATCAGAACTATGCTATCAATTCATTACTTTTGCAAGAAAACAACCCTATTTTCATGCCGTGGTCATTCAGTCTGAAACTTCACGGCCTTCTCTTATATTGGATATAAAAACAAAACCAACAATCTCTCTCCTTTAAAAACCGAAGTGTGTTAAGTGCAGTTCTTAATATTCGGGGTACTCAGACTTGGCCAGGTTGGTGTCAGGGAGAAAGAGAGGAAAAGAAAGAGGGAGGGAGGAAGGGAAGGATCATGATGCCCATGTCTGAGACAAATGGTACAAAAATATTTAACTAATCACCATAATTCTGTGGCTAATCTGCAAAACTGTACTATTTGTTGGTGCATTCTTGATTATGTAGACAGTATAATTACACATATAACTAATACCATGTACCATGCAAATGTAAAACTTAAAAATAGAACAATACATGCAGGTGAACATGGACAGTCTTTAGACATGGTAGGACTATCAGCACATTTTTTTTCTTGTACCATAGTGAATGGGAGAGTTTATTGACATAATTGTTGTAGAAAATTAGGTTTGACCTCAGAGGAGTATGTATGTCTAAAAAGGTAGTCATGAGAGAGGTGAGAAAAACAATAAGAAGTAATCCAAATCCATCGTGATGTGGGTGGATGGATGGTGTATAAAAGACTGACTCCTCTTTCCAAAGCTAGAGCTAGCTAATTCAGAATATGCAACTTAAAAAATTAAGGCTGACCGCTGTAAGGTCAGGAGAAAGCTAAAACGTAATTTTGAAACTTTCTCCCACTCTTTCATTTAAAAAAAAAAAAAAGTGACCCTGTTCATAGTTTTTAAAAATAATCCTCATATATGGTCATTTATATTTTTAACTTAGCCATTAATTGTGAGCTTCAATGATTTTATGCAATTAAGAAAAAGCTAAAAGATGTATCATTTAAAATTAGAATTTCATAAAGATTTGTGATGAATTCACCTCTTGCCCCTATTTAGGTCCTTGACATCCATTTGGGTTCACTGTCTTCCCATTGAACTTTGTCCTTCCTCCTCAGCTTTCCTTGGCTGGGACATGTTGAGATTTGAAAATATGTGTGAAGAACGTTCTTCTCTGTGTGCTTTTTCTCTCTTCTTCCTCAGTCTCTTCTGCCTGCTGATGCTAAAGATCCATTCTGTGAGTCACTGGATTTCATACAAGCCATTAACAAAAATCCTCATGTTCATTAAAACTTAAGTATAAATGCATCTCTAGAGTTGAGCTAATTGAATTCTTTTTCTGCAGCATGGGAATATAGCAAAATAACTCAAAGTTGGCTAGCATTTTATAATCCATGTTTTGATGATAGTTTAAGAGGCTCCGTCCGTCCAAGTTTGGGTTAGAAAAAGAGATGAAGTATGGAAACACTGTCAGAAGCCTTTTCTGTTTACAAAAAGATCCAGGGATACCATGAGTAATGCCAGAAATCTCATGTGACAGCCAGCTCTTATGGGATTTTTTGAGCTCACCAAGTTCAGGAAATAGACAGTTCCAGAAAGCTGATTGGAGTTCAAAGATTTTTTTTTTTTAAATTAACTGAAGTGAATAATCGTGTTCTCTGTCCATTGTCCAACACTGCTGCTCAGACCTGTGCTCTGCTGCGGGTGTACATCTCCCCGGGGCTAGGTAATATCAGGCACTCGATAAATACTTTCTGATTTAAATTGCCTGCTTAATGAGTGTTTTCTCCTGAATCTTCCAGAGTGAATCTCTTAGAGGTTTTATACAGTTATTTATTTCCATGGGAAGTGAGAATTTTACCTAGAGTTTCAGGACTGCAAGTGACCTCATAAGGACCTTCATTTCATTTCCTCTCTTTCAAGGATTGTTTTTATCCATTCCAGATAGGAGAGAATTTGTCCTCCATTAAAGATCTTTCCAGGGGAAATTCCACAGCCTCCCATTAAACTGTTTAACAACTCTCCCTTCCCTGAAAGTCTTCCTGTATCTAGTGTAAATCCCTTCTGTTGTTAGGTGTAATTGTCAAATCGGCCAGAATCCATGCTCGGTAATTAAACCTCTTCTTTCTGTTTTCTATATAGTCACATTTCTCAGGCTTTTGCAGGCTTCTTTTCAAGTTAAAAAATCTTTTAAAAGTCCTTTATATCAGTTTTGTCTATACTCTAACTGAAACCACTTCTATCCTCTGTTGTAGGAGAAAATATGCTAATACTGAGATAGCGCTGGTAAATCCATATATTTGAGGGGCTTTACCAAGCTCCATGGATTTCTCCATCAGGTTTTTCAACTCTCTCTTATTAACAGTTGATAAAATAGTTCATGGATGGTTTGGAAGAGGAATATGGCCTGTCTGAGATAGTATGACTTACATCATATACCTAAAAAAAAAAAAAAAAAGTTTGAAAAGGAAGAGAAAATGATATAAAATGGGCTAAAAAATCTTCCTCCCATTTAGGGACAGGGCTGCTTCTCCCAGTGGATGCGTAATATATTATTTATGTAAGAGTGAGCTTCATGTTTTTGGCTCATATTCCATTTGGAGCATATACAGTATGACAGTTTCCTTGGCTTATTGTTGTATATATGGCTATCTATTTTTAATACATTGCTTTTGTCTTTTTTCATGCTTGCTTACATCTGTTGTTATGAAAACTGACATAAAGTTTTTAAACATAAAAGAAGTGATGGAGAAAGAGATGGTAAGAGACAAACAACATTTCAAAGGAACGCAAGATGGAGAAACAGGAGCAAAGTCTCCATGGAAAGAACCAAAAGCAGCCTCTGCAGGATAAATGGGAGGGGGAGTCAGAACAGAATTCTGTAGTCACAGAGGAAAAAATGGTCATGAGGCTACATAAAGCATTTCTATGTTAGAAGGAACATAATACATTTTCCACCAAATTGTTTAAACTTTTTAAGCTGTAGTTTTCAAACCTGTGAAATGGGGATAACGCCCACTTTGAAAGGTTGTCAGGATTCCATGAGTAATGTATATAAGGGGTTCAGCCTTGTGCTTGGTAAATAGCTCCAGACATAATACAGACTCAGGGGTTAACTATAGCCTGAAGGTCGAATCCAGCCCATGGCCCGTTCATTTTTTTTTAATAAAGTTTTATTGGAACATAGCCAAGCACATTCATTTATGTATTGTTTGTGGCTGTTTTTATACTTCAATAACAGAATTGAGTAGTTTCAACAGTTACCATATGGCCAGCATGCCTAAATTATCTGACTCTGCAGAAAAAGTTTACCAGTCCCTTGTATAAATAACTATTATGACAACTCTTCAGTAATATACATTATTCTACAGACTTGAATGATTTTCCAGTTCAATTTTCTGGCTTTTGTATCACAATAATACCTGATGACTATTATTCTTTTGCCCAAGGTTCTAGTTTTCCTCCTGTAACAACCCAAAGTCTGCCCAGTTTCCTTGCTCTTCAATATAGCCTTAAATGGTTAATTGGTTCATTTCACCACCAGGTGGCCTCCTATACTCTATTGTGCTTGTGGGACCCAAAGGAAAGCAGAAAATGGATCTAATGCATTTCTTTCAACTTTGGCTGTGATTCTGCTCTTATTAAGCACTTCTCCAGTGGCTCTGCTACTCTGAAATCACTCTCTATTTTATGTTTGGTCCTGAAACATAAATTCACACTGACCTTTTTAGAAAATGAATTCTAAATCAGGGTTAGAAACAGTTAAAACAGTAAAAACAAAATAAAAATATTTAAATGCCTACTCACACCTACATCAAAGTAGTTTTTTTAAAAAAGAAGTTTGGCTATCACGTAAGAGGATTACCATGACTCAGTATTATTCTCAGCTGTGTCCTAGCAGGATTAATTAATCTTGAATCTTCCACAGGAAAGACAAAGGCCACTGCCCCTCAGATCTCCATATGTTAATTTCTTGAAGAGCATAGGTGGACTTCAGATCAGTACCCCAGTTTCTTTATGTTTTTTAATTCTCTAAATTTTCTTTTTGAATTTTCATTTATCTTATTTTTGAGCTTTGCTAAAGACCAGTGCCATGCAAGGAAGATTAGAAAGCTGTGTGATAAAGTGCTGGAGAAGGAGGCTGGATTCTCCTTGAGCAATGACTCTTATCCTCTCAGATTTCATCTTCTTCATCTATAAGGCCAAGGGGATGGACTGGGTGGCTTAAAGGTCCATTCCAACTTCAAGATTCTCTCACTGGTGAAAAATCAAAGGTTATTCCAATTAGTAATTGGTTTGGCTAGGAACCATCTGGCAAAAACCGGAATTTTAGGAACTCGATTTCAAAGGCTATGGAAACAAACGCATGGGTAAATATAATTTTGTGGCAAGCTACCGTAAAAAAGCGTATAGTTTCTAAATGCCACATTATTTTTAGTTCATTTCAGGTGGTAGTCGTAAATGCAAATTTTATGAGCCTTCTTAGACCCTTTCCTTTACATTTTACTTTTATTCAGTAGTAGATAACTTCAGTTGGATTCTGAACAGTGTCTTGCTAAATCTGTCATGGAAGTTTCGCTTTCTCTTTGACGTCTTATTTTCTACACATTTTAATTTTCCTACCTTTTTCTTTGGGCAGAATGATCAAATCCTCTTCAAATTTCTTTGCAGCATAGGACAGATATATTCACTTATATTTCCATTGAAAACGGGTCATTCTATATGGTACAAACAACCTGTTCTTACCTTCTGCTTGAGTTGCGATATGCACATCACTGGTTTGTATTTGAAATGTCACATTGGATGTCATGGCAAATACTGCTAAAGGCATTTAGCTGTCTATGAGGAAAGGACCAGAATTGTCCCTAGGGCATTTTGGTAAAGAACAGGCTCACGTTTGAATTCAGAGTTACCCTGGGAGACCTAGTGACAGGCAATCTCTCTAATTCCAAATTCCCTACTGGGGCTACTTCTCTGGAGAGCTATCTGGTTAAAGGCAGATTCATACTTGCTTGGGGAAAAATTGATTACAAGTTTTTTCCCACTTTACAAACTGCACTAATTAGTATCAAGCTCAACTAATAATTTATGAAATTTGCATTGCTTTCTGTTTGCCTAAGCACAAACATTTCCTACCATATATATTTTTCAATATATGTTCACATGTCTCATGTTCATGTCTAATACATATTAGGAATTAACAGTCTAATAATCTTACCTTTAAAAGTCAGGAAAAGTGAGAAGAAATGATGCTGTCTGTTATTAGCGACTGTAAAGATGTGGCAATAAGCATCTGTTAGGGATTACTGTATGCTCTGAAAAGCAAAATAAAAGGAAGATTATCCTTTTCCTTCAGTAATTTATAACCCATTTGGAAAAGCAAAACCAAAAAACATGAAATAATAGCAAAGATAGCAAATATGTATGGTACCAAAAAAAAAAAATAAGTGCTGGTCTTCTTAGAATGTCTTCATAAGAAGAAATGATATTTGAACTGGACATCGCTGCATAGAATTTAAATAAGTGGAATGAAGATACAGAGGTAGATACATTGCAGAAGAATACAACATTGTGTGTGGGGGGGATGCCCTCAGATCTAGGAGTTAGTTTGACCCATGACTAGGACTTTATCCAAATCAGGAAGATACATTGGAGAAGAGGAGCAAATCAGCAGCACCTCCTAATGGCTTTCATCCATGTGTTCAATGAAAGTCAACAAAAGGCAAGATTGTTGTCCACTGAACATTGAATTCTCGATTCAGTGTTTCATGTAGTGAAGGGAAATTATATACGTAAATATGCAAACTAATGGCATAAAAGAGATGAGAAAAGTTATGCCAAAGGTCATATTTTCTTAGCAGGCAACATTTGGATCAAGTTTGAACAAACACTTGTATCTAGTGCTTATTATGTAACAGGAGTTGTTCTAGGATCTTTGCATATATTAGCGCATCCAATCCTCACAGCAACCTTGTGAAAGAAGTATTAGTATTATCGCCAGATGAGCAACTAAGGCACAGGGACGTGCACAGCTAGTAAGCAATGCAAGCAAAGTTTAACAATGGGCAATCTGATTCCAGGCATATATTTTATTTTCATTTATTTATTTATTTTTGCCAAACTCCTTGAATCTCATTGACTCACAAATTAAAATGCTTGGCATGGGTCCTTCTGTCACCATGTTTATAGAACCCAGTGATCAAATGGTTATGTGTGTGTAGGTTTTGAGAAGTAGTATTACTAGGTAATACCAGCATGTTCCCTCCTCCCTTTATTAAGGGGAGAGAAAAACAGTAACACCTTGTTGATATATTTTCTAAAAGATGAAGACTATATATACATAGTTAATATGTATGTATTATATATAAATATGTATACGTGATATGTGTTATATATAAATATTGTTTACCTTTTCAATGACTGCTCCCCATTGTGACCTATTTTATTCTCTAATGTGGACAGTAGTTCCAATACATTATTTCTAAGACAGATAATAAAAAGGAATGGGAAATACAAGGTCTTAACTTGCAAATGGGCCACAGACCACATTATCTTATTACAAGTCATATGTATTAAAATCGAAGACTTTGTTTTAAAATGGCACATTTTACGTAGAGATCTGAAATTTCACACAAACAAGATCTGTTTATTTCTTAAAACGTCTGTGGTGGGTAAGTGGTGAGGATATCATTGTCCCTGTTTTACAGATGGGATGACCACGAAAATATGAAATAACTTTCCTCAATAGAGCAAGCCACCAATAGAGCAAAGGCAGAAGGAGCAGCCACAGAGAAAGTGGTGCCCAGTGAAGGGGCTCCCTATTGATGTGCTTAGAGAAAATCCTCAAAATCACAGGTTTTGCACCTATTTCTTCTTGAGCAATTATCTGTTGTTATGGCTATAAGCTGCACTAAATGGCCACATCCTGGTACTTCTGGGCTTTTTTGTTTCAATCTCCACTTACTGAATTTTTGCGCCCTTATGCTAATTTTTAGGTCATCGGTATCATATTCCTTCATCCAATTATTTCAGGGGAACCAGTCACTGAAAACCTTCTCTCTAGCTGTGATTTCCTTCCTCTTCTGCAATATTCTCTAGTTTTATGTAGTTTTTAGATTTATTCTCTGTGGACTAGTTATTGTTGCCCCTATCTGGTGAAACTTTTGTAACTTCCCCTATTTTCTTATTACTTTCTCTCCCTCCATCTGTGTATTTCCTTCATTTTGTTCTCTAAATCTTTCCTCCTTCCTCTTTCTGACTTTTATCACTCTTGTGATTGGACAAACACACACACACACACACACACACTGTGTTTCTCTTTGACGGAGCTATTCTAATAAACGTCCTTGAATGTTTATGGCAGACTCCCTTACATAGCTGGAAAAATGCTCAAAAGCACTTATCATAACCAGCATTTGCTCTTTATAGTCTTAGTTTATGCTAATAAATTTTCATCTGTATCCTAGAGCTTCTTTAAACTGTGAGCCATCATTCTTCTGAACAACAGGTATGACTGTCAGTGAGAGCCTGTCTGCCCTTTTAGCCTCAACTTCAAGCTACTAAAAAAATCTGTGGAGGTTTGGAGGATGAACTTAACACCAAAATGAATCTGGCCATAGATGCTCCAAGGATGGGGTTCTCAAGTGTGTTTTGACCACTCCAAAGTCAGTTTGAATGATATTCTTGACCTTATTTATTTACATTATACTCCCGGGGCCTACCAGTTTTCTCAGAATTCTGGACTGATATCTAAAGATGCATTTCCAAAAATGACAGCATGACCTAGCAAACTAAACTGAAATCCCTCCTGAAAGTTCTCTTTCTGGGTTTTAGTGATATCTTACTGACCTTGGGCAAGTCACTTAGCTTCTATGTATCAATTTCCAATCTGTAAGACAGAAGTGATATTACTAACTTTCCCCATGGGCTTGCCATAGGAGAACAAAAAAGAAAACAATCCGTTGAAATGACAGTCAAACTTTCTGATGCTGGAGCAACAGAGCTTAAAGCCTGAAATCTCTAAAATCTATTTTCTTAAGATCTCTTTCTAGTAAATATGGACATGTATCCCCAAAGAAACCAAAGAAAAAGAGGCTAGAACAGAAAGGTTTTTAAATCTATAGCAGATTGGTGTTGGAACTGGAAATTAGACCCACCTCTTGCATCCTGGTCAAATATCATTGCTCTGAGAAAACCCTGAATTCCTAAAAGGTGTCCTTAAATATTTAAAAGGTTTCTGTCTTCTTTTTCTTTGATACATTTTATAGAAGCTTTTCTTAGGTTAACCATTCCTGGCCATGGGAAACAATTAACTTTGTTCACAGTTTCTGTCTAAAAATTGAGAGTGATATTTTTGTGTTGGGGGTTCTGATCAAATAGTTTTTCACTGAGCATGAAGTTCAAAGATAAATGGAGGCAATCACATGCCACTCATTTCTGTGTACTAATACTATACTGGACATATATTTCAACCGCTGATATAGGCTCACTTGGTCTTTTATCTGGGAGAAATTCAAATGAATAAGTATTTTCCAACTTCTGCATCTAACCCATAATGCTAAGAGTTAACTATGGATAAAGATTGAACAGCACATGATCCCTGACCATATACACTCCATGTAGGAACTTATAATCTAATTCTGAAACTACATTCATCCCTATCTGATGTGAAGGTACCAGAGTACCCTCAAAAAGTGGCCTAAGGCATCAAATATTTTACAGTTCAGGGATTTGGGCATTCACCAAGAAAAACTCCATGGCATTTTGGCTCTATTAAGATTATAGATGTAAAAACCCTTTAAAAAGTCAAAAATACACTACAAAGGAAAAAAATCTTGATGTGAATATATAATGGTATGATGGCATTTCCATTGTGTTTTGGACAACTCTGGAAATGCTTTGATTGGCTCTGTCTTAAAACCTAAAACATGGTGAGTTCTGGATAATCATGGTGAGTTTCTCAGTGCTGGTGGCCACAGTCCCTGAGGAATGCCCATGTGCACTAAACTTGAAAAGATAGCTTTTGATAATGACATTATGCGGGAGGGGGTTGTGCTCTCAGCCTTCATTTAGGCCACTGATTCTCATAGATTTCTGAAGTCACAGTGTACTGCAGCAGTATCTTTTTGATAAACTACAATGGCTACAGTGTTCTACCTCTCATTTTTTCTTGTCATCCTCAAAGAGAAAGCAAGATATTCTCTTTGAAGAAACACTATCAACAGCATTAACATGAGAAATATATCGTCTCTTCCTTATGAAATTAATTTGGCATTATTTTTGAGGTGCGTAACATCTTGGCAACTGCTTTGGTTTAAAACTCTGTGATTTGGGAAAAGCACGTTTCAGAATGTTTAATTCAGCGATACAAAAGGCACTAATGAAATATGCATGTATGAATTTTATATCATATTAGTTCCCTCTTTCTTGAAATCTGAATAAAAGCCAAACATCTGGATTACGTTTGAAAAGCCTGAATTTCCAATTTTCAGAGAGATTCAATCTATTTTGACATTGCACACTTAGCCTTAACATTTACAGTGTGCTATTAACATTACTTGCAATTGTAAAAAAAAAAAAAAAAAAGTCCAGATTTAAACAAACTTGGTGCCTCCTAATGCTAAAAATATATCTATATTTGAAATGGCTGTTGCTGCACAACTGTATACGTCCATGGTTTGGGCTTCATCAGCATTTCTATTATAAATACTTGCACTGAACAAGCCTATAATTCTGCTATAGAGATATGGGGTAAGCTTTGGTATATAAATTCTCCCATGGTTGTATATTAAAACAACAAACAGCAATTCATGTATCGCTTAGGCTTAGTTTGAAAAAGTATTCATTGATTCAGTGCTTACTGAAGACCTCAAATATTCAAGGTACTCCATGATGGGCCAAAAAAGGAATAGCCCTCATCCTTGGGTTTATTCTTCAAATATAAGATAGATAATAAGATTTCTGTTTTTATACATATTTGGGCATATTTTGGCAGCTAGGCTAAAGGCAAATGTATATTTATGGTCATAATTTAGGGAAGTAAATATGGATATCAATGCTTTGTCTCACTTCATGATCATAGTTTATTTAAGATATAGCTGGTCAAGTTTTAAGGGGTAAAATAAGTTCTATGTCTACACAAGAGATCAAGGAAGATAGAAGAATGTGACACTGTGTTTGAAGTTTGCATAATAGTAAACCTTCAGTGGGCTTTAATTAACTACACTCAAATTTTTACTGGATTTCTTGTAGTATATAGTAGGTAAATCTCACTCTTCTGTGACATGTGGAGAACAGCTGAAGTCAGGAATTTCCCTTTTCTCGTCTTATTTTGCTTTATTTAAAAAAAAAATCCATTAGATTATAAAGTAGTACCCAATGAAACAAAAATAGATGTGTTTCAAGGCATCTGTTTAGATCAGAGGATGGAAAGCAAAAGAAATAATACTTCTAAATTGGAAACTTTTTTAAAGGAGAAAACTGAGTTTCCATTACATTAATTGCTGCTCCTTGTGTCTTTTTTCCATCCTACACTACGTACTCTAACGGATATTACATAATTGCATAACTATTCTTACTATGTGCTGACATGACATTACGACAGCCCTGATATGGTGCATCATAATGAAACCGTAATTAGAACAGTCATGATGTATTATGGCAATGATCCACATCGTCACTGAAGTGCATTGGAATGCACAGAAAACCCATTGAGATGTGCAGATTTTCAACATAATATAGCACAACCATGGAGTTTCATAGCATGGAGGAGAAATTGCCATTATGCCCACACTGCTGGCAGCAAGGTTATAACACATTTCTTCAATCTGTTAGAGAAAGTTCTGTATTGATCGAAGAAATTTTTTGAGAGTGCCATTTGTGAAGTTTATGTCTATAAAACAAATCTGCCGGAAAGACCTTGTTGAAATATGGACTTAACTGCATAAATTCTATAGAGGTTTCCCATAAAATATTTACCAAAATAAAGGACCCAAAAGGTTTCATTTAATATCTCAAATTCAATGAAATACTTTCCTAAAGTAGTACAGATTGAAGATGATTTGAGGATTTTTATTTAATGTTGCCTTTTCTTCTCATTTTCAGAGTCCTATCTTGAACTCTGATTGTATAGCTTACATTTTATGTGGTTGTATCTCTGCTCCCTTGTGGTTCTCCTAGGTTTCTCTACATGAGAATCTTCTATGTGAGTCTTGTTCCAGTAAGTGGTGGCTTCTCCTTGACGTGGTGTGTTTTGGTCTTGGCATTCCTCCTATACACAGAATAATATGATTGTTATGGCTGATTTGGCGATGTGAGCCCAAAGAAGCTCAACTTTCTAAAACAGAGAGGAACTTTAAACTTTATTTTCTAGGCCAGTCCTCATTCAGGGCCTCATTATCTCATAAAACCTCCCAACCACGTACACTTCTGGTCTCTACCTGAATACCTGTGGTAAGTGGGAGCTCCCTGTCGCCCAAGCTCCACTCCTACTCGTTCTTCAGCCTTTGATCCCATTGCCTGACCTCTGAGACCAGATGAAAGAAATTAATATTTTCTATTGAAAGTCCTCCAATTTTCCAAGTCTGCTAACATGTCCTTCCCTCTCTTCTCTCATCTTCAACTCTTACTTACCCTTGGCTGAATATCTTCAGCTCCTTCAACAGCTTGCTCCTTGGGGAAGTGTTGAATATTCTGCCTTCCTTGAGTGCTTTCCTTTGGACATTTTAGACATTGTCGAAGCCCCGCTTGGAAAATGGAACCCAACCAGAACCAGGACTGCAGGTTTGGGCTTAGTAAGTCACAATCAAACTGATCTGTTGCTTTTCTTATTTATAACCTTGTGTTTGTCTCAATCCAGCCCCAAATCGTATTTCGTTTTTTATATTTACCTTCCACTGTCTGTTGACTCATTGAACCTAAAGACAGTTGAAGCCTACTTACTTCTGTTGTTGATGCAGTTTTTGTATTTTTATTTTTTTAATTGGTGGGAAATTATTATCTCAGGCTTGACATATATCATATCTCCTATTTAGATTAATCTACTCTGCTAGCATGTTGTGTTCCCTTTGGAGAATAGTATCATCATAAATAGACATTGTGAAGCAGTTGCCTATGAATCAGATCCAACTCAGAGACATAGTTTGGCCTGTACAGTGTTAAAAAAAAGTTTTAATTCAACATATAAAAATTAGGAGATTTCACCTGAAAATATGTATTTCTGGCTTCTCTTAAACATGTATCCCTGTTCATATAGAAGCTGTATTGAAGCCATATTCTCAACAGAGAACAGTGGGCAGAGCTGAGTAGTGGTTGCTCCTTGTAGATGGAACTTGTGTTCTCCTACCCTCCACAATCCACACTACTTCTCCCTTTTCCCCCTTCACTGGGATTGAATGTTAGTAATCCTCACATTTTTGCATTGTTTTTCTTTTAGTAGAGAAAACAGTTCTCTTTTTCCAAGACACTAGCAACAGTTAGCGTGAAAAAGGATGACTTACCTGTGCACGACTCACCTTCTTTCCATTAGCCGCCAGGCAGTAGGGTACTGGAGCTGGCTAGTCCTGGCTCAGAAGAATTGGTTATTCAGTACTCAGGAATTTTGCCAGCAGTAGCAACCTTTGGTAGTTTGGCATCTGCCATGGTTGGAGTATTTACACCAGGGAAATCGGCGAACACTATAAATCGGGGCTTTCTTTTTTTTTCTTTTTCCCCCAGAGAGCCAGTTTGTGAGTATACGGCCACCTTGTATGTATTTGAATTCCTGATCTCTGAACTAAAATACTTATTATTCTTTATTGATCATTGAGATTAGTATGACCCGGCAATCCAATCAACATGCCATATACATATTTTATTTTTATGTATCATTAATAAAAATATCGAGTACAACTAGACCAAAAAAGAGCCCTGTGGTATAACATATCCATGAAACCGTGATCTTTACATATGTTGTTCAACAGGTTCTCAGGAAAACTCCTTGTACTTCTGTGCTTCTAAATGATTGCATCCTTCTGCTCACTTTATGCTTATGAAAATCTAATATACCTGATCTAGGAATTCACATCCTTGCTGTAGAGATTTAAGTCATTAGATTTTGTGTGTATGTTCTCAGCAATTTAATTATGTTTAAAATCTGGTTAATAGTGTAGTAAATAACTGGTATTGCTACAAAATTGCATTGAGAAGGTATTAGGATTGAATTTCTACACAAGTTGACAGTCAATTAAAATTTCCATATATCCAGTGAGTTAGCCAGTTCTTGGCCAGGGACCTAGAACAAATGCCTTCCTCCTAAGCCGATCATTTCAAAACAGGCAAAATTTATAATAAAGTCAAATCAAGACTCAGTGCATCAACTAAAATGTGAGCCTGGCTTATCAAATACAGATCAAAAGTAAGAGACTAGAGAGCACCCACGAAATTTTTTCCTTAAATTCCTCTATTTTTTATTGTCACTGGAGGAAAAATAACACATTAAAACCTCCTTACTGAATTACTGTCCTAAACCAATAGATCCATGGGGCTTGTTCAGCTAAAAACCACAACAGACTTTGTAATGCAGTGATGTAATCTTGGCTTTGTGTCATTTATATTCAACCTAAAAAAAAAAAAAAAAAAACAATTTTCCTGAATAGACAGGCTGACAACAATATTGTTCGGTGTGGGTTTTTATTTGGATTCTTTCCAAATGGTTCACATGCCTTCACAGTAACACATCATGCTTGCTTACGTTTTTTGCCTGAATTCCAAAGTTTGCCCCTTTTACTAGCTTTCTATTTTTCTTTTAAGGTCTCATGTTTGTAAAACTAACCAGCTCCACCACAAAATTAGGATGTATCTTGCAGAGTGCATTCATTTTACTTTTTGCATATTTTTCCCGAGGTCATGTCAAGGTTAGTTTGAATTCCATCCTACATTAAGACTTCTTTCACAGCTATTTAGCTCGGCAGCCTACTCCCCGCTGGGGTCTGCCCCTTGGGCACGTCAAAGCTTCAGACCTGACAAATCACACACAGATGAAGCTGTACAGTTTTTTAAACAGTTTCATCAGTAACTTTTTTTTCTTTTTCACTATCCTCCTTCATATTGAGATTTTTTTTTCCCTCTGAATTACCATTTAAGGAATTTTAAGTTCTATTTGAAACACTTTGTTTTCCATCAGAATTGCAAACCAGCAATATCATTTATTTTCTAGTATATCATACTAATAGCCTCCTAGTCACCAAGACTACAGACTGAAAGACCCGCAGACCGTTCCTGATGAGTATAACTGTAATTCCATTGTTAAAATCTATTTGTAGCAGGAAGCTTAGTGTTAGAAAGGTGGCTACATCTACCGGAATCAGAAAAAAAAAAAAAATGTCAACCATAAAAATGCATCGAGTTTATGACATATTATGGGTTGAGCCTGGAAATGTTTCTCAAATGGTTCGTAATATGCTCTTATCAGTATTTTAGCAAATTGTGAAACTAATGGTGCAACTCCATTTCCTGTTTAATTGATGAAGTTAAAATGCTTGGTTGCTAATGAGTGTATTAGCAAACAATGTCCCCTCGACAGGCTTAAGTAGATCAGGATTTTTTTAAAGCAGCTTACAGTCCTTATTTTTATATAACAGAAAAAATTGGCTGCCACAAAATTGCTAGATCAACTGAAGAAATGGTGTAATTATTGCTGTATAGTCATTTTGGCAATGTCAAACGGCCAGATTATAGTTTTCTAGTTTCTCACACTAGAAAATAGTTATTTTCTTTTACAAACCATAGGCTTTTCATACATTCTCATTCAGGACAAACAATACCTGAAGATCTTAACTGCAGACTAAGCAGAAAACTTAGAAGTGAGAAGAAAAAATAATATTTGAATGATTCTCCTCTCCTCGGTCCTCTTTTACGGTTAGCTCAGTATAAAAGTACCCAGCGAAGGGGTCCATAAAGGTTGCCTGGTTGAAACTAATTAAAGACAGGTCTAAATAGAAAAAGAAAAGAAAAGGGGATCAAAGGAATTACATTAGGTGTCAGGATGTTGTTCGGGGACATTTTATTTAGGTTTTTGTAATTCTGTTCCAGGAAAAAGCTAAATTCTAAAAAAGTCCATTTTTTGCCATAATTCCACATTTGCATTATTTTTGCAATAAGATACGTGTCAACAGGCAAACATCTTGAAGAAATCATTTCGGCATTGGCGCATTAACACATTATGGTGAAAAGAGAGGCTTGTGCTTTTCACGCAGTGCATTTCAGTCTTCAATTAATGTGAAAGCACTACAATGCCCATGCAACTTCTCTTGCCTAGTGGTGCACCATTTATCATTGCAGTTTTACATTGACCTTGACACCCACTTCATTAGAATAAAGATTGTCTACCATTTAGGTTACATTGTTCCTCTGCACAGAGACCCCATGCAAATTTCTGTTCAGATAGAAGAGCTGCGAGGCTGTCAGAGGTCATCTGCATTAAATGATTGCTGCTATTTTCCAACTGCTTCTTTTCATTCTACTCAATTCAGGCTAGGAGGATCAATCAAGTCCTCTGCCTGAAACAGTGGGACTGCTGGGAATATAACTGTTTTGGGTAGTAGTGGATATGCCCTAAACAGTATTAAATATTTAATATAAACTCATTAAAGGCCATGCAAAGGCTTCAGAAAGATAGCAGATTTATAGGGAAATCTAAGGGGCTAGAGAACCTTTTAAAAAATAAATAGAAGCCTAATAATCAATTTTATAATTTTAGAGAGTAAGATTACAATAGTTCTGGAACTTAGTTAAATCTTTTCTGTGGAGACTTCTTTCTCACCCTTGACGTGGGTAGGGAAGGGATGAGACAGGCAGGCTTGGTATTCCTATGCAGTATTTTACATGAAATCAGAATGAAAAGTTTTCAGTTCTTGGTGTTTTTATTTTTCTTCTATAACAGTGAATTCTGCCCTGGGTATTATTTTCAAAGGCTTAGGTATTTGTTATGTAAAAGATATGATTGGAGAAATAAGTTGCCAGGTTTCCTACTTAGGTTTTCTGAGTGATATAATTGGAATTAAATTATTAATGGGAGATACTTTAAAAAAGATTGTTTTATGATCTTCTATTAGGGAATTTGCAATTCATTTTAATATTTGTAGTTTGATTTATATTAAAGATAATGCAATCTATGTCCAATTAACAATACATGGCCAATGTAATGTGATTTCCAGATCATGCAAATGGAATAAGCTAGAAGAGGGGGTAAAACTCAATTCTTAACCTCAGATGTAATTTGCTGTGCGAGTTCTGGCAATTTTAAATGACATTGCACTTTTTAATTTTTCCAAAGGCTCAGCAGCAAATTTATCCCAATCAAGAAAGCCTATTATTAATTTACAAGGACAATTGTAGGAGTCTTTATAATTTCTCTGTGCAATTATTCGCCATAAATTGCTAATGGCAAAATACAAAGAGTTTGTAAGAAATAACGACTATTATTTGTCTTGGGCGTGAGCCTTCTTCCATCTTGCGCATCTTCCTGAAGTGTTGGTGATATTGGCTCCATGTGAAGCATCCCGCGTGTTGTGAGAGGCTAGACACTGGTGTCCTGGAATGGGGGGCGGCGTAAGAGCTTCTGTAGAGATGGCGCTGGCCTTTAGCAGATTCCTGCACTCGGGGGCATGTACAGCTGAGCCGTGGACCCTGGACTTTCATATAAAAAGACTCTTTGTTCACCACTGAATGGCATTAGGCATGGACTTGCTGAGGGGCCACCATGAAGCCTCGCCCGAGGAGGGCAAACACTAGCCAGGGAGCACAATACGGGAGTCACAGACAGACACATCACTGCAGTTTTGTGCAAAAATGCGTATTTTCATGTATAGTTTTCCAGTAGTTTGGTGTTTGGGTGTATTCCTAGCATAATGCTTTCTTGTAAATAGGCTAAAATACATTTTTTTTTCCCTTGCCGTATTTTCTCTATCTTTCTGTTGTGAGTTTTCGAGAAAGGGGGATTATGCGGGCTAGCCAGGTGTTTGCGGTATTACTTTGCACTGGGAGAGATACTCACACTTGTTATTCTAATAACTAGATCTTTTCCTTGCTTTAACTCTTCCTAATAGAAAGTCACGTAAAGCCCAGTTAAAATATGGCATAAGATGTAAATACTCCAACCCTGAAGACACAGAATTGGACAGCCCTATTCTAATAATCAAGGAAATTGTTTGGTTTAAATCTTGTGTTTCTCGTAGCCCAAACTTCACTCTCTGCTCAGCAATGTCTGGTCTCTTTTCAGCATAACCAACAGAAGCACCATACAAAAGTCTTACAATGGATGTCTTAATCTCTCTGTGTGCTTTTAGAGCATTATTTTGAATTCCATCATGCTGCCTTTTTTCTTTCCTCTTCTGAAGTTTTATTACAACAGCAGAATTCCCAGGGAGCTTTGGGGGCAAGGTTCACATAATATAGCCCTGAAGTTTTGCTTAGGTGGAATCCATCCCCCCATCCTGGTCATCTTTTGATGATCTTTCTATTTCAAAAAGATTCACTGGGTAGAGTCTTATAGCATTAGCTGTATGTAGTTTATTTTCTATTTTTTTTATTTACTAGACAGTGAGCATCTACAACCCTTTCATGATGCTTTCTTTCTCTGACCTCACAGTGACAAGGCATCTTGTTCTTTAACATTGAGGGAGGCAGAAAAATGCTTGAGTTGCTCAATGTGTGCCTTCTATACCAGTTTCAAAATGGCTTATTCTTCTGGTTTCCATGGTGACAATTAACACTGTTTCAAGGCATTGTTCCAGTCTCCATTTGGGCAGAATTTTTGGTGTGATTTTTAACAAAAAAAAAAAAAAGATTTTAGGAGGGAAAAGAGCCTTTAGCATAACTGTCAAAAAAGTTATCTCAATCAAGTCTTTATACATTTCTAGTTATATTTACTTCAGAAATCCCTGTTTTTACTGGCTTTGTTTTATAATTCAATTTCAGCACTTGTGTTTTTAAAAAGTAAGCACTGAATAAGAATTTCTAAAAACTTCTTTAATTTTTGGTTAAAATAGCAAGCTAGTGTTTGTGGTTATTTTTAACTCTGTTTTTAAAGTGTTCTTACATACCTTCTGTACACACAGGAGTGGCATTTAGGATAGGAGTGGCCTGTGTCTTTAATTTAGATCATTCACGTATCTATTAGGAGGCTTCATTAGTCAAAATTGAATTGGCCAAGCAAATACACTTAATAATGTAAATATGCCCTTTCAATAGAGTATATTTTATTTTTGACTAGACAGAGAGGCCCACAGCAGGTGCTGCGGGGAAATTAAATACTGGATGCTTATTTACCTTAGCACTCAAGAAAAGCCATCTGACTTTAACTTTGTTAATCTCATTTTGGGCTATTGAAGAGTAGTCTCTATCATAATATCCCCAGACTATAGGACACAATGGGGCAGCCTCTGCTCACTTACTGCTGTGGGTGAAATGAATATGAAGATTAAATTATCTTCTCACCACAGGACAAAGTAGCCCTACTTGATAGGATGACTGAGAACTGATAGAGCTGGTGGTTGATTCTCCCCATCTAAGGCTTCTGGAAAGATGTTGGAGAGAAGAGCAAAACACCTTGAGCCTCAACATAAACAACCCTCTGGCATCGCTACATACATATACGACTTGAGGTCCTAATCGCATCAGATTCAACCTTCAGAGTCCCTCAAAAATTAAAATAAATATTTTTGCCTTAAATTACATGACATTCAAGTACCTCTTGTGCACATACCAACACACCTAACAATTAGCTGGATTCTCTTAGCTTTTATAGTTTGAAGGCACTGTCCATCAATCACATCTTTAATCAAGCTATTTATACAGTAGGTTACACGGTGACATGACAGGGAGCATACCTAAAGACAAGGTTTTTTTAGCGTAATAACCTTTTATAATAGCCGTTGCAGTGACTACTGGTGCCACATTTCATAGGGAAAATTATTTTATTATGTCTAAAATTAAATTAATTGCTTTTTATATTTTTTTATTATTACAAGACTATCATTTTTATGGGACAAATCTAAACTGTTCTCTGTCTTGACTGATCTGCTGTGTGGGAGCCATTAAAAGTTGGGGTAAAGAGAGGGGATGAGCTTGTCATAAGTGACAGTGATAACTGGTGGAGGCTGCTCCCAGGTGGCACAGCCGGAGGACTCCTTCTGTCAGTGCACGTGGCATGAGCAAAAGATTTGAATAAGATTCTTCTGCCTGCCTGAAATTCTGGTTTCCCCAATATTATGTCAAAGAAGTCTTACCAAATTAATTACGTAAATCTTTGTCAGCAGCATCATCTTTAGATGGGAATCTGATTACATAAAGCAGATTGGCCTCTCCTCAATCATCACTCTGATAAATAAAACACTATCGAGGTTTCTAGAATACTTGTTGAGTGTTTTGTCCAGAAAACTCGAGTGGCCAGTGTTTTTTTTAAGTATTGGAGGGACAGGGTCCTGGTAATTGCCTGGCGTTGGAAAATGCAATCAGAATCTCCAATGTATCACAGGTCAAATTCTGGAGGAGCTCTAAAGCAACCCTTGATTTTTTTTCATGATGCATATTCATGTAATTTTGGATGCTTCGACACCCTGATCAACATTCATTAATACTATGAAATGCTTTAAATCACCTCATTTAAAACATTTTGTTCTGTGATCCACAAATGACTAACATTTGGAGGAGTTTACATAATACAAATGATGTGCATGTTTAGTGTAAATGAAAGATTAAAATCTGAAACTAAAAGTATGCAAACATATGCACGTAAATGCTGAGGATCTATTACGCAAAATAAGGATCTCAAACCTTCTTTTCCTTTAAGCTGCTTCCAATTGTATTTTAGTTTGGAATCTTAGATAATACCATGTTTTCAGGGTAAATAACATGCTTGGGCATGTTTTGAACTTGGCTGATTTGCTGCTTTGCCCAGACAAAAGCTTTTCTGATTAGATCTGATAAGGTGCTGTCTTAGCTCAGTTAGAGCAAAGGAGCAACACTACCAAGGGCCTCAGTGGCCCCAATTACGCGCCTCAAAGAAGAAACTGGGGGGTTGCCATTATATTTTGGAAAAGTGCTAAAGTTGTAAAATATGTGTAATATTTTAACCAGAGTCTAATTTTCTACTCAGAGGTGTTTTTATGTGTAGTACATTTTAAAAATATAGCCAGAGTCATTTATAGCTGTTCGTAATATAAGGCTTTCTAACTATGAAGTTATCCAAATAGAGTTATTTGAAGAGAATCACTATAGTAACTGCCATATTAAATGGCACTTAGATTATCTCTAGCAAAACATCTTTTAGCAGAGACTCACTCGGCAGTTCGTTAGAATACAATGTATATTGGGGGGAGAAGTGTCTGTAGTCAATTGTGATGTTTGGGGACATTTTATGGTAATCAATAAAGAAGCATAGATTTGTAAACATTTCCAAAGCACTGGTTTGCTCTTTTTTCTCTATATGTACCTCTTCTCAAGCCCATGCAGTTTTTTGGGTTTTTTTGTTTGTTTGTTTTTTGTTTTTTTAAGATTTCATTTATTTATTTGACAGGGAGAGACACAGTGAGAGAGGGAACACAGGCAGGGGGAGTGGGAGAGGGTGAAGCAGGCTTCCCATGGAGCAGGGAGCCCGATGCGGGGCTCGATCCCAGGATCCTGGGATCATGACCTGAGCCGAAGGCAGATGCTTAACCAACTGAGCCACCCAGGCGCCCAAGCCCATGCAGTTTTTAAGTAAAAGAAAAATGGGGGTGGGGGGAGTGTTAACTGAGAATTCAGGAGACTTACAGGATAAGGAGGAAGGTCACTCAATCTTTAGGGATCATTTTATTTGTATGACCCTCTACCACCAGTCCTTTGTGGGGCAGAGATGAGAGATGGGCAGCACTCTGGAGCCAAGTATTGACCGAAATCAACTATAATATTAAATCTCCCTGGACCAGGTATTTTCCTATTTGGAATATTTTAAATTAAAGATCAAATGTGTGTGTAAACTTTACTTTAAAATGACATAAATCGGGGCACCTGGGTGGCTCAGTCAGTTAAGCATCTGACTCTTTCAGGTTGCATTGTGATCTCATGGGTCGTGGGATCAAGCCCCAAGTTGGGCTCCTCGCTCACCTGGGAGTCTGCTTGAAAGATTCTCTCCCTCTGCCCTTCCCCCTGCTTGCTTTTTCTCCCTCTTGCTCTCTCTCTCTCTCTCTCTCTGTCTCTCTAAAAATAAAATAAATAAATCTTCAGATCTTTAAAAAAAAAATAAAATGACATAAATCTTAGTCAACTAAATGGAATACCTTGGATGTTTATGTATGTGTGAGTAATATATATTTGGACTGATTTCAGCAATATTCCTCAACTTCTGAAGGTCCTTAGGCTTAGCCTCCCCAGACATTTTATTGGAAACAAAAACTTTTAACACCCATGAGCATCACTAACTCTGTGCTCAAAGATTTTCTAAGAACACCTGTCTCCCTAATGATACTTCTCCTCTCTTCTCGTTTTAGCGATACAGTGTGGAAATGTCCATCAGGGACCTGAAAAAGACGGAGCTGCTTAGTAAGGTTGAAGCTCTGAAGAAAGGTGGCGTTTTACTACCAAATGATCTCCTTGAAAAAGTGGATTCAATTAATGAAAAATGGGAACTGCTTGGGGTATTTGCATTTTTATTACTGTTTGTAGGTTATGTGTACATTTTTTGTGTAGTGAAGTACTCTATCTGTCTGATTTCTAATTTGAAGCGCAAGTATCTCTCTCTTTCAATTCACTACCTACATTTCAAACAAGCTATTTATGCTATTATGAGGGAAAAACACTGCTTTTCCTCTTCTGTTGGTTTTTTTTTTTTTTTTACTCTGAGCTTGTCTCCTCTCAGATTTTAATAATTTTGGTTCTTTAATACATAAAAAAGTAAGTAAAATATGCCATGTATTATGGGTATGCACCAAGTCAACTATAATACAGTCTATCTGATATACACTGACTGTCATGCTTGAATGAATGTTAATAGAATTTATTCTGAAGGTACATGTTAGAGACATCCACTGTTTAACTATTTACTGTACCCTTCAGATGAAAAGTGGAGTTGTCACTACAGCTTTCAAGTCACACTAAAGCCACCAAAACAAAAATGCAAATCTGACCCAAATCTGAATTGCAGAATGAAATCGGCCTTTGTTTTGTGCCCCAATTTCCAGCTCACTTTTAACAAAAGCCCCCCCCCCCAAAAAAAGTTTCATGTAATTCATTTCACGCAATGATGGGCTGGGTCTCAGCCAAAGACTGAGATGCAGGAATCTGGCAAAAAGGCAATATAGAGATTCTGTTAACCAGAGACCAGGATGGCACTGTGCAGGAGACAGGGCTGTCCTTTTGTTGGAAGACAGCTGAGAGAGAGAGGTTAAACTGTATTTTTTCATCAGCTTCTCTCCTAAATTGCCTTCACTTCAAATCAAGGGTAAGCTAAATTTGTCAATTACTTAAATGATTAATTATAACAGCAAAGTATGGGTGGTGTCAGTTATGGAGCATAATTTTGCATGCCTTCCATTTCCTGCCTTTTTTTTTATTTTAAAGAAATAATACTCCAAAAATATTTTGAATAAAAAGCTCTCCGTGTACCTAGATGACTTGGAGGAGTGCCAGTGTTCAGTTTTGCCATACTTAATCTAGGTGATTAAAAAACTGCAAGTTTAAATCCTTGCTTTCTCATCTAAATTCACTACACTCTACCCTTGTGCAAAGTAACTTAGAACACTGGAAGTTTTTCCTCTGGCCTACTGGAACATTACTTTTTAATAGTAATTAATGGCCTCCGCTTTATAATATGGTGATTTCAATTGGAACCTAGTAAATTCCACAGAATTCATTGATCTCCTGCAGGAGAAATGTGGTTCGTGTAGACATTTTTAAGGGGTTGTTTCACCAAACAGATGAGATCAGCAACTTTATGTCCTTGATAGAAAGAGCAGTAGTTTATGTTATAGTTTAACATACCTATTTCTAATTTGATAAGTAACTGATAGTCATCTTTTTTGAAAATTGTGTGATGTCGTTGTATGTTGCTTCCTCAACGAAAATTTTAAATCAACGTAATATCCAAAAAAAGAGACAGAATAGTTAGCTATCCGTTGTGAGTCAGACACCTGAGAAAGGGTTGCCATTTTGACAAAAAATACCATTTGAGGACAATATGCAGAGCTCTGTAATGATTTAGGGGGAGAGAAGGGTAGAGGGAAGATTTTAACAGAACCTCTGCCACACCATCACCACCAGGCATCCTGCTTTAATTGGCATGATTACATTTTAATTGGCATGAACAAAATTTAAAGACAAGGATTTTAACTTCTAACAATAGTAAAATAGAGGGATATGGTTTTTAATATTACTTTCATCTAAGGTGAACAGTGTGGAATGGAAATACATTAGAATGAAATGTCAGTGGTGCGTACAGTTTAATCTGTGAAATTTTGTCCCCTGTGCTGCATATTACTCTGTCTCAATTGCATATTAAACAACCCTATCAAGGCAGGCATTGGCATCTGCTGTGCTGACACAAATTGTGAATTAAATGAAATTGATGTCCTCTGTCGTATATTTATGAAGACGGACCATTCTCTGAAGTATTCTGTTTATGAAGAATTTATGATTGCAAACTGTTCCAGAACAAAAAAGTGGCAATAAATTCTTTTTTGTGACCCTACCCTCCAAGGGCATTGATTTCACCTCCTGCTGCTACTTTTGTTACAGCATAAAAACAATAGCTAAATCTGGATTCCACGGAGGGTCTTCAAATTATCAATATTTGCGCCATGAAAATACAAGGGTGTTGCCAAGAAAGGCTATTTTCCTGTTAGGATCTCCTAAAGATACTATTTACAGAACACTACACAGCAAATGGATGTTTGTTGACTTAATTTTATTTGTGTTTTAAAGCTTATTTCTGTAGGTTTAATTCATCATTATAGATTAACTCCTACTGATTCTCCAGAGTGTTTTCCACCCAAAAAAAAAAAAAAAAAAAAAATCCCTCTCAGCTGCACGTTCATGCCATAGTGGTTAATGTAAGAAGGCTTCTGGCATAGTGGATTGGGACTGAATTTGACACATATATTAGAAAGTCTAGCATCCAGAAATGCAGAGTGGGAAGCATCGTGGGGTTGAACAATTTCTAAGTCAGGTAAAATGCAAGAACAGCACCAAGGAAGCTGCCTCTTCTGAGCGGCCCTCAGTCATACGGTTGGGGAAATTGTACTTTATGAAACCAAAAAAAAAAAAAAAGGAATTTAATTCTCCATGTATAATCTACTCTTGGCCTCTTCAGTATATTGATTAAACTCAGACTTCTATCTCCTGAAAATGTTACGCAGAGAATATTTTCTTGTAAACTCCTGTCATGAGAATTCAAATGAATTTTCATCAGTGACCATGGTGAACTTTTCCTTCCTGTTAAAGGAAATTATAAGTGAATGAGGTCTTCTTAAGCCTCTAGTGGTAGTCAGAACAACACACGCTGCTCAGGAATTCAAAAATCCTAAATGGAACAATGAGCTAATCTGAACTGAATGTCCATGGTGAGGGGGCAGGTGCAGCTGGACACCTTCCAGGAGGCTCTTGTTACTAACCAAACTGTGGAATGTTTTTGGTACCGAAGCTAATCTGTGTTTTTGTTTTTTTGTTGTTGGTGGTTTTTTGTTTGTTTGTTTTTGTTTTTGTTTTTCATCGGATGCGTTAGAAAACCCTAGGACAGAAGATCCAGGACACAATGGCAGGACACAGTGGGTCTGGTCCACGTGACCTGCTCTCTCCCGAAAGCGGAAACCTGGTGAGGCAGCTGGAGGTCAGGATCAAAGAACTGAAAGGGTGGCTGAGAGATACAGAGCTTTTCATCTTCAATTCCTGCCTGAGACAAGAAAAGGAAGGAACAATGAATGCTGAGAAACAACTGCAATACTTTAAGGTAATAAAAAAACAATCAAAGTTGATAAAAAGCTTTCTTTATGGTAGGGACGAAATATTTATCAAGTACATAAAGTATGATACCCATGTATCTATGTATCACTGGGCACTTAAATGTTTCCTTGGATTTATAGACACCCTCTACATTTCTTGTATGCCAACGTCTGTGTGTGGATAAAGATGAACATTAAGCCTATCAAATACACATTGTATAGGGGAAATCACTGCTGCTTGTGTGTTTTGTGCAATGCCTGTGGAGGGAGGGCTTTGATAAATTAAAAGCAGACCAGCAAACACTACAGATTACTGAGGACTTTGAAAGGCAGACCTAAATGTTCCATAAATAATGTGGCTAAAAATACTTCCATAAATTGATATGATAAAAGCATGTGATTTAATTGAAGACCATTAATGCTAACAAAAGGAAACATAATTTTTACATATGAGAGAATCAACTATTTATGGAGGGAAGAAAGAGGTTCCTCCGTTATAGGCATATTCCATCGTAGAAAAATACCAGCCTTAGCCACACAGCTGTGTGCGTGTTCACTGTGCGTCCATGAAGAAGAAGCATTTACCCCATTGGTTTCCGCGATTTATGCAGTATCTACTCAAAAACAGTTTAGAATCCAAGTATTTTCTTTTATTGCCTGTGCTCGCCTGTACTACTTGAATCCTTCTGTAAAGGCCGTGATTATTTGGGCTCTGAGGTCAGTCTGAGGCTTTGGGGTTCTAAGATAAGAACTTGGTGGCAAGAAACCTTCTGGCATGAATGGTCTCAAAGAGGAGAAAGGGGAAAACCAAGAAGGAAAGAACTTCTTAGGACCAAGCAACTGTTTCTTTGCAAAGCCTTACAGGACCAGGTTTTATTCATCCCCCTCACACCCCACCCCATGCCCCGCCATCCCCTCGCAGCCCTGCAATCTTCCAGCAGTCAGTCAGAGAATTTAGTCCCATGTGGTTCACCTTCCATCTGCCAGACAAGCACCTGCTCACCTGCACAGCCTAGGAGGAGGAGCCCTCAAAGGTAAGACCACAATAATTCCCAATAAACTGCCTGCATCACACACCTACAGATTGTTTTGGAAACCTCCTCTTCTGCCATTGAATTGACAAGACCAAACTGGAAATTAAATGAAAGCCTCTTCCCAAGGCAAATGGGTTTTCCTGCCTATCCAGAAGATTTCTTATTTCATCTCTACTTGTCTTGCCCTCACCCCCATTGCAGGGAGATGGAGTCTTCAGATATTTGAACGCTGTGTTATTTGAACAAAACATGCACCTTATAAAGCATCCTGGTCATTAGTAGGCTGGATGATGTGAAATATATTTTTTCTTTATAGTATCTATATCACAGCTTTAGTGAACCAGTTAATGGCCCCAGATAGCTGTGTGACCTTGGTCATGTTTCTTGTATTATCCCTTGGTGCCTCAATTTCTTCATCTATAAAATGGGATAGTGATAGTATTTATCTCACACAGTTATGAGTTTACATACATGAATTATTATTTCTACTTTTTGTAATGGTTCATTTAAGGGATAGAAATCTCTTAATATTATAAACCCCAAAATGTTACATAATAATTGGAAACAATAACAGGAAGTTTGTTATTACAATTATTTATATACCTGCCTACCCCCATATCTCATAGATATTTAAAAGCAACCCCCCTCCCACTTTTGTTATTGTTATAAATGGAAGAACAAGCAGTTCTGCATTAATTTTGCTGATGCTTCCAAAAGACATTAGCTTTATGCTTAAGCTTTGTATAGGGTCATCAACATGATTTTCAGCTATCCTAGAAACAAATACAACAGTCTCTGAAACAGAAACAAGGAGAGACAGAGAGAAGTCTCTAGACTTTCAGATCATTAGATAATCCCTAGATGTCCTAGTCATTTGCTAATACTTTCTAGCCACTGTGGAAATATCCACTACACCTAATTCATTATTTACCATGTGCATTTTAGTGCCTGAAAATAATCCTAGAATTTTCATTTCAAAACTACCAGGGACTATCACATGCTTTTTGCTATTTTATTTCTTTTTTTCAAAGACTGTTTTTCTTAGGGCGTTTTTATGTTTTTGGGGTCACTATTCATTAACTAACTGCTTTTATAGCCTACTCTTGTGTAGTTAGCTGTTTTTAAAATAATATAATAAATACAGAGACTTTTCTACCCCTCCCCAAAAAAGGTAGGACCTTGATGATAATGTTCACCTCCTCATATGGTTTCCCAGCCCTATTCCATCCCCTCCTCTCCTAAGATAATCATGAACCCAATATTCTTTGTGCCCTTGCTTTCCGTTGATAGGAAAGAATATTTTTTATTTTAGTTGTTTTTAACTTTATTAAAAGGTAATCATGCTGCATGTTATCTTTTAAGACTTCCTTATTCATTTAATATTATAACGCCAAGATTCATTCATGTCATTGAGGATGGCTGTAATTCACTTATTTTGACAATTGTATGATATTCCATTGTGAGTATATACATGTATCTCATTTAATTCTAATAGCAACCTATGAAATTGGTACTAGGATCTTGATTTTGCAGGATGTGTCTATGGAAACAGGCACATGGAGGTTAGGTTTTGTGTGTCTAAGGCCACATATAATGAGTGGTAGATTTAGGTTTTAAATCCAGGGCTGTCTGACTCTAAAGCCTCTGAACTACTATGCAAAATTGATATTTATTGATATTTACTGAATGCCCTTCAGTGCTGGATGACTCAAAGGGAAAAACGAGACAATTAAATGTCACTATTTCTTTGTGGTTGGTTTATCAGTCACAGTCTTCAGCAATTTGGCCAGGATACAAATAGTTTCGGCTACTGAAGATCTTGGGAGGTGAAAATATTTGTGTTTTTATTTTACATTTTTATCCTGTATCAGTGTAAACTTCTTTGCCATGTGTCAGTTTTTAAATTGAAATGTTCCAACTTTTTTTGAGCTTATGGAGCCCTGGTAATTTTTCTCTATCACTTGAAACTTCAGTCCCTTCTAAAGTTTTGACCTTGAGGAGTTTGATCAGATAAGCTAAGGGGGTCTAGCATGATGGCACTTCTTTTTTGTTTTGTAAGAAAGCTGTATGCTTGTCTGTTGGAATTTCCTCGCCAGAATTTTAAATATTTCTGAACGCTTTACTCTTTAGTGCTCAGTGTATGATTAATCAAGTGTTCTGTATATTACCACATTCATTGGATGAATTAAACCAAATGTTTGTAATATAATAATAATGTAACATAATATTTATAACCTGCCAAAATCATAATTGATAATAAGCATATGCAGAATAAAAACTTTTTGCTTACCACAAATCCAAAGGCCAGATCCCCTCTGCCTTTCTAAGAGACAAAACCTCTCAGATAAGATTTATTAGAGAACCTGTATGTGTGGAACTCTTTGCCACATTGCTCCTCTTCTTGTGTGTTCCCAAAGGTCTTCTGCCGTCATTGGTCATACTGCAGACAAGCTCTACCCACAGGACTTAGCTTTATGATTCTCCATTCTCTAAAATCTCAGGCTTTTAACAGAATGAATTCCTTTATATGCCCCCAGAGTAGTGATAGATAAGCTAGGGTGCACCACCCAAGAGAAAGGAGTGGGAGGGTGCTGCGTCTAAAAAGGACAACCCATCACTTTGTAGGCACAACTGTTTCCTTCTTAGAGTTTAGTCTGGGATGAAAGAAAGGATCAGGATCTCAAGTGTTCAGAAGAAGAGGAAAAGCAATTGTGGAATGTATTCTTTTTCTTGAAGGAAAGTAAGTGTGATAAACATGGGACTAGACACAAGGCAAAATCCTACCTAAGAAAGAAAGAGTCAAAGCCCAGCATGCAGAGACACTCGAAGGTGTGAACCTAAGACCCTTGGGACAGAAATGCAGAATCGTCCCCATTACAATCGAATGTGGAGAGCACGTCAGAGATTTAATGAGGTCAGCTGGCAAAGGGCCCCTTAGAGCTATTGTGTGCAGCTTCAAGGTCACTGGCTGGAAAGCACTACTCTTTAATGATGACCCTTCAAAGAGAAAATAATTGCTTAATCCTACGTTCCTTGTATTCCATAACCAAATTCGTTAAAGACTCAAACTGGGGAGAAATTATTCAATACAGCTCAAAGAGTCTGCGACACTGGACCAGGCCCAGAACCAGCCCGGGAAGGACAAGTTTAGAGCTGCCAAGAGGCTGTGTCATCAAGGAGGTGAATGAGAGAAATAGATTTGGTAAGCTCGGCAATGATTAATACCCTGCATTTGGTTAGCAATTTAAATTGGACCAAGCACTTTTATCCAAGCTAGTCTACTGAAACCTTACACTAATTATATAAGGTGAAAATATGGTCACTTTCTTATGGGTGTTTGTATTTATTTTTATGAATGATGAACATGAGAGGTGGAAAAGTCAACATGGCTTCTTCGAATCCATGCAGCAGTAGCAGCAGAGACAGAGCAAAAGCCATGGTCTGTGGGTTCAAATTCCAGTATTCTCCCAGCCAGTCATTCACCGATCCTTCAAAATAAACGTTGAAACCTTGTTGTCCTCTAAATCAAGGGTTGGCAAACGTTTTCTGTAAAAGCCCGGCTAATACAGTCTCTGCCACAATCACTCAACTCTGCTGCTGTCGTGGAAAAGCGGCCACCAGTAATATGTAAATGAATGAATATAGTCTGTTCAATAAAGCTAATTTACAAAACTATTTACAAAAGCAGGCAGTGGGCCAGATTTGGCTCTCAGGCCTTTGGTTCCTGACCCTGCACTAGATTACAAAAATTATCATAAACATGGGAATGGCTACCATCTGCATCTCCTTTTGAGAAAGGAGACCGTGCTAGAACTGCAGTAGGAGGAACAAAACGATCTTTAACGATTTGAACAATGACAACTAACACTTACCCAGTGTTCATAGGATGTCAGTCACAGTTTCTAAATGTTTTACCTGCATTTCTTTATTTAATCCTTACCACCATCCTGAGGCAGATATTTTATTATCCCGTATCTCTAGAAGAGAAAACGGAGGCAGGAAAAATTGAAGTAATTTGCTTGAGGTCATTCAGGTAGTTAATGACAGAGCCAATAGTCAGACCTAGTAAGTCTATTCCAGAATTGGCCTCTCCTTTGTAGACTCAACAGTCCCTAGGTCAAAGATCTCTTTCTGAAAAGAGAAAAAACACATTAACTTGTAGCCTACTTTGTTCCTCATCCCATTTCTGAATACTTGACAGCCAGCTGAAGGAAGTCAGTGAGTCAATGTTTTAAATCTTGGAAATCGGGGCGCCTGGGTGGCTCAGTTGTTAAGCGTCTGCCTTCGGCTCAGGTCGTGATCCCAGGGTCCTGGGATCGAGCCCCGCATCGGGCTCCCTGCTCAGCGGGAAGCCTGCTTCTCCCTCCTCCACTCCCCCTGCTTGTGTTCCCTCTCTCGCTGTGTCTCTCTCTGTCAAATAAATAAATAAAATCTTTAAAAAAAAAAAAAAACAAAATAAATCTTGGAAATCGAAATTTTGGGGGTAGAGTCTTTAAAAGGATGTCAAATTAACTATTAAATGTGCAGCATTACTAAGTAATTACTCTGAAAACAAATATCACTAATTTACTTTAAAAAAAAAAAAGGAGATAAATAAAAGAGCTAAACACAGTTCACATGCTGGAAGAAATATTTTCCCAAATCTCACTGTGTAATTTCCAGAAGTAAAAAATTGGACCAGTCTAGCCAAGACATTTAGAGGGAATTTCCCGTGTCCACTATAACCAATCTCAAATGCCACCATAAATAATCACACTTCCTGTGTCCCCTACTACCCGTATTTTTAAGACAGAAGAGAATATTTTGGAAGTTTTCAAATAAGTGAAAGGAAGCCATGGTTCCTACAGGTCTGGGATCATCCCCGTTGCTCTGTCCTGGAGCCATTACAAACTTCGTAATGATGTTGTTGGCAAAGCTGCAAAGAATTATAGTGATTCAATCTGGCTGTGACAAAAGCATGCGAATGCTTTCAAAATCAACAAACATCAGACAGGATTTAATCTTTTCTATATGTCTTAGATAAATTTTTTTGAAAAAAGCTATTATATTAACCAAGTAAGTTCATTAAAAGAAAGTACTGAATTCAGCTTTTATCAGATATTTTTTCCCACTGTATATAAAAAATCCATCATCTAACACTTTAGTAATTTTAAGTAACTGTGTACAATCCAGAACTGCCTTTAAAAAATTTTGACTGGGTTAAGGTTTAAATTCAAATATAGATTTAAATAAATGTTATATACACTACCATCTGGGGGTGGTAGGAAGACCCACAGGAAATTTTTATAGGCAGTCCCAGTGCAGCCTTTTAAAGTAAATAAAAAGGAACAACAGTGGCCTAATTCTTTCTGAGCATACCTTTTACTAGAAGAAGATGCTGCATGATTTCTATGAAGGGGAATGAGTTGAGGATACAAAGATATAGCTGTGTACTCAGTTCATATGTGTCATTTGTATTACTGCTATCAGTTAAACCAGATTCATGGACATTAAAGGCTGCAATGCTAATCTAGAAAGATGAGAGAAGTTTCACCCATCTTTATGGCTACTTAGGAAATCAACAGAACTGCATTTAGGCTCTGAAACCAGTGTGATTAATGTTTCTATTCCTAATTCTTCATTGATTTCTTAACATTACTTAATGTTATTTTTATTGTTAATAAACTCAGGTTAGGAAGCTACTGGGAGAACAGAATTGCAAACTTGTCTCCATGCTCTCCACTTACTGAAGCATAGGATGGGAGCAGTGCATCTGACCCATAATAGTGAACAGGCTTACACCAATGGGTTCAAGATGCTTGGATTTATAGTGGCTCTACCTATTTCTAATCCATGATCTTCCTTAAAGCCCTAGGTTTCTCATCTTAAAAATGGGGATAACAGGGGTGCCTGGGTGGCTCAGTTGGTTAAGCATCTGACTCTTGATTTATGGCTCAAATCATGATCTCAGGGTCATGAGATAGACCCATGTCAGTCCTCTTCTGTAACTTTAGTACAACATTATTCTTTTACAGTTTACCAATGAATGGTATTTATTGAGTACCCTCACTAGGTCATGTTGGTTGGCAACATTATGATTTAGGATTTCCAGCTATGTGATCTTGGTAAATAATTTCTTTTTGCTGATATTCTTTTTTTTTTTTAAAGATTTTATTTATTTATTTGAGAGAGAGAATGAGATAGAGAGAGAGAGCATGAGATGGGGGAGGGTCAGAGGGAGAAGCAGACTCCCCGCCGAGCAGGGAGCCCGATGCGGGACTCGATCCCGGGACCCCAGGATCATGACCTGAGCCGAAGGCAGTCGCTTAACCAACTGAGCCACCCAGGCGCCCGCTGATATTCTTTTTTTATAAAAAGAATTTGGTTTTTGATTTGAAAGGATTCCCTTCACCTCTAGCATTCTGTGACTCTGTAGTAGGCATCTTTTTCCTTTGATAAATTTATTCAATTATAGATGCCATTTAATTCCTCTAAACAACCCTTTCAGTCTGGCACAAAACTCCCAAAACATAGCCCATATTGTGTACCAGGAGTCGTGTTTTACTTCATTGAGAATGATGCTTTAGAAGGACAAAGGCATCTTTGGAACCGAAGTTTATTGCCTTTGGTGCTACAGTAGCCAACTTTGTCTTTGTACCCATTTCCTTTCTAACATTGTATCTTTATAATTTGAATAGAGATGCTGGTCTAAAATGGGAAAGAAAAGGTCTTCCTAATTATGAATTTCAATCAGAATGGTGGCACAGGTAACATTAATATATATGATTTTGTTGTTTTATACATCATTGGGACTTGATTGATTTAAAAGTAGAAAGAACTATACCAATAAATTGCTGGCATGGTGATGACAAGCAAACGTACAAGTCTGTAAGAAGCAGAATACAGAAAACTCTTGGTTAAAATTAATGACCAGTGGGGCGCCTGGGTGGCTCAGATGGTTAAGCATTTGCCTTCAGTTCAGGTCATGTTCTCCAGGTCCTGGGATCTGGGATCGAGCCCCGCATCAGGCTCCCTGCTCAGTGGAGAGTCTGCTTCTCCCTCTCCCTCCGCCTCTCCCCCCTGCTTGTGCTTCTCTCTCCCTCAAATGAATAAATAAAATCTTAAAAATATATATATATATATACACACACACACGTACATATACAATTAATGACCAGGGTGAAGAGATGGAGGATTTGAATCTAAGACAATGAACCAGAGACCCTACAATCAGAGACTCTGCCCTTGCTTTATTCCTTTCTCATATATTAGGTGCCTTGAAGTTCTTTGCGATGTATCTAAAGGCATAATGTATCCTTGCCTGTCATTTTGTTGTCAATTTTTTAGCATATTGTTTTAGGTGAATTTTTTATAAATTGTATTCGAATCAAATCTGAAGATCTATATCTTTTAATAAAAGCACGAAGCCCATCACATTTAGTTTCTTGATTAAGATTGCTGATCTTTTGTTTCATCATGTTCATTCATTTATTCATTCAATAAATATTTCTTGGACACCTACCATGTGGCAGGCACTGGGCTGAGTGTTAGCGATGCATGAAGCCTATACTGTGGTCTTGTTTAAATATTTTGCTGTAAGACATGTTGTTTTGTTCCTTTTTACCCTAGTAAATTGGAATTTTTTAAACATATCCTTTATATCCAATAACAATGAATTGACTTCTTACTGATGCCACTTTTAAAATGAGAAATTGACTTCTCTGCATCCTCTACCCTATTTATCCATTTTTGTTGATATAATCTTGGATTTAGTTATTAGCTATTATTATTACTTTACTAATATAATTACATTCTTTCTCATACTTGCAATAATTTCTTTTGATGTTTGCATTGTATTTCATAAGAATATGAAAAATAATTCAGAGTTAATTCTTCATAATACTCATTTCATTGCTCAACATCAGTTTTTTTAATACCATGGTTTTCTATTTTCTTACAAAAATTACTCTTAGTGCTGTTATATTGTCCTCTAATAATTTTTATAGGAAAAGTACATTCTTAGTATATTCTCCAAACATGCAAGGGCATGTCTAAAAATGTATTTTGCTTGAACTTGCATATAAACAGTAGCTTGGCCAAATATAAAATTTTGCCATGGGGAGTATAACCTTTGACCATCAAAACTGCTAATGATCCTTTTGGCATTTATAGTTACAAAGGAGAAGTCTGATTTTTGTTGCTACGTAGTAACCTTGTTTTTCCACTTGTATATGACTGGGTGTTGGTCTCTTTTTATTTCTTTTGCTGGGGACTTGGTGAGTCCTAATTGCTTTTGAAACTTGAAATTCTGTTTTAGATCAGAGAATTTTACCTATTGTTTATCACAAGTTCTCCATACATTTAGTTCCCTCCTTTTGGAAATCCTATTCTGTACATTTTGAGTCCCCTGGCTGGATCTTTCCTTCACTTAAAGAAATGTATTTTTATTTCCACTTCTTTAACAGGGACTTTTGGTGGAATTTTCAAGGCTGTTTTGCAGTATCTAATTTTGTAGTTTGTCTTCATTGCAATCTTTAATTCACCAAAAGTTCTTTTCATCTTTGTACAATCTTTGCCGATCTTAATTTGTTTCATTTTCAGAAGTTCCTACCTTGGTGCCATGGATGCAATATCTCTGTGCATATTTTTGAGAAATGGATTAAAATTTTCTAAGGTTTTCTCTTCTCTTGTATTAATTCTGTTTCAAAAGGAGTGTATTAGTCTTTTGCTTTGAGTGTTCAGATTGGACTCTCCTTTGAACTACAGTGTCTGTTAGTGTATGTGTTGGTTTTTCTGTGTCTCTTTATTCTTAAGGAGGGAGTTCCGTTTTCTGGGGCTGAGTGTTAAGATAGGTCCTCTGAGAGATTCTGTAAGTGGCTTCCTGTACAAATATTTCAGGCCCAGACAAAAAGGAAACAGAAAATTTTGATTCCCCTTAGTTTTATTTAAATTCCAGAATGAGAAAAATATAGACCATATACAAGGGATAGCAAATTGTCTGTTGATAGTGAAGCATGGGGCACCTACATATCTAATATCAGGTGAGGTTGAAAGCAAGCTAAGGGGGCATCTTCAGTGTCCCAGAGCAGGAGAGTGGTCTTACAGAGTTGTGTGTTCATCAGCTCTGAGAGAAAAAGCCCCATTGGAAGGTAGCTCTTCTGTAACTCAGGTGATAAGTCCTGGGGACTTGAAATAGTGCAATTAGAGTGCAAGATAGGAGGCTGGATTTAAGAGAGACCTCTGGGTTAGAGATGACAGGATTTGGGAACTGCTATGCTGGTAGGGATGCAAAAGTAGAAGGCCTTCTCAAGACTCTCTCCCACTAAGAGCCCCTCTCTTCCTGGAATGCTGTTGCTTCTGTCTTCAGGTCCCCTTTAAATAAGGAAAAGAATCTTCAACAAAAAGCATTGGAAGTAATAGAACATGTGTAAGGATAGCGGGGTTCTGGTAACTAAAAAGAGAAATAAGTTCAAGATTATTTGGGAGTGTGGGTAAGGATATTTTAAATTTATTCAGTACTTTTCTCTTATGCAAATACCTGTGTCAAGTGTTGTGCTGGGTACTGGGGTGAACCATCCTTTGTCCTCTTCCAAGGAACACACAGGCTAAAGGGGGATAGTAACAAGTCAACAGGCAAATAGAATAGAATGTGGTAGGAATTAACATAGTGTCCTGGGGAGGGGCAAGGAAATTCCTAGAATGAGTGAATTGAGATCTGAAGTGAAGGAGGGGAAGAGTGAACAGAATAGTATGTGCATGTGCCTAGAGGCCTGTGCTTATTTAAATGTTATCCTAGTGTGTATAGGTAGGAATCTATGTGTCTTTGCAACAAACTAGAGTGTAAACTTTTTTTAATTTTCTGTTTCTTTTAGAGCAATTTGAGGTTCATAGGAAAATTGAGGGAAAGGTACAGAGATGTCCCATTATACTCCCTACCCCCACACATGCACAGCTTCCCCCATGATCAACTTCCCCCACCAGAGTGGTACGTTTGTCACAACTGATGAACCTGCAATGATGTATCATGATCACTCAAAGTTCATAGTTTGTATTACAGTTCACTTGATGCTTATATTCTGTGGGTCTAAACAGCTATATAATGACATGTATCTGTCATTATGGTTTATCATACCAAGTATTTTCACTGCCCTAAAAATTTGTGCTCTGCAGATTCATTCCTCACCCCTAGCCCCCTGCCCCAAATCCTGGCAGTCTTTTTACTCTGCAGTCTTTTTACTCTGCATAGTTTTGCCTTTTCCAGAATGTTGTATGGTTGGAATCATACAGTATGTGCCTTTTCAGATTGACCTCTTCCACTTAGTAATATGCATTTAAAATTCTTCTATGTCTTTTTCATGGCTTGATAGCTCATTTCTTTTTAGCACTGAATAATATCCTATTGTCTGATTATAACATAGTTTATCAATCCATTCACCTACTGAAGGACATCTTGGTTGCTTCCAAGTTTTGGCAGTTATGAATAAAGCTACTATAAATATCCATATGCAGGTTCTTGTGTGGACATAAGTTTTCGGCTCCTTTGGGTAAATACCAAGGAGCACGACTGCTGGATTGTATGATTAAGAGTATGTTTAATTTTTCACTGCAACTGTATCTTTGGGGTAAATACCTAGTAGTGCAATTGCTGGGTCATAGGATAGCTCTATTTTTAACTTTTTGAGGAACCTCCATACTATTTTCCAAAGTGGTTGTACCAGCTTGCATTCCCACCAACAGTGTAACAGGGTTCCCCTTTCTCCACATCCTTGCCAACATTTGTTGTTTCCTGCCTTGTTAATTTTTCCATTCTAACTGGGGTAAGGAGGTATCTCAATGTGGCTTTGATTTGAATTTTCAGAGGGTGGGGGTGAGGGGATGGGGTAACCCAGTGATGGGTATTAAGGAGGGCACCTGTTGTAATGAGCACTGGGTGTTATATGCAAATAATGAATCATGGAACACTACATCAAAAACTAATCATGTACTATATGGTGACTAACATAACATAATAATAATAAAAAAAGAATATATTTAGTTTTGTAAGAAACTACCAAATTGTCTTCCAAAGTGCTCGTACCATTTTGCGTTCCCACCAGCATTGAATAAGAGTCCTTTTTCCACATCCTCTTCTGCATTTTGTGTTGTCAGTGTTTTGAATTTTGGCCATTCTAATAGATATGTGGTGATATGTCATTGTTGTTTTGAGTATAAACTTTTTAAAAGTAGGACTATCTTAAAATATTTGTTTTGCATACCCTTCATAGTACCATAGACAATGTACCTTAGAGTCACTAGATACTCAAGAAGTTCTAGCCGATTGCAGACTTTATCACGAGACGGGACCTGAGATCACTTAGCTAGCTCAACCTTCTTATTCCAAAGGAAAAAAAAAAAAACAAAAAACCAAGTCTCTGATATATTAAATGACCACCCAACCAGAGCCAGATTGCAGCCCACATTTCCTGAATCCTAATCCAGGCCATAGTCCAATAATACCAAACCAATGATTTCATACGAGTTAATACCAATGTCTTTGCAATTCTCACAACTCAATTTTAAGCCTATCTCATTTGGTGAGTAGAAATAAAAAATGATCATTACAAGGGACATTGTGATTAATAGGAAATGTAGAAATGCTTATTAATACTATGAAGTCCTATTTTAAAGAGTATTAAAAAGACATATGACAATAAACCAAGGCTCCTTTGGTATTGGAATTCAGAGACTTACCATCTTGACCTGCAACAGCTTCTCATTTCCAGGGGCTTTACTCTCAGGAGTTCAACTCAGTGTTGAGTTTGCTCTCATTTTCACCTTCTGTTTATGTTGTACCTCCATATGAGGAGCTTAAAGAGCTTTAGACACATTAGCTCATTAATCCTCCCAAAACCTTTCTAAGATAGGATGGAGGCATAAATCATTATTCCCATCTGGAAAAAAATAGCCTAACTTATCTCTCTTAAATTCATTGATGCTCTAAACTGTTGATTAAATCCTAACTTATATCCTATACATTTAGAATATTTCATTCTCTTCCCCAAGGATATTTTTCTTTCTTTTTGAATTTAATGTCATGAGGATAAGTGTAAAAATGGATCAGCAGGTCTGGTTTTAGAAGTTCCTTTGAGAAGTGCAGGATAGGTGGTAAATCAAGTTCTTCCTTCCCCTCATGCTCTCCTCCTTTTCTCAAAATGTTCTTCTCTATTGCCCTTCTGTCATGACAAAGAAATGACTTTTAGGAATTGGAAGGATGTTTTGAGACCCATTCATTCCTTTATCTGACAGCCAAGACTACCAGCAAGAGAGCCAATGGATATCCATTCAACCATGCCATCTTAACTCTCAATAAAACATTGGTGCAACGGACTTCACAGCTTTATGAAAGCAACAATGGAAGTCAACTTTTCAATTTTGTGTGCTTTACTTAGTGGTTCTCACTATAAAGATTTTTGGAGTTAGATTTTGAAGATGTTAGAACATGAACAGAATATGTGAGCAGAATCTGAGGCCAAGCAAGGTTGACTCATACAAATGACTACAACAAAACACTTGTCCAATTAAAGTAGTTTCCTACAGTTCAGGACAGTGAAAGGAAAATAAATAAAAATAATAGACAAAATGAAATTATTCTTTCACCACTAGAATTTCACCAGAGAAAATGAGAGTCAACTTGCAACTGATTTGAGAGATATTCAGAGTTGTATTTTACTATTTTTTTACAAGTCCATTGTAGACCACCACATGATCTTTTTCCTATCACTTAACAGAATAAGCTTATGTAATAATCTGATGCCAGAAGATCTTAAAAGCTAAAGGATCATTGCATTGTAGAGAAAGGGTATTGAGGGCACATAAAAGTTACATGATTTACTTGAGATCACACAACTAGTTATTGCCAAACTAGGAGAAGACTCTAAGTTGTGTTTTTTTCCCTCAATCCAAGTTGCTTCTCAGATGTTCAACTGGAACACCTTCATGCTCAGATGATGTATATTCTACCTTGCTGCCAAAATATTAGTTGGGATGAATGAAGGCATTACCCCCCAGTATATTCGGTCATCTTTTAGGGAGCAAATAGGAGAGAGATGTGGTGTCTCAGAAGTAATGAAAACAGAATCCTCTAAAATGAGAATTAACTTTATTCAAGAAAATGCTCTCAAAAATTTCTCCTGGACTCTGCTTTATATTTTAGCTATGGGAATGTTTAAAGAATGAAGTTCTTATTATATTTCCTTTTCACAAGATTCTGGAATATTGCTTTGAGCTAAATAATCATCATAGCAGTTTACCAGTTGGCTAATATTTAGTCAGCATCTCTCTACTACCTAATATAATGGTTGAGGAGTGTTTTGCTGTTATATGTTAGTTAAACTTCTAAATGACCCTGAGAGTGTAGTTAGTATTACTGCACATCTGGGAATACTGAAAACTGGTGAAAAGGAGTAGAGTTGCCCTGGGTTTCCACCACAGAAGCAAAGGAAAGAGCTAAGAAGCAAATTCCTAGTGATCCAAACTCACAAGAAAATGCCCTATTTAGATGCTATAAAAATAAAGTCAGAAATACAAAGTTTTAGAGCTGTTTATACCTCAGTCTCTTCCAGGTCAGGAAGAAGTAGATAAGTGAACAGAAGGGTCTTTCCAGTGTTGACTTTTTGTCCCTAGTATCATTTTCCTCCGTTTTAGTGGTGTTATTCCCCAAAGCCTAACTCTCTTCCTGCATTCTTATTGTGTCCCAAGTGTTCTTGAATTCATTTATTTACCACCTATAGGATTCTGGAATAACAGGAATACTTCCCTAAAATACCAATTCCTAGTTGTTATACTTCAAGTAACACTCTGAGCTTTTTAACAAGTTCCAAGGGTGGCTTCATAGGAAATAAACAATATGTTACTCAGAGATAAATTTGGGAAAATAGGGTTTGATAGAGGAGAGGGGTAAGGAATAGTCAGCCGTGTATAGATGAGAGAGCTAGAAAAATACCATGCAACAGAGCTGAGTGAGTCATGAAACCACTTAGTTCAATAATCTGTCCTCTCCTATGTGTTCCACACTATCCCTGGAAACTCCTCTTAGGCCATCCTTGCTTCTGTGTTCTCTCACTTTCTTTTTCCTTGCTTTTTCTTGCTATTTCATTCTCCGGGTATGATCTTTACGATGATCCTTCTCTTATGGATTTAGCCTAATGGGTGTATTGTGCTGTACCTTGTCACATAGAATTCTTTTCTTTCTCTCCTCAAGACTGTCCTGAATATTCCTTTTACCTGGCCGGTGAATACCCAACATTCATTAAACGCACAGATGAGTTCAGGTAGCTGGGATCAGCAGATAATCTAGAGGAGGAAAATCACCTTTATTCATTCCCCAGAATTACTTTGAAATGATTCCCATGGAATCTAATAGAGATAAAAAGCACAGTGGGTGTTGTAAATAGATTTCAAAATATAATAATGTAAAAATAAATGGCAATTAATGCCTTATCTGCTTATGAAAAGAGTGATTGTGGAATTTTAAGAAAAGGTATTTTGTAGTATAATGGCTAAGTTGCATTTATATCCAGCACTCTTTCCCCCTTATTGCTAAAAGTTACCTTCCTATAATTGCAGACTAGTTTAGCATCTTAACAATAATGGACATGTTTTTAAAAGATTATTGCCAAAGTGCATTCTTTATTCCAGGGAGACTCTGTAATAGATACCGGCATTTTAGTAATGATACAAGCAATCTGTAAGCTATTACAGTTTTCTTTAGAGTAACTTAATCTTCATATTGTTTTGTATGTCTGGAATTTTAATAGTGTTTTTAATTTAGAAAAGGAAGTATATAACAAATTACTAATTACATGTGAATATGAACTAAGCACATGACCACTGAGCTTGATTCTTAAAAACAAACATATTTAAAAGTACTTAACCTAATGGAGGGAAAGTCACAAAAAAAATTAAAGAATACCACACAGGGATAACAACAACTTTCATGGAATAACACAGTGAGGGTCTGCAATTTTAGAATGGTTATTATATTTTAGTCCACAGCTAAAAAAAATAGCTAATAGAAATAGAAATACTCCTTTCCAAATATAATTAAAAATTTTCAACACATGAAAGTACAAACAATTAAAACATCAAATGAGTGTTTGTAAAAGAATGATTAGCTTTTCCCTTGATGACACCATTCATCCAAGAATTTGCAGTATTAACTAGTAGTCCTGGTGGCCTTTAATGATTCAGCTTCATTGGTGAGGATGCTAGATTGCAAGAAGTTAGATTTTTTTCTAAGTCAAAGGTCAGGTTATTTAGGTTAAGGTGACTGGAGGTTAAGGTGACTGGTCTTTGGACCTCAATCGTCTGCTGCCCAGATGAACAGAGGGGAGATGATTTTTCTTAAAAAATAGAAGTATTCACTGGAAATATTTTGATTTTAAATGGTTATAAGAAATCATTTGATGTTAGAATCTAGACTTATATTGTCATGTACAGTTTTGAAACTATTTTGGCACACATCCCAGACCTTCTTCAAGAAGCTGATAGAGATGTGCTTGGTAAACCAATTCAGGAGTCTTTAATGCTATTTTTAAAATCCAGCTTTTACATTAAATAAACCAGTTTGTTATTTTGAAAGAAGTTATAATCTACTTAAAACTGTCATTCTCTGTTTCTAACTTGCAATTAGATGGTATTTCCAAAATGTCAGACCTAGATTCTGCTTCTACCATCACCATAATAAAATGTGACAGCCAAGATATTATATCAATACCTTTTCCATAATTAGCAATAAGGATCCTGCCAAGGGTTAACTAGAAAAGTTTCATAAACGTTTTTCTACAAATGGTTCTGAAGGCAGAATTATGCTTTTGAAATCTGCTAATGTAGCAAAGACTCATGACAACCAGGAGACAAATATATGAGCAAAACTGTTTGGAGAGAATAGTTTTGTAGTGTATGATGTATGTTATGTAAATGAGCTTATTAGGACTCTCATCTATTTTATTATTGGTGACCAATTTAATAGAGGCATTTAAAAAACAATATTTCTGCCTGACTCCTAGAAATGAAGAAGATACATTGATATAATTGAGAGCAAATGATTGCATGTCGTGCCATTTAATCATGTCATTTTTCAATTGCTATTTTTTGCACTTCACTGAATGCTTATAGAATATTTAGCTTCAATATAGATTAAGTCCCAGGGTTTGCAACTGAGCTGAGTTCCTATATCGGCTGATGTTGTCTTTTAAGTTTGGAATCAGTTAAAATATGCAGATGTCATCATTCATACCTCACTTGAGGTATTTTAATTTTTTTGCTGTTTTGAAGAATTACCTCTTTACAATTCCTGGTTGGAAAGTCTTATTTGCAATACTTATATACTAGATATGGTTAAGGTAAGCACATAATTGGCTCAAGAATGGAGTCATCAGGACCAAAAGATCTGCTGACCCGCTGCTGGAAACTTGGATGATCATTTGCCTAATGAATGTTTCCTACTTTTGTTCAATCTCTTTTTGATTATTTATATAACTTACATTTTTCTCAGAAGAGAGATTATCCTCCACTGTCTGGTGGAATGTGAGGTCCTTGTGGGTAGAAAGTTCATCTCTTTTGTTCACAGATGCATCTCAAACACTCAGAACAGTGCCCATTATAATAGGTGTTCAATAAACACTTGTTCAGTGAATGAATTAGTATTTTTTCCATCTCTGCTATCACAACCACCCTGGGTTTAAGAATTACATAGATTACTAATTTTTAACAATGGCCTAGAAATGGGTATAAGATAGATCCCTGAAAGGTATACTGAAGAACTTGTTGGCTGTGTTTTAAACAGTAATTTTATGGCTATGGCCACATCTGGTTGGAAATCAGGGACCAGAATAGTCTGAAAATGGAGAAATTTTACAAGCCTCTTCAGCTCTCTTATGAAAGGAAATGTAGATAATGCTTTTACGAATTGGCTTGGGATTCAGGTTGCGTGGGTTAGCATCCTTATTAGCTGCATTAGCTCTGGTCAGTTACTTAGCCTCTCTGTCTCTATTTCCTTGTTTGTAAAATAGGCACATGGCAATAATATATATCTCATAGTACTGTTGTGAGGATTAAATGAGCCAATACATATAAAATACCTAACAAAATACATAGCAGACAGAAATACACAAATAATGTTTGTCATTAATGTATGAGATTAGTGAAAAATAACTAAGAAAATACTCAGAATAGTACACTAGCAATTTAATAAGCTTCAATGGTTGTTGGTTATTATTTTACAGTCAAGTAAATCCTTGACTAAATATTTGAGGAGAACATAATGTTTTAAAAATTTTGTGTTTGTTCATATACATATAGCCAACTTAGAATGATCTTTGGTGAAGTACATGAAGTACATTGATAGGTCATGTTTCTCATTTTTCTCCTGACACCAACAACACAATAGATTACAATTTCATAAGATGTATATGATGGTAAATGAAACTCACCACTGCAGTAATTAGACTTAACTAACATTCTTTAATTTCCACATTTTCTTCAACTCCTTTTCCACATCCATGCTCTTCTATGTATACTTTTCTGTTTATGTTTTATGATATTTCTAGAAGTAGGAGAGCTATATTAAAAAACAGCACTGTATTATTTTTATCATATAGCAGAATGTCTTATTTGGTGACTGAGATTTATAGGTTTGTAGTTATGACTCCATCCTAGGGAATTTTATAGCCATTACTTTTTTTTTTTTTAAGATTTATTTATTTGAGAGAGAGCATGGGGGGAGGGGCAGAGGAAGAGGGAGAGAATCCCAAGCAGACTCCCCGCTGAGCCGGAGCCCAACACAGGGCTCAATCTCACAACTCATGACCCTGAGATCAAGAGTCACATGCTGCACTGAATGAACCGGGCAAGCGCCCTTTTATTCCTTTTTATTGCCAAATAATATTCCATTGTATGGATATACCACATTTTTTTTATCCACTCATCCATTGATAGATACTTGGGTTGTTTCTACTTTTTGGCTATTATGAATAATGTGGTTATGGATATTTGTATGGTTGTATGTTTTCAATTCTTCTGGGCATTTACCTAGAAGAGAAATTGCTGGACCATATGGTAATTCTGTGTTTAACTTTTTGAGGAAATGTCATACTATTTTCCAAAGTGAGGGTGCCTGGGTGGCTCAGTTGGTTAAGCGACTGCCTTCGGCTCAGGTCATGATCCTGGAGTCCCGGGATCGAGTCCCGCATCGGGCTCCCTGCTCGGCGGGGAGTCTGCTTCTCTCTCTGACCCTCCCCCCTCTCATGCTCTCTATCTCATTCTCTCTCTCAAATAAATAAATAAAATTCAAAGTGAATGGCACTACTTTACAATCCCACCAACAGTTCATGAGGATTCCAATTTCCTTATATCCTTGCCAATATTGTGATTTCTGTCTTTTTTATTTTAGCCTAGTGCTAAAATCATAGTGCAGGTGAAGTGGTATGTAGTTGTGATTTAGATTTGCATTTCCCTGATGTCTACAGACGATGAATATTTTTCCATATGTTTATTGGCCAGTTGTATGTTTTCCTTGAAGAAATGTCTATTTAATACTTTGCCCATTTTAAAAATGGGGTTACTTATCTTTATATTACTGAATTTTAAGTATTCTTTATATATTCTGGATACAAATCCTTTATCAGATACATGATTTTCGGATATTGCTTCCCATTCTGTGGGTTGTTTTTCCATTTTTTCTTATGGTGTCATTTGAAGACCAAAAGTTTTTAATTTTGGTTAAGTTGTCCAAAAGTCACTTGTACTCTTGGTGTCATATCCAAGAAATCATTGCCTAAGAAGTCAGAAGTCACTTCTGCTTTAGATGTCCTATCTAAAAAACCATTGCCTATCCACAAGTAATGAAGATTTACTCCTGTGTTTACTTCATTTAAAACTTACAACAACCTGATGGGTTAGGTCTTATCAAAAACCTTTGCCTTTTTTTTTTTTTTTTACTTTGAGGAGGCAGAGTCTTCTCTTGACAGCCAAATCACAGGCACTTAAAAACAGGTACCACATCTTATTATATTCCTCTTATTTACCAATTCCAATCCTATAATGAAAAGTATGGAGTTTGGCACCTAATTGATACTTAATAAATATTTATTACTATGAGAAATACTATCCATATGATCTCTGTCAACCTTGCCCCAAAATAATAATCCCGAATCAACTAGTTAAAAGCGTCTTTTGAAGACTCACAGAGGTACAGTCTTGCCTCTCATTTTCCCCATCTGCTGTATGTTCTTATTAGACCATGGCTGCAGCATTAACATTCCCTGCATCTGATGCCTTGTGCCTTCCAAATAATCGTCATGGTTTTGTTTCACTATATACACTTTCTGAGAGAAGCTTCTATTTAATTTAGCACAATGCCATGTGTATTAATCATTCATTACTAAGTGACTAATTTGATAAAATTAATAAAAAGGATTAATTAATAAATTAATAAAATTAATAAAAAATAAAAATATCAAATAGGTATTCAAAGAACCTAATATATCATCATTCTTTTTTTTTTTTAAGATTTATTTATTTATTTATTTTAGAGAGAGAATGCAGTGGGGCAGAGGGAGAGGGAGAGAGAGTCTTAAGCAGACGCCGTGCTCAGCACGGAGCCTCAGCATGGGGCTTGATCTCAAGACCCTGAGATCATGACCTGAGCTGAAACCAAGAGTCCAACATTTAACCAACTGTGCCACCCAGGCGCCCCCATTATTATCATTCTTAATAATTACATTGAAAATTCCTGAGGATCATCAAGCAAGTACTAATAATATAAAGATACCTCTAGTCAAAAAGATCTATTCGTTGATTGATTCATTCATTCATTTTCTTTCAGTAATTCAGTAACAATTAAAAAAATAACTGATCACCAAATGGGCGTGGTCTCTAGGCACCTGGCTAACAGTGTGACTTCAGAATTAGAACTTGTAACTTCCATTTTATACTTCTAAAAAAAAAAAAATCTGCTCAACTGGATTAATTCTCTTATCTGTAAAACAAAGTTCCTCCATTTCCTGTAGGCCAGTGTTTTCAAACAAACACCTGTGGTGTCTGTTAAACCATAGCTCATTGGGGCCTATCCCCAAGCTGCAGATTCAGAAGATGTGGAGAGGCACTAGAGAATTGGCATTTCCCAGTTCATGGGTGAGGCTGATGCTGCTTGGCCCGGGGAACACTCTCTGAGAACCTTTGCTCCACACATCTAGTCACAGGTAGCAGATGAAGAGAAAACCACTGCCCGCCTCATGAAATTAAAATGGTAAAATACCGAAAGTGCAAAAAAGAAGAAAAACACTTGAAAAAGTGTGGGAAACCCTTGCCACAGGAGATGGAGCTATTTACTTGTGAATATTTAAACCAGAAGAACTTGCCTGTCTTTTTCACTTTTTTCCCCTCTCTCTGTTATTTCCTTACTCTAACTAGATCAAAGGCAGGTATGTATCCATATTTGCAGGTTGAAACTTCTTTACTGTGCTTGCCACAGAGAGGGCATACTCAATAGATATTGTTAAACAATTGATTAATCTAGAAAATAAAGTTATGTTTAGGGGTGCCTGGTTGGCTCAGTCGTTAAGCGTCTACCTTTGGCTCAGGTCATGATCCCAGGGTCCTGGGATCGAGCCCCGCATCGGGCTCCCTGCTCCGCAGGAAGCCTGCTTCTCCCTCTCCCGCTCCCCCTGCTTGTGTCTCCTCTCTCACTGTGTCTCTCTCTGTCAAATAAATAAATAAAATCTTTAAAAAAAAAAAAGAAAATAAAGTTATGTTTGACTTTAAAAATGGCATTGCTTTGTAAATGGTTTTTAGTTGACAGATCACCTGAAGTCCTATCACTTTGTTCAGATTGACCTACCTAATGATGTTACATTAACCTGCTGAATATAATTATGTAAGATATATAGAGACAAATTGCTTTGGAGTTTTCTCAGAGTTTTTCTCTCTCTGTTTTTAACATATGCTTAGTTTTGGTAGTTTTAAAATTGTATTTTCTTCCTCACCTCTCTTTTCTCTATTTGGTTCTTACATTTTACTTATTGTACAGTTGGGTTTTGGTCTATAGTTCTTTGATTGTAAACTTATTTATATCCTTTTGTGATAGTAGATGACATTATTGTTTAATGTCAAGAATATGGGTATGCAAGAAAATTATAATCATGTTGTACAATATGTATATATGTGTGTGTGTGTATATATATGTTTATGTTTAATATATAATGAAAAATAAAATACCAATATTGGAAGTCTTACCTTTCATAGTGTTAAACTGAAGCCAGTGTCAAAAGTGATGTCACATCACATTTGGCTTAATAATAGAGTGCTTTAAACAGTCAAAAAGGTTGACAGAGAAAGGAGAGGAAAAAGAAAAACCCCCATTAAAAAAAAAAAAAAGGAAAGAAAACCCCCCAGATAAACCAAAAACACTCCTTTGCATCACCATTGATGAATTGAAAACCAGATTGACAGTTTATAAGTGTGATATAAAAACCTCCCGCCTGTTGGCAACGCTATTGCAGCATGTCCAAAAAGATGTTGAGAGGGTTGGAGATCCGATTATTGTAAAAGAAAAAAAAATTGACTTCGAAATTTAAAATTTTACTTTTCTAGAACATTTCTCATAGCCAACCTGCCTTTTTAATAACATGAAGAAATTGAGTAGAAATGTAAAATAAAGCAAATAAAAAGTTCATCAGAAATTTAAATGCAGCACACCCAAACCATATTCCAACAACTGAATTCTGAAGTGATACAAGACAAAGACCTCTGTACTAACAGAGGTAGTCTTGTAAGAAGAAATTGCCTAACAGTTACCAAATAAGAGGACAACTACATACAAAAGCATTTGGAATCTCTTTCTTAGACATATTGATCATTAGTGGAGATTTTCTCTTTCTTTTTAGATTTCCTTTGACTCTTCTTATCTCTGTACTTTTCTGTGAACGCAATATGACTATGCTTGGGAACCAACATGATCTCATGAGCTATCAAGGAAAATGCTTCCAAACTGACAATAATGAAAAGCATTCCAAACTTTTCTGTTCCTTACTTCCCGTCCAGCTGCTTCATTGTCTCTTCTCCCTGACACTCTAGGTGCCCCCATAGCCCCAGGACACTTGCTTCCCGACCCTTCTGTCTTGAGAACTGCAACCATTCAGCTTAGACCATCTGGCTCAACGTTGTTTCCCTGAAGATTTCACCAACTCCTCCAATAGCAACTTGCACGAACTTCTGTTAAATTGTCCCTCTCTACATTCATTACTCTCATTACCACACTTACTTGTATCATCCACCTTCCACAGACTCTCAGCTCCTTGAGAGAAGGAGCAGTAACTTGCTCCTTTTTGAAGCCTCAGTGCCTGAAACAGTGCCTAGCAGATGGAAAGTGTAGGGTACATTTGAGGAGGTCTGAGAGACAGAGATGAGTTTATCTTATTTCAGCGTCTGTCTTAGATTGTTTAGTTTGGGTTTCTGTTTTAAAGTACCTTCCTCTGAAAATGTAAGCTAGAAATAGTTACAATACTTACTTGTTCCTGTATAGTTATATTTAACATTTCTCTGTGCATAGTTTATCATGGAAATAATGTAAGCTACTGATTCTAAGAAACATTGCCAGCAAATGCATTGGTTTTATTTAGTATGTGTTTGGGGTGCCTGGGTGGCTCAGTTGGTTAAGCGACTGCCTTCGGCTCAGGTCATGATCCTGGAGTCCCGGGATCGAGTCCCGCATCGGGCTCCCTGCTCGGCAGGGAGTCTGCTTCTCTCTCTGAACCTCCCTCCTCTCATGCTCTCTATCTCTTTCTCTCTCTCAAATAAATAAATAAAAAATCCTTATTTAGTATGTGTTTGTGATTATAAATATGTATATTTTAATGGTTGTCATGGAAACCCATATATATAGAAGAATGTTATTTTATCAGTTATATCTCCTAGATATAAAAAAGTGTCAAAAAATATGTTGACCATTTAAAATTCTCAATTTTCACCTCCTTTTCAAAGTAGTGTTATTTCCCTGTGTGCATATGGGATAAATTATCAATCCAGGATATAGACTAAGTTCTTTGGATATTTAAAGTAAAAAAAAATTGTAAGATTGTGAAGATCCAAAAATTAGATAGTGAATGTTAACATCCCATCAAATCTGATACTGAATGTCAAAAACAGCTTTCATGGTTTTTAAACTACCTGGACTGACTCACATTAAGATGTGAGTTGGGGATCATCTGGTTACTTAAATACTGGATACATTCTAGATACTCATAAAAAAATTATGGCCAATGACCTTTATGAAAATTTCCCCTAGTGATCTCACATGTCCTGTTTCAGAACTTTGAAAGTGCCTGTGAGGTGAATGAAGCCCATTTGGGCTACTTTGTAAATGTTACCAGTGAGGCCATTGTAACCCCACACATACTGTTAGTGCTGTCCCTGGCAAATTTTCACTTGGCTAAGAAACATTGGGACTTTTTGCTGGCTTGAGGAATGCAGTTATTAGTCTAGTCAACTGCAAAGAGAGTTTTGCAAGATCCCATTTTATGGCATGGAAATAACACTTTTGATTTTCCTAACCCTGTATTTTAAACAAATTTATAGCAACACAAAAATGAAAAATGGAATCCTCAATATTCCTATTCACAAGACTCACTTCAACCAATTTCAGTTGGCTACATTATTATTTTGAAGTGTTAATATGGACCGAAATTTGGCAGGAATTAATTTGGCTTGATAGTTTGACTTGCTCAAGTTCTAGAGCAAGAGAGGAAATTGAAGGGTGTGTGTGTGTGTGAGAGGGAGAGGGAGACAGAGAGAAAGAGAGCGAATGCATTTAGGAGTGGGGAGGTAGCTGTATTGGAGGAGGGGATGGAAACAATGCTTTTTGCTTTAGTCGGCCCTCAAGTTTTATCTTTGAATATCCAGAGGTTTCCTCCTCATTCTGCACTGAACAAATGAATAGCATCAGTAAAGAAATTTGTCAGACCTAGTGGTTATATCAGGAGTTATGTAGGAAAATGATAATGAATGCTAGGAAAATAAATAAGGGTAAGTTCAGGAAACATAACTAAAAATGCTGCACTGGTATAAATTGAATAATAAAATTCCTAGTCATATTTTGCCATAAATAGAGGTTTGGGTATTTGTCATTCACCTTATTTAAAATTCAGAAATATTAAAGGTACAGTGTTCTCTCATTACAGAAATAATAGAATTTCAGCTATTACTGAGTTAGGGTCATTTAAATGGCTATAGCATGTATTATATCAATAAGCAGAACATCTGTATGAAATGTCCACCTGCTGATCTACTACCACTCTGTGCACATTTCAATGAACTGCACTTAATCATTTTAAGACTTCTTCTAATGAAGCCTTATCTAGATTAACATTTTAAGCACAGATACTTTTAGGCATTAAAACTCTCGCACTAAATGAAATTGCATTGTCTTGTTTACCCTTGTTGATTAATAAGCAATCTGTTAACTGTTAGAGCAGTCCAATTGTAGCAGTCGAAGGAGATTAGTAATTCAGTGATGTTTGTGGATATAATCATCATTTCTCCTGAAGGCTTCAAATTAGAATATCACTTACACACTATCCATAGGCAAAGAAAAGATATAATATATTTAGACATGTGTACCCACTATTTTGCTTGAATTGTTCAGCTTAGGGTCACTGCAGCAATACAAATGCTTCTGGGGGCAAAATGCTATTTTGATGCATGCATATCCTTCTTAAATTGTGTGAATGTCTATTAAAGGAAACAGCAACCAACAAGTAGTGCAATAATAATCCGGTATCCTAATTTCTGTTTTCAGAACATTATTGCTTTGTTAATCAAGCTTTGGAAGAGAAATGTTGCTTATCCCTTTTTCCCCCAATAATAGATGTTATATATCAAAATTCTTGGCAATCTTATTTAACTTTTTCCCAGCCAGTAGAAAACTGAACTTCTGGCTCCAAAAAATCTAGGAGTAAATTTGGGAAAATTCCATGTCCTTTCGGGGAACTTTTCTATCTTTTGTGTTTCCAAAGCATGTCAATCTGTTTGGCATTCCCATGACCTACATGATTTATTTCATTAAGTTATAAATTGTTAATCATCTAGGTGTCAAGGTGGGACCCAGCATTTTAGATGGACAAATCAGTATAAAAAGGGAAGAGGAATGGGATGCAGCTAAATTCTTTGGCATTAGTTGAGTATCAATAGGAAGTCTCCAATCTAAAGACAACCAGAGCCCTTCTTGTCTTATTGTTCATTGCCAAGTATATCACTACAATTTGAAATTATGGTGGAAGAAGGCGTTTCATGTTTTAGGGATTTCTGCTCTATAAACACCCATGAATCGATCCCTCTCTTTGTTGCAGTCCCTCTGTGGTGAAATCAAGCAGCGACGTCGTGGAGTGGCCTCCGTCCTGCGATTATGCCAACATCTTCTAGATGACCGGGAGACTTGCAATCTGAACGCAGACCACCAGCCCATGCAACTGATCATTGTAAATCTCGAAAGAAGGTGGGAAGCCATTGTCATGCAAGCTGTCCAGTGGCAAACACGGCTACGAAAGAAGATGGGAAAGGAGTCTGTGAGTGATTTTTTTTTTCTTTTAAGCATAATGGTCTCTAATTTTTCTCAGAAAAAAAAATATTTCAGGGCTTGGAAAATGTATTCATCTTACAAGTGGTTTTGCAAACTAAAGGGATAGGTATCTTCGACCACTCAATGAAACTTCCTTTGTCATAGCACAGAGATTTATTTGCCTACTAATAAGAAGTGTTTCAGTGTATCTCACTGTCTTTCAAAAAAATCACATGAAGATTTCCCTTAATCTTACCAAACTAAGCCATTAATTCCTTCAATCATTCCTTCACCAATGATATTCTTTAATCATACAATACCCCATGAAGATTTTGTTAGAAGGTGGCTTTCCACTCTGAAAGCATATGTAGCAATGTGTATGCTTTACAGATAAGGTAAAGACAAAGTATACTGCTTACCTTTTCATTACATAATGAGTCAACACTATTTATTCAACAAACTCCACTGTTCCTTCTTGGAGCTCCTTCTGATAGAGGTGTGTTGCTGAGAGGTAGCAAGTTTCCTCTTTGAGTTTTAATGCAGTGTTCAAGGTAGGGGTAGGGATCCCTTTTAAGAATTTTCCAAGTTAATTGTAAGTTCAAGCTGTTGCTACATGAAAGAAATAAATGTGACAGTCAGACTTGTTTAATAATAATAATATAGAACAAGCCCTTGTCCAGAAAACCTTCATACCCTTAAGGGAAGAGGTTTATTGATAAAATGTTTACATTCCTCAAATGACCTTGAAGTCAATGTCCATTAGTTGAAGGCCTAAGTCTCATGTTTGACTTACATAAATGAAGTACATACATACATACATGGAATGGAAAGTTTTTCTTATGTGTTTATGTTATCAGTTCTATGTCTTTGAAAAGTCCAAGATTCAAAATTGAAAAATCAAATGTAATAATCTTGCTACAAAAAAAAGAGGACCAAAAAAAAAAAAAAGCCTTCTCCTATGAATTCTAATTTTAAAAAAGCGTTAATATTTGCTATCTGATTCATTTGGCATTGGGGACGGGCAACAGAAGGGACAATGAATCAGTAAGCCTTCTTACTCTTTCTGCATCTGTAGCTATGTTGAGTCTAGGTGGTGATTTTATCCTTAACAGTTCAGTTTAATTATTTTGAGCTGAAGTTGTTAAATTTCTTAAGACTTCCAAGTTATTACCAGTAATCAGAGTCTATATAATTGGATGTCTTTTCTTGAAATGACCTGTTTGTTTTGAAGCTATTTAGCTGGAGTGTTTGTTTTCTTTTTTCTTTCTTTCTTTCTTTCTTTTTTCTTTCTTTCTTCTTTCTTTCTTCCTTCCTTCCTTCCTTCCTTTCTTTCTTTCTTTCTTTCTTTCTTTCTTTCTTTCTTTCTTTCTT